>NC_045438.1:85317729-85359191 GCF_002776525.5 Piliocolobus tephrosceles
CCTTCCTTCCTTCCTTCCTTCCTTCCTTCCTTCCTTCCTTCCTTCCTCCCTCCCTTTCCTTCCTTCCTTCCTTCCTTCCTTCCTTCCTTCCTTCCTTCCTTCCTTCCTTCCTTTTTTTTTTTTTTGCAGAGTCTCACTCCTTCACCTACACTGGAGTGCAGTGGTGCGATTTTGGCTCACTGCAACTTCTGCCTCTTGGATTCAAGTGATTCTCCTGCCTCAGTCTCCTGTGTAGCTGGGATTACAGGTGTTCACTGCCGCAACTGGCTAATTTTTGTATTTTTAGTAGAGATGAGGTTCCCTGTGTTGGCCAGGCTGGTCTTGAACTCCTGACCTGAGGTGATCTGCCCACCTTGGCCTCCCAAAGTGCTGGGATTATAGCTCTGAGCCACTGAACCTGGCCTCCTTCTAAACTTCTTGAAATCTATAATCAATGTATCCATTCCAATTAAGTTCACCCAATATATATAATATATAAATTACATGCCACCATGCTCTGTGCTAGGTGCTTCCAGGCAGGCAATAGATGACTTTACTGAAGGAATTTCCCCTCAGAGTGATCCCTATTTATTCTGAAGAAAATAATTTCAAACCATTTTTGTGGTAAGGCTGAAACCTACTGTATATTCTCTAGGGTGTGGTCCTAGATGATCCCTCTAGGGGCACATTGGATATTCTTGAAACCCTAAAATTATCCAAGGACATTCCCTATGTCTTTGGACAACATCCCCTATGTCCTTGGATAATTTTAGGGTCCCAAGAATATCCTATGTTTCCTTCCTACCATTTGAAATGTCTCCTTCTCTTATGGACCAGTGCCTGAGATTCCACCTCATAACATCATTACTTGAGGACACGTGAATTGGATAACATTCTTGCTTTCTCTCCAATTTAAGACAAGCTCTCCAATGTATAAACTAGTTAAGGTCTGAAGGCTGTCCATCAATCCTTTTTAATTCTAAATCTGAGGTGGCTTAGGTAAGACTATACTTACAGTCTTTGTAAGGTTTTTCATCAAATAGAGATGTGAGTCAATCCTCTGAAGCATTAATACCATGCACACACTGCTCTTTGCTGATAGGCATTTTATTGGGCCCCTTTCTTAGTTACTTCTGCCAATGTCATAGGAAACTCTTTAATCATTGTGGTGTTTTCATTTGCTGGCTTGACCCTCACTTTAATGTTGAGTAAATTCAAATTGGCTTTGAAACTTTGAAACCTTTCATGGCTCCTAATGAAATTTTGTAAGCCACATGTTCACCATGCTTCACCTTTAAGTTCTCAAACAACCCCTAGTCAACTTCTAAATTAACATTAGACTTCTGAGCATCCCATGTTGATGCTGATACTTGTGAATTTCTCAGCAGGTGGTGATATTGGTATTTTGGGTGGGACAATCCTTTATTGAGTGGGACTGGTTTATCTACTGCAGGATTTAGACTTACTGAATCCTACCACAAAAATGCCATTACTATTCTCTATGGAGACAACTGAAATGCCTACACATATTCCTAAACTCCTTTTAAAACTACTGTGTGGTGCTCAGACACTTTTATGTCTCTATAATTCCATTCACATTAACAGACATTGAGTGCTGACTGTGTGTAAAACACTGTAGGAGTCCCTAGAGATACAGAGAGGAAACAGACACAGTCCCTGCCCTCAAGGAGCTCACAATATACTAGAGAAGACAGCACAAATATACAAACAAATGCACTAGAAGATAGGATGCATATAATATTAGAGATACAAGTGAAGTTATATGGGAGCATAGAGCTGGGAGAGAGGACTTCCATAGGGACAGTGAAGGAAGAAATATCTCAGGAAGACTTTTTAGAAGAGATCGCATTTGAGCTACATAGGAAGCACTGGTGGAAGAAAGATGTGAAGCCATGAGGTCAGGTTTCTGAAGCAATGGGATCAAATGTTAGGGGAGTTTAGAAAGCACAGGTAATACTCACATTTGTCTGGAGCGTGAAGTAGGTGAAAAGAAGTGGTGAGATATAACTCTGGAAAGATAGTTTGGGGTCACAAAGTAAGAGGCCTTGAATGCTATACTATGGACTATTAATTTATTTTATATTGATAGGGAAAGAGTAAAGGATTTTGAACAATGCAATTAAAAATCTACTGTATGCTCTAAAATAGTGACTCAAACTTTAGCTTGTATCAGAATCTCCCAGGACTTATTAAAACAGAGATTAATAGGCTCCACTCTTAATTTTTGATTCAGTAGGTCTTGAATGGGGCCCTTGATTTTGCATTTCTAACAAGTTCTCAGGTGCTGCTAATGTGGCTAGTCTGGAGATGCCTCAGTGAGAAACTCACACTGGGAGATGTGTGGGGGCCGAATTGCAGGTGGGAGAATCCAGAGGCAGGTGGATCAAATAACATTTGATCTAGGGGAGGGGACTAACTTATTGGAGAGCAAGGTGGCATAAACACATGTTTCTGTAGAGGTAAATGGACAAGACTTCAGGACTATCTGGATGTTGGAGACCTGAGACAAAGAGAGAGAATAACATTCATCTAATAGGAACGATAAAAAGCACGGTAATTCTCTTATCTGAGACTGAGAAGGTAGAAAGAGGAGAAGGCTTGAGTGTGGGGAAATTATCCTGAGTTAAGTATAGAAAGGCTGTGTTTGAGGTACCAAAGAAATATTCATAGGGAGAGGCTCACCAGATGTAACTTATGGGTCTGCAGTTTAAGAGAAAGATCAGGACTAAAGTCACAAATTTGGGAGCTACAGGCATGAAACTAATTGTTGAAATGGCCAAAGTTGGGATGGCATATAGAGCTATAGGAGGTGATTGCTGAGGACAAAGCCCCAGGAGGAAGGAAAGGAGACAGAGAATAAAGAGACAAGGAGGTAGTTGGAGAACCAGGAGAGCAAATATCCTGGAAGGTATGGGCTTAAACATGAAAGGGATGGTTAGCTGTTGTAACTGATGAGAGAATGACAGGTAGAGATGCAGAGAAAGGCTACTGGCAAGTCTCCAGTGACTTTTGGGAGGTAAGTTTGGGAGAACTAGGGTATACTCAGATGGAAAAGGATAGAAAAGTCAGTGGAAGGTGAGAAGTGGATGCAGAATGAGTGGATTAATGATTGGAGAAACCCAGGTGAGAGAGTTAAGGGAGAGATGAAGTAGGAGCTTGATGGGGAAGTAGGGCCAGAGGAAGTTGATTTTTGTGTCCAAGAGATTTGAGCAAAGTAATAGATGAGATTAAAGAGGAGTGGGGAGGAAAAGTGTTGAGATGGGGAGGGAGAAAGGAAGTTGCAGAGGGAGGCTGGGTGTAAGAAGCAAGATTCTGGAAAGGTTGAGAGGGGATAGATTGAAGGACTAAAAACACGGAAGTGGAAAGGAGGCAAATCAACGTCTTCTCCCTACAAAGAAGAGTGAAGAGATAGGGAGAGGCTGTGGATGAGAGACTAGGAGCAGAGGTTGAGAACGGTCACCTACTTAGGAGTATGCAAGAATGTACAAACTTTCAGTCCTCCTGCCCTCACTCTTGACTTTGTAATGGTGTACTTCTCCATGTGACTATAGCAGTCACTGCTTCTCAGGCCACACCCATGGCCTCAGGTCCCATCTGCAGTCTCCTGGTCCCAGGGTAGAGTCTGGCACGGAAGCCATAGTTATTCTGGGAGACACAATTTCATTCTCATATCCTGATGAGTGGCCTTTGGTGTAAACACAGATTTTCAACTTTTACTTTTTTTCCCCAAGAGCACAACCGGCAATTTTTTTTTTTTTTTGAGACAGGGTCTCACTCTGTTGCCCAGGCTGGAGTGCAGTGGCATGATCTCTGCTCAGTGCAACCTCTGCCTCCCAAGTTCAAGTGATTCTCCTACCTCAGCCTCCCGAGTAGCTGGGATTACAGGCACGTGCTACCATGCCTAGCTAATTTTTGCATTTTTAGCAGATATGGGGTTTCACCATGTTGGCCAGGTTGGTCTTGAACTTCTGACCTCAGGTGATGCACCTGCCTCGGCCTTCTGAAGTGCTGGGATTACAGGAATGAGCCACCATGCCCAGCCACAACTGTTAATTTAATGAGTAATATTCTCCAACGAAGTTCTTCAGATAATATATTCTGTCATTTGATCACTGCATCTCATTAAGCTTCTTAAAAAGTTTTCCAAATTTGACATGTACTCCCACCTTAGCCCTGCTACAGTGAAAGTGTATATGGGAGGCTTAGCTGGGATAGATTTTAGAATTGGAGGAGACCCAATGTGTCTATCAGGTAATACCGCAACACACTGACCAAAGTAGATTTAGATGATTTCTTATTTGCTTTATGTGTTATATTCATAGTAAAAGACAGAAAAGTGCCAGTGCATTTATTACAGGTATTTCCATTTTAGAAAACAAGGAAGTTTATTTAATCATGAACTAAAAAGGACAAGCCAGCTGTACTATTTTTACCTGAAAGGAATAGGCTATGTAGTCACAGTGCTACAGTAAACGACTTTAGCTCAGGTCTGCAAGCAGTAAATGACAGCACATCACTTTCTTTTAATTCTTTACGTAGTCATGCAATTCCCACTGGAATATGTATGCAGATAGAGCCATAATCTCAGATTTAATGCCATAGAGGGCATTATCAAGTATTTAATTTATAAGTAATAAGAAATTCTGCAAATAAAGATATTTTTGGCATTCTTTAATTGCAGGGTAACTGAAATGGCTAAAAAAAACCCAAGCCCACAAAAAGTATTTACTATTTCACCTTATTATTACTTCTACAAAATTTATGTTTTTGTATGATAATGTTTATTTGAAATTATGTATCACAGATAAGACCAGAGGTAGAAAACAGCACGCCAAATAATCCTCAAACAAAACAGAACAAAACAAACAAACAAACAAGAAAACAAGACCACACATACTTACAAACTCTCCTGAACCAAGTATGTCCAAGAATTAATAAGTTGCACCCCTTACCCCCATCCACTCATGAGGCTCTGGTAAAAGTCGTGCCTTTTGGCTTTTTACAGTCTAAGTATGCTCTCGGCATCTAATGAGCTTTTTAAAAGCCAGCTTAAAGTCTTCATTAAAACTCGTATAGAGCAGAGGGTTGATCAGAGAATTAACATAACCGAGCCACGTCAGAAAGTCGGCCACTTCCGAGGACACGGTGTAGATGCTCAGACCCACAATCAACTCTTTGATGAAAAATGGCAGCCAGGACAAAATGAATGCGCCCAGAATCAACCCCAGGATGCGCGCTGCCTTCCGTTCTCTGGTGCTAGAAATCTGCTGGCGTTCTCCCGGGTGATCTAGATCATTGTCGAAGGGTGGAATCCTGATGGAGGCATGGAACTTTTCAAACTCTGTGGTAGGGTCTGAAGTGGAGAAGTCAGACACACAGAAAGTCTGTGTAAGTTTACAATTTGCAAAAGAATTCTGGCTATCTGTGCTTCTGTTGCTTAAGTGCCGACTTGATCCCCTTTTCTGGTAAAGGCTCTTGGCCGCGTGGTAAATCCGGTAATAGAGAATCAGTATTAAAGTTAAGGGGATATAAAACGCACCCAGCGTGGAGTAAATGGTGTAGATAACATGGTCGTGCCGGATAGTGCACTGGCTAGGGGGAGGGCTTAGGCGGCGGTGGCTCCTCCAGAACAGAGGGGGCATGGAGATGAAAATGGAGATGGTCCAGACGGTGAGGATCATCAGCGCCGCCCTCTTGGCCGTCCTCTTCCTGGCGTATTCAATAGCATTGGTGATGGCCCAGTACCTGTCCAGGGCAATGACACAGAGGTGGAGGATGGAGCAGGTGCAGCAGGTCATGTCCACACTCAGCCACACCTCACAGAGGAAGTATCCAAGCTTCCAGTGGTCCATGACAATGTACATGATGCTCAGGGGCATGACGAGCACGGCCACCAGGAGGTCCGTCACGGCCAGAGAACAGATTAGGTAGTTGGCAGGCTGGTGGAGCTTCTTGGTAGTGCAGATAGCCATGATCACCGCCAAGTTCAGCAACGTGGTGAGGGTGGTGATGACCACCAGAGTCATGCAAATGAGCATCTTCTCAGTGATGGTCTTGGGCCTCACAGCCATGCTGGCTTCTGTGGTACAGTTTGTGATGTTCATGTTTTCCCTGTTTCAGTCTACACTGTGGAGAAGCTGTTGGTTATTTTTCTTTGGCTGAAAACTACGTAGCCTCGAAGGTTTCTCACTTGTAAGGAGGCTGTAATTTGTTCAGCTATGTGGTCTTTTGTGTTCCATTTTCTGTTGGTAAAGGGAAGGGCCACAGCATTTCTTCTGACTGAAGGTTCCTGGAAAATATTATGCTATTGGTTAATGAATGAGAAAGCCACACTTTTCCTGGAAAACATGAAAATAGTTTGATATTTATAAATTCTTTATAAATTTTAATTTTCTCTTTCCTGTGGAATTTGAGCTCATCTTTACATTGTTCCTCAAAGGATACTTTTTCACTTCAGGGAAGTTTTCACATTGTTTTTTTTTTTAAATTATATTTTAAGTTCTGGGATACATGTGCAGAACATGCAGGTTTGTTACATAGGTATACACGTGCCATGGTGGTTTGCTGCATCCATCAACAAATCATCTACATTAGGTATTTCTCCTAATGCCATCCCTCCCCTAGCTCTTCAACCCTCAAAAGGCCCTGGTGTGTGATGTTCCCCTCCCTGTGTCCCTGTGTTCTCATTGTTCAACTCCCACTTATGAGTGAGAACACGCGGTGTTTGGTTTTCTGTTCCTGTGTTAGTTTGTTGAGAATGATGGTTTCCAGCTTCATCCATGTCCCTGCAAAGGACATGAACTCATTATTTTTTATGGCTGCATAGTATTCCATGGTGTATATGTGCCACATTTTCTTTATCCAGTCTATCATTGATGGGCATTTGGGTTGGTTCCAAGTCTTTGCTATTGTAAACAGTGCTGCAGTAAACATATGTGTGCATGTGTGTTTATAGTAGAATGATTTATAATCCTTTGGGTATATACCCAGTAGTGGGAATGCTGGGTCAAATGATATTTCTGGCTCTATATCCCTGAGGAATCACCACACTGTCTTCCACAATGGTTGAACTAATTTATACTCCAACCAACAGTGTAAAAGCATTCCTATTTTTCCACATCCTCTCCAGCATCTGTTGTTTCCTGACCTTTTTTTCTTTTTTATTATACTTTAAGTTCTAGGGTACATGTGCACAACGTGCAGGTGTATTACATATGTGTACATGTGCCGCGTTGGTTTGCTGCACCCATTAACTTGTCATTTACATTAGGTATTTCTCTAAATGCTATCCCTCCCCCATAGCAGGCCCAGTGTGTGATGTTCCCTGCCCTGTGTCCAAATGTTTTCATTGTTCAATTCCCACCTATGAGTGAGAACATGCAGTGTTTGGGTTTGGTTTTTCTGTCCTTGTGATAGTTTGCTCAGAATGATGACTTTTTAATGATTGCCATTCTAACTGGGCTGAGATGGTATCTCATTGTGGTTTTGATTTGCATTTCTCTAATGACAGTGATGATGAGCTTTTTTTCATATGTTTGTTGGCTGCATAAATGTTTTCTTTTGAGAAGTGTCTGTTCGTATCCTTTGCCCACTTTTTGATGGGGTTGTTTGTTTTTTTCTTGTAAATTTGTTCAAACCGTTTTTGACAAAAACATCACAAAATTTTAAATGTACTTTGCCACCCCAATTAATTTCTTATTATATTTATTCTTTTATACATGTTTATATGTAAAAAGGCTTTTTTTTTGCATTTGAAAATATGTATTCATATTATGTAACATTAAAAATTCTGGGATCATTACATTAAAGAAAAAATTATATTGCTTATAAGAAGCAGCTTTCAAATTAGATTTTAAACTTTCACAGTAAATAGGCTGGGCGTGGTGGCTCACACCTGTAATCCCAGCACTTTAGGAGTTCGAGGTGTGCAGATCACCTGAGGTCAGGAGTTTGAGACTAGCCTGGCCAACATGGCGAAACCTCATCTTTACTAAAAGTACAAAAATTACCTAGGTGTGTGGTGGCACACACCTGTAGTCCCAGCTACTTGGGAGATTGAGGCATGAGAATCGCTTGAACCTGGCAGACGGAGGTTTCAGTGAGCCAACATCGTGCAACTGCACTGTAGCCTGGGTGACAGAGTGAGACTGTCTCAAAAACAAAAACACAAACAAAAACAAAAACAAAAACAAAAACAAAACTTTCACAGTAAATATTAAACTCCAAAGGTATGGAAGTGTCACAGTGGGATTACACAACTTTGTCTAATTATTTCTAACATTTTATGCATCATACTGTTCTATTTTTCTTTGGAGAAAAGCATATAACATTACATTGATATTTGTGGAAAATTATTCTCTGAGTAATACAATAAATCAACTGTGAAACAGCATCATCACCAAACTAAAGATGTCTATATTAAAAAAGTATTTTGTTTCACTTAACATTTGTGGCTGCCCTTCCCTTCCTTCCCTTCCTTCCTTCCTTCCCTCTTTCCTTCCCCCTGCCCTTCTTCTTCTCCCTCCTCCTCCTTCCTCTTCTTTTCTTCTTCTTTTCCTTCTCCTCCTTCTCCCTCCTCCTTTCCTTCCCCTCCCCCTCCCCTCCCCTCCCCTCCCCTCCCCTCCCCTCCCCTCCTCTCCTCTCCTCTCCTCTCCTCTCCTCTCTTCTCTCTCATTCTCTCCAAGATAGCTGTGATTAAGCTGGTCAGTCAATGAGCTAGTGCCATTTTTATAGAAATATAAAGTCAAATACAAATGTATATTCATGAGAACACAACAATCAAAATTACATGGAAATATTCACAGTTAATGACTGCTGGATAGAAGGCTTATCAAATCCTATGATTTGACTCCACGGTGCAGGAAGACTTCAAGGAAACGTTAGCAGTTTTAAGAAGAGATATAGATTGATGTGCATAAGATTTAACAGACAGTGATTTCAGCAAGGGATGGAGGCAGGAGCAGGTGAGGCACATGTGTAAGAGGGTGTGAATGTTGGAGGGAGTCTTTGGGTGGTTTGGAGATAGGTGGCAGGAATAAAAACCTCCAGCCTGTGGGTAAGATCTAGCCCTAGTTTTAATTTCTTCTGCTCATAGAGCAAAAACCAAGAAGGGGGAGAGATAGGTGACATTTAGCCTTCAGATATAGAAAGTAAAAGAAAACAAGATGTTCACTGAAGACCACAAATGTGTCAATTGTTTTCAAGACAGTTTGTATCTTTCTGTAATTAAATGACAATCTTTTAGCCTCTCTGTTTCCATTACGCACTCACAGCATTTCTGTGACTATACCTACTATTCTATGATTCTTGTGTTTCTCTAGTTCTTCCATGGGGCTAATTCTATGAACAACCCCTCTCTTTCGTAGACTGAATATTTTCTTCTCTACTGGTACCTTTCCCCCCTTTTTACAAACAGTTTACACTTGCATTTGTATCTGAGGTAGACTGTAAAATGGAAAGATTGTGGGCTTTGGAATCAGACAGACCTGGGTTCAGATTCCAGCGGTGCCATCTACTAGCTGCTTGGACCGACCTCTCTCCATTTTTCCCTGTGTTGCATGGTCAAAGTTTCTTCATGTTGACCTCTTTCTCTCTAATTGAATGAAAAAAGTTGTTTTATTTTTTGTGCATGTACTAATCCTTGGTTATGTTTTCCTTGGGTTCTAGAGATTTATTGGGTAGAATGGTTCTCAATAAAAAGGCTTTTCCATTCTGGTTGTAAGATTGAGAGTATAGAGAGTAGCATTGATAAGGAAAACTTTAGAAATTTCAATTTATAGTAGAGGTAATTAGGAAATGTAGTGATTTTGAAAGCATGCAGTTTAAAAACATCAGAAATAATTCAGCTTTATAGATCTTTTAAATCTGCTCTGTTTATCTGAGCTCCCATAACTCCTAATTGTCATCTCTCTGGTGACATTTTCTTCCTTATTTTGTGACTATTTATTTTTTTATTCTCCCCAACAGACTATACATTTCTAGTGGGTGGGATGTATGCCTGATTCACATTTTGGACTAATTCTAGTTAAATTAGTAAAAATATTACAGGTTGAGAGCTACTTTCTTAGCTCTTAACATGACTTCCTGGTTTATTTTGTGCCCAAGCCTTTCAGAGTAAGAGTTAAATTTTGTATCCCTGTGTTGTCAGTCACCCCAAACTCCTGCACACACCTAGCTTGCCATCTTCCATCTTTTTTTCATTTAACAAATATATTTTGAAGTTTGTCCCATAATAACACATATAACACATTCTTTAAAATGGCTAGGTGAGATCAGGCCCAGGAAGACCTACCTAACTGCGGAGCAATTATGGATTGAACAATTCTGAGAACTGGGCCCTGGAGATCTTTACTGTTTTTGAGATAGGGTCTCACTCTGTTGCCCAGGTTGGAATGCAGTGGCACAATTATGCCTCACTGAAGCCTCCACCTTCCCAGGCTCAGGTGATCATCCCAGCTTAGCCTCCTGAGTAGCTGGGACTACTGGCACACACAACGACACCCGGTTAGTTTTTATTTGTTTTTTTGTAGAGATGTGTTTTACCATGTTACCCAGGCTGGTGTTGAACTCCTTGGCTCACTGCCCTCCTTGACCTCCCAAAGTGCTGGGATTATAGGCATAAGCCATTGCGCCTGGCCTCTTTTTAAAGGTCAATTTGGTAAGAAGGAACCAGCGAAGCAGACAGAGGATAACAGCCACTGAGGTGGAAGAGAATGATGAGAAGTAATTTTATTCCAAGACCAAGTGAAGAAAGCTTATAAAGCTGCATAAATACTACTGATGATTCAAGGGTGATGGGGACTTGACCACTGGGCTAGGCAATAGGATGACATCTATGCTCTTGACAAGGGCAACTTGGTGAAGCAGTGGAGATAAAAGGCTGAAGGTGGGGGTTTCAAGAAAGAATGAGAGAAGATAAGATAGACAATAAATGAGAAAGGTTATTTCAAGTGCTTTGCTGAAATGGGGAGTAGAGAAATAATAGCTATGGAGAAGAATGTGGAGTGAATTTTATTTTTGTTTTGAAGAGAGATCGTCTTTTTAAACTAGGCTATTTACAGTTTTCTTTGCTACTACACTCAGTATCCTTTATATTGGGACAGAGCATTTTTGGAGTGAGTGAAATGTAAAAGAGGAAGAAGAAAAGCAGTAATGGGGGAGGCTGATAAGAGTGGTCAATGGGGCTTGGGGGCATCAGTGAAGTAGAGTTCCTTGAGCAATTTTCGGGATCATGTGGGGGCAGTGAAGATGTCAAAGATAATAGCCATACTCAAGAAATGATTCAACCTCAATTGTGTTGAGTTTCTTTAACTTCTCAGGAAAATAACACGTGGTTTTCTAACCACTACCAATTCCTTAGTGGTTTTCTAACCACTACCTTAACCACTACCAACTCCATAGTATGATTTCTAAGTAGAACAGAGCTGGTTAAATAGCACCTGGGAATCTGTTAAGCCTCTTCAGCTTTTCACATAGTGTGGGAGGAGGGACTATAATAACACTCAACTCAAAATACATTCTGCAGAACAAAGCCAAATGCTAACATCAACACACCAGACTTTTATCAGTCCACCAGAATGGAAAGTTAACTGCAATAATCAGAGCTAAAAATGGATACGTCCTGTGAGGAGTTGATGGAGGACCTTTTGGAGGATTTGCAACTTTAAATTTCCACTTTATCGTGACATAAAAAATATCATGACGTCCAAGGCCATATTTAAATGGCTTTTCATAAAAATTACAAATAAGAGAGAATTACTCTAAACCAAACTGGTTAGTGTACGCTGCTCCTCATTTCCTGGGATACTCTGGAGCCTCTGCTATACCATCCCAGTGAAGATCACAGCACCAGGGAGAGGAGGTTATAGGGATGACAGATGTTAAGGCCGACTTTGGCATACTATTCTTCAGGGGTTTGTCCTTTGCAGCAGATGAAGAGGGGCAAGAATCTCTTCCTCATCCAGGAAGAGTTTCCAAAGCACCTAAGCATTACCAAGAAGGAGGAGTCAGCTGGCACCTGCTCATCTTAAAAATTCTCTTAAAGAGGGTTTTATATTTTGGATCTGATTCCTCCAATAGAAAACTGACATGCACTTCATAAGTCCTGATTTACTTTAACCTAAAAAGTGTGCCTGAGTCAGCGGTTTTGGAGAGGAAGCTTGGAGTGGTGACTACCCACATGGACTCTGAATGCTGACTCTGCCACCTGTCAGCTGCCGTGTAATCCTAAGCATGTTCTTTAACCTTAGCCTGCTTCAATTTCCTCCTCTTTAAATCAGGAGTAATGACATCTTTCTCTAAGATTAAGGTAATGTGAAGATCAAATGTGTTAATACACATAGAAGCTGAGAACAACGCCTAATACATAGTAAGTGCTACGTAAGTGTTTGCGGTCATTTGTTATATGAATTTCCTCAGTGTTTTCTGCATTGGGTAATGGAGACAAATTTCATCCCACAAACTCTGATGTGTAATAAAAGCCTATTAAAAATAATTTCGTTCTTTCTTTTTTTTTTCTTTCCAATTTTTATTTTAGGTTTTGAGGGTACAAGTGCGGATTTGTTCCATGGGTAAACTGCATGTCACAGGGTTTTGTGTACAGATTATTTCACCACCTAGGTAATAAGCATAGTACATGAAAGGTCGTTTTTCAATCCTCACCCTCCACTCACCCTCTACCCTCATGTAGGCCCTGGTGTCTATTGCTCCCTTCTTTGTGTTCATGTGTTATTCAATATTTAGCTCCCAGTTATAAGCGAGAACATGTGTCAACTTAATTACTGCCTCTAAGCTTCTCACTTCTCATGCTTGAGACTTTCTCTAATCCCAACCACATCCCCAAGTCTCTGGAGGATTATGCAGGGTCAGGCGTTGAGGTTTGATTGGGGAGAGAGGTTTCAGGTGTCGCATGCACAGAGAAAGTCCCTGGTAATATATTTACTGTCCCCACTCCTACAGTTCTTTCAGATCCAGACTGCTTCCCTAACATTCTTAGGAAATGTCCCAATGTTGGGAACCCCATGCCTAGGCCCTAAGTCCCTAGCCACACCATGCATTTATCCCTTTTAAAAATATTATAGACTCTCCAAGGGACTTTCAGAACTTCTGGCCCAAGTCTTAGACTCCCAGGATCTTTTCTGTTCCTCCATTTTTCGGGGGATAGGTATGTAGACCATGGGAGAAATTCCTTTCTTCCTTCCACTTTTTTTTTCTAACCCTTTCAGCCACCTTCTAAAAGCTCTCTTTTCCTTTTTTGCTTATTTACAAATCTTTTATTAATAGATCTCCTATGGGCTTGCCTTTGAGAACATAAATAGGGATTACTGTCTGATACTTCTGCTTTCTGAAATATCTGTGAGGTAAGGAAGCGTAAACCAGGCCACATGCTTGACTGAGGGAAAGAGAAAAAATAGAAAATAGCATCCAGCCATACATGTAACATTGCTTGTTGACATACTCCTCTTTCCTGGCATTTTCTGAGTTATCTGAAATATGGGACAAATATCCTTACCACAAAGTTTTGCTAAGACTTTGAATTATCGGAAAATATTATATAACATCTCAACCATTAAAAGTTTAACATGCTGGTGGACCTGGAGCATTCCTGATTAACTCATTTACTTTGCATGTAATCACCATCATTTAGAGAATATTTTCCCGAACTGCTTTAAAGGACCCCAGGGTATACTTACCTTTCTCTAGTTCCCAGTATTTTCCCAACCTGTGTAAGTCCTGACTTCTGTCCCTTCCTAGACACTTCCAGATACCACTTCCCTTTGATAAGTCATTCCCTCCTGCTACAAGGTTTCTGTTTTGCACATGGCCTCTAAACCCAGCCAGGAAAACTGCCCTCAATTCTGTCGGCTTAGCCACCCTCTCTCCTAGCAGCATTTCCTGGCTCCACGTGATGTTCTGAGTTGCAACTGCTCTACCTCTTGCCTACCAAAAATTCAGAGGTCATATAATAGCTATTGCAAATGGCATTGAAGCTGTCTAAAGTCAATGTATTAAAAGTTTAAGCATCTTAGACCAATAACTACTTTAAAGAAACCACAGAGAATCAAGAAACTAACACCACCTTATGATTATACAATCATTGGAATCCAAACTGTAAAAAATTCATAGGTTAAATCACCCAATTTCTTCAAAAATAAGTTGCAGACAAGGAGGGCAATGAGAAGTGTGGCATATAGACTAGAAGGGACTTAAAAGACACATAAAAATAAAAGCAAGCAAACCAAAACTATCATTATCAGGGATATGTATTTGAGTGATGTAACTTTCAAGGAAGCTTAAACATAAGGAGGATGGTTATTTTTACGGGGAGAAACACGATTGTGATTGAGACATAGCTTCTGTGTTCAGCTAAGTTATATTTCTTGATCTGGGTAGTGGTTTGCAGGGGTGATTATCTTATAATAATTTAATAAACTGTGCAATTATCTTAATTTAAGAGGTTTAAAAAGATGCTCTTAAATGTAAATAATAATTCAGCCTGGAATTCTGTTTCATGTGTTAATCAACAAGCTGCATTTTATACTCTAAAATCAGTGCCTGTGAACTTAATTATGAAGGACCTCTTGTCTCCAGGAAGAGTCAACACTCACCTTTCCCCACAGAGAATGGCTGCTTTTAGACATTGATGTATGTGGCATGCTCAGTTCGTTTTTAATTTCACCAATTTAGCTAATGTATTGGTTTTCAATAACTGTTAATTCACCATAAATATTCTTTCATCTCTTCTTTGGTTGTTCTCATTTTGCCCAAATTGCTTCTAATCATTTAAAGAAGTCTTCAATATGTACCAATTTCTTCTTTTTTATTATTTCAAGAATGGCACCTTGCCCTCACATTAGTAAATTTTATCTTTCTGTTTGTTAAATTTACTTTCTCAGCCTTTGGAAATACTTTTCTTTGCCTCTCCAGGGAAAAAGAAGGGTGGATGATCTGTTTACCAATTAGATCTTCAGTAGAAGCAGTGGGAAGATGTAGAGGAGATACTGAAGTGTGGGATTCTTTATTCTCTTTTTCTTTTTTTATTTATTTAAATTGTGATTGGAATATGACATGTGATTATTTCAAGGTTATTATATTCATAAACAAGAAAACATTACCATTTTATAAACTCAAAACAGTGCATAGAGTTTTAGGAGATGTTTATATACTCTGGATACAAGTCTTTTGTTGTCACAATGTTTTGCGAACATTTCTTCCATTCTGTGGTTTGCCTTTTGTTGCTTTTTGACAAGCAGAATAGTTTATTTATTTATTTATTTTTTTTTTGAGACAGAGTCTCACTCTTTCACACAGACTGGAGTGTAGTGGCATGATCTTGGCTCACTGCAACCTCTGATAGCTTCTGGTGTCAAGCTATCCTCCTGCCTCAGCCTCCCAAGCAGTTGGGACCACAGACATGTGCCACTACTTTGGTTAATTTTTGTATTTATTGTAGAGACAGGGTTTCACTGTGTTGCCCAGGATGGTTTTGAACTCTTGAGCTCAAGCGATCCACCACCTCGGCCTCCCACAGTGAGGGGATAGCAGGTGTGAGCCACCACATCCGGCCAGAAGAGTTTAATTTTTAAAATGTTTAAATTTTTTGTTGGTATATAGTAGGTGTATATATTTAGGGGGTACATGAGATATTTTGATACAGGCATACAAAAAGTAATCATCACATCAAGGTAATTGGGATATCTAATATCTCAGCATTTATTCTTTCTTTGTGTTACAAAAAGTCCAATTATACTCTTCTAGTAATTTTAAAATGTAGAATAAATTATTGTTGGCTGTAGTCACCCTGTTGTGATATCAAATGCAAGATCTTATTTTTTTCTATCTGACTATATTTTTGTACCCATTCACCATCCCCATTCTCTCCATCCCCTGCCTCTGGTACTCTTCCCAGCCTCTCGTAACCATCGTTCTACTCTCTAGCCCCATGAATTCATTGTTTTAAATTTTAGCTCCTACAAATAAGTGAGACCGTGTGAAGTTTGTCTTTCTGTGCCTGGCTTATTTCACTTAACGTAATGATCTCCAGTTCCATTCATGTTGTTGAAAATGACAGGATCTCATCCTTTTTTATGGTTGAACAGTACTTGATTGTACATATGTATCACATTTCCTTTTTTTTTAATTTTAATTTTTATTTTTAAGTTCCAGGGTACATGTGTAGGATGTGCAGGTTTGTTACATAGGTAAACGTGTGCCCTGGTGATTTGCTGCACCTATCAACCCATCACCTAGTTATTAAGCCCCACTTGCATTAGCTATTTTTTTCTAATGCTCTCCCTGCCTCCTTCCATCCCCACCCACAGGCCTGAGTGTGTGTTGTTACCCTCCCTGTGTCCATGTGTTCTATTGTTCAGCTACCACTTATAAGTGAGAGCATGTGGTGTTTGGTTTTCTGTTCCTGGGTTCATTTGCTGCGGATAATGGCTTCCAGCTCCATCCAGTCCCTGCAAAGGACATGATCTCATTCTCTTTTTATGGCTGCACAGTATTCCATGGTTACATGTATCACATTTTCTTTACCCAGTGTATCATTGATGGGGATTTGGGTTGATTTCATGTTTTTGCTGTTGTGAATAGTGCTGCGGTGAACATACACATGCATGTATCTTTATAATAGGATAATTTATATTCCTTTGGGTATATACCCAGTAATGGGATTGCTGGGTCAAATGGTATTTCTGGTTCTAGATCTCTGAGGAATTGCCACACTGTATTCCACATGTTAAAGTAATTTACATTCCCACTAACAGTGTAAAAGCATTCCTATTTCTCCACATCCTTGCCAGCATCTGTTATTTCTTGACTTTTTAATAATCACTGTTCTGACTGGTGTGAGATGGTATCTCTTTGGTACCACATTTTCCTTATCCATTCATTTGTTGATGAACACTTAGGTTGCTTCCAAATCTTAGCTATAATTGTGCTGCAATAAACATGGGAGTGCAGATGTCTCTTCAATATATTGATTTTCTTTCCGTCGAGTATATACTTAGCAGAGGGATTGCTGAATCATATTGAGGAACCTCCAAACTGTTCTCCATAGTGTTGTACTAACTTACATTCCCACCAACAGTGTACAAGGATTTCTGTTTTCTCCAATTCTTCACCAGCATTTGTTATTGCCTATCTTTTGGATAAATGCCATTTTAACTTGGGTGGGATGATATCTCATTGTAGTTTTGATTTGTACTTATCTGATGATCAGTGATGTTGAAGACATTTTCATATACTATTTGTATGTCTTCTTTTGAGAAATGTATATTCAAATCTTTTGCCTATTTTAAAATCAGATTATTATATTTTTTCCCCATAGAGTTGTTTTAACTCCTTATATATTCTGGTTATCATTACCTTGTCAGATGGGTAGTTTGCAAATATTTTCACCCATTCTGTGGGTTATCTCTTCACTTCATTGATTGTTTCCTTTGCTGTGAAGAAGCTTTTTAATGTGACATGGTCCCATTTGTTCACTTTTGGTTGCCTGTGCTTGTGGAATATTTCTCAAGAAATCTTTGTCCAGACCAATGTCTTGGAGAGTTTCCCCAATGTTTTTTTGTCGTAGTTTCATAGTTTGAGGTCTTAGATTTAAGTCTTTAATCCATTCTGATTTGACTTTTGTATATGGTGATACATAGGGGTCTATTTCATTCTTCTGCATATGGATATCCAGTTTTCCCAGCAGCATTTATTGAAGAGATTTTTCTTTCCTCAGTGTAAGTTCTTGGCACCCTTGTCAAAAATGAGTTCATGGTAGATGTACGGATTTATTTCTTGGTTCTCTATTTTGTTTCATTGGTCTATGTGTCTGTTTTTATGCCAGTATCATGCTGTTTTGGTTACTATAGTTCTGTAGTATAACTTGAAGTCAAGTAATGTTATTCATCCAGTTTTGTTCTTATTGCTCAGAATGCTTTGACTACTCTAGGTCTTTTGTGGTTCCATATAAATTTTAAGATTATTTTTTCCATTTCTGTGCAGAATGTCATTGGTATTTTGATAGGGATTGCCTTATAGCTGTAGATTGCTTTGGGTAGCATGGACATTTTAACAATATTGATTCTTCCAATCCATAAACATGGAATATCTTTTCACTTTTTTGTGTTCTCTTCAATGTTTGGCATCATGTTTTATAGTTTTCACTGTAGAAATCTTTTATTTCTTTGGTTAAGTTTATTCCTAGGTATTTTATTTTATTTGTAGCAATTGTTAATATAATTACTTTCTTAATTTCTTTTTCTGATTGTTCACTGATGGCATATAGAAATGCTACTGATTTTTATATGTTGATTTTGTATCCTTGACTTGACTGTATTTGTTTATCAGTTCTAATAGTTTTTTTGGTGGAGTCATCAGGTTACTCCAAATATAAGATCATATTATCCATAAACAAGGATAATTTGACTTATTTTCTAATTTGAGTACCCTTTATTTCTTTCTTTTGTCTGATTGCTCTAGCTAGGACTTCCAGTACTATACTGAATAACAGTGGTGAAAGTGGGCATCCTTGTTGGGTTCCAGATCTTAGAGGAAAGGCTTTCAGTTTTTCCCTATTCATTATGATACTAGCTGTGGGTCTGTCATGTGGCTTTTATTGTGTTGAGGTATGTACCTCTATACCCATTTTTTTGAGGTTTATCATGAAGGCATGTTGAATTTTATCAAATGCTTTTTCAGCATCAACTGAAGTGACCATATGGTTTTGGTCCTTTATTCTGTTGACACAATGTACCACATTCATTGATTTGCATATATTGAGCCATTCTAACATCCCAGGGATGAATCCCACTTAGTCAGAATAAGTGATCTTTATTGTGTTCTTGAATGTGGCTTGCTGGTATTTTGTTGAGGATTTTTCCATCAACGTTCATTAGGGATATTGGTCTGTAGTCTTCTTTTTTTGATATCTTTGTCTGGTTTTCATATTAGGGTCATACTGGCTTCATAGAATACATTTGGAAGTATTTCCTCCTCCTCTATATTTTGGTATAGTTTGACTAGAATTGGTATTAGTTCTTCTTTCAATGTTTGGTAAAATTGAGCAGCGAAGCCATCACGTCCTCGATTTTCCTTTGCTGGGAGAACTTATTACAGCTTTGATCTCATTACTTGTTAGTCTGATCAAATTTTGGATTTATGCTTGGTTCAATCTTGGTAGGTTGTATGTGGCTGGGGATTTATCTGTTTCTTCTAGGTTTTCCAGTTTATTGACATATAGTTGCACACAGTAGCCTCTAATGATCTTTTGAATTTCTCTAATATCAGTTGCAATGTCTCCTTGTTTCATCTCTGATATTATTTGGATCTTCTCTCCCTTTTCTTAGTTTGACTAATAGTTTGTCTATTTTATTTATGTTTTTTAAAGAACAACTTTTCATTTCTTTGATTTTTTTTGTATTTTTTGTTTCAATTTAACTTATTTCTGCTCTGATCTCTATTATTTCCTTTTTTTACAATAATTTTGAGATTGGTTTGCTTTTGCTTTCCTAGTTGTGTAAGATACATTGTTAGGTTGTTTATTTGAGGTTTTTCTACTTTTTTCTTGTAAGCACTTATTGCTGTAAGCTTTTGCTGTATCCCATAGGTTTTGATATGTTGTGTTTCTATTTTCATTTGCTTCAAGAAACTTTTCCATTTCCTTCTTTTTTTCTTTTTCTTTTTCTTTTTTTTTGAGATGGAGTCTCACTCTATTGCCCAGGCTGGAGTGCAATGGTGCAATCTCAGCTCACTGCAAATTCTGCATCCCAGGTTCAAGCAATTCTCCTGCCTCAGCCTCCCAAGTAGCTGGGGCTACAGGTGTGTGCAACTATGCCTGGCTAATTTTTTTATTTTTAAGTAGAGATGGAGTTTTGCCATGTTGGCCAGTCTGGTCTCGAACTCCTGACCTTGGGTAATCTGCCAGCCTTGGCCTCCTAAAGTGCTGGAATTACAGGCTTGAGCCACTGTGCCTGGCTCTCAGTTTCCTTCTTAGTCTCCGACCCAATAGTCTCTGACCCAATAGTCTCATAGATAGTTCTTTTTTGATAAACATAAAAATTGATCCTTCTGGTCTTAAAGCTTGAAACTTGTATTTGTTTTTATCTGAGTTCCTTCCTCAGGAAATGACCTTCAGGCCTCTCACAAAAAGTATTAAAGAACTGAAACTCACCAGATCACTACATCCAGACAATGAGATGCCAGATGCTTCATTTGGCATGATTGTTTCCTTGCTGCTCTCTAGTTCCTGCTTTCTTACACATTGTTACATTTCTTCCCTGCTATATAAACCCCTAGTTTTAGTCAGTCAGAGAGATGGATTTGAGACTGAGCTCCCATCTCTTTGGCTGCAGCATCCAGTTAAAATCTTCTTCCTTGGCAATACTCATAGTCTCAGTGACTGGCTTTTTGTGTGGCAAGCCGCAGGACCTAGACAGAAGTCCTGATGTTTCGGTAACAAAGTGTGTTTCTTGTAGGCACCAGATTGTTGGGTCTTGGTTTTTAAATCCATTCACCTACTCTATGTCTTTTGAGTAGAGAGTTTAGTCCATTTACATTTAGTGTTATTATCCATAAGTAAGGACTTACTCTTGCCATGTTTTGATTTGTTTCTGGTTGTTTTCTGGTCTTCTTTTCCTTCCTTCTTTTCTTTCTGTCTTCCTTTTGGCAAATGTGATTTCCTCTGGTGGTATGTTTTAATTTTATGTGTTTTCTTGTTTGTGTTTTTGTTATATATTTTTTTGATTTATGGTTACCATGAGGCTGGCAAATAATCCCTTATAGCCCATTACTTTAAACTGATGACAACTAATTTCATAAATAATAAGCTAACAAGCAAAGAGAAAAATAATAAAAATGCTACATGTAAACTTTATCCCCCACTTTTAAACTTTTTGTTGTTTCTATTTATAGCTTATTATACTGTCTTGGAAAGTTGTTGTAGTTTATTATTTTTGATAGATTTATCTCTTAATCTTTCTACTCAAGATATGAATAGTTTACACACCACAATTATAGTGTTATAATATTGTGTTTGTTTGTGTACTTACTATTTCCAGTGAATTTTGTACATTCAGATGATTTATTATTGCTCATTAATGTCCCTCTTTCAGATTGAAGAACTTCCTTTATATTTCTTGTAGGACAGGTCTGGTGTTGATGAAATCTCTCAGCTATTGTTTGTCTGAGAAAGTCTTTATTTCTATTTCATGTTTGAAGAATATTTTTGCATGATATACTCTTTTAGGATAAAAGTTGTTTTCCTTCAAGCATTTTACATATGTCATGCCACTGTTTCCTGGCCTGTAAGGTTTCCACTGAAAAGTCTGCTGCTGGAGATAATTGGAGCTCCATTGTCTGTTGTTTCTTTTCTCTTTCTGCGTTTAGAATCCTTTTAAAAATCTTTATCCTTTGGGAGTTTGATTATTAAATGCTTTGAGGTGCTCTTATTTGGGTTAAATCTGCTTGGTGTTTAATTGTCTTCTTGTACTTGAATATTGATATCTTTCTCTAAGTTTTGGAAGTTCTTTGTAAAAATAATTTTATATTATAATTGTTTTACCTTCTTGCTGAATTGACCCCCTTTTCAGCAGCCATTGATATGGGAATAAATAGAGGTCAAGATCCCATAACTGGCAAACCCAAGTTGGTTGGAGATGTGGAATTTTAAGGAGCCAGGAAAAAAGCCAGTTACATCACTCCAGTTCCTGGGGTTGTTGGTCCCACGACAGTGGGAATGCTAATGGAAAATACCATTATTGCTGCAGAAAAGTGCTGAGGCTTGATGAGCGGGAAGTGCTGAAGTTTAAAGAGCTTGAAATAGCCACAAATTAGCTGTTGTGTCTTCTGGGTCATGAACAGCATCCCAACCCAGCTCAAGAAGCAAGGTAGGCCAGTAGAAATGATATATTTTAAAAATTTATTCTACTGAAATGGTTAAAATGATGCTTTGTATTTATTGAAAGCTTCATGGCAGGTGTTTGCATACATAGCAGCACCTCACCAGGGAGCATTCCAGTATCATGCAGGGTCATGTAATCTAGCTAAGTGCAGCTGTTAACCTAGTGATTAACATGGGAGACGCTGTCACATTGAGGATGGATGCTGAACTTTCTCAAGCTACCTCGGGTAAAAATTTGCCTTTTCTAGGATTGCATTTCCCAAGTGCTATTCCAGTAAGAGTTGATACTCATTTTAGGTCCCAAACCTTTTGGGTTCAACTGATCAAACCAAAGAAAAATCATTGGTAGAGAAAATCAGGGAAAAGGAGAAAACGAAAAGATGGTGGTAATTGAGTAGAAAAAAATTACTCTAATAGTTTTTCCTAAGGTGCTTTTTGTGGCTTAGTCACATGGGAAAATGTTTAGGATTGTTTCTTGCTATTAGTCCTCATTTTATGTATGTTAGCCCTCAATGAGTTCTCCCCATTTTAGTTATTTAGGATTGAAAGGCTTATTTTATAAATTATTCAGGTGTATTGTCATATTTGACTTTTGCTATATATACTTTAACCTCATTTTTAAATTTTTTGTATTGTTAGAGGGTAACTGTATAGTTTATTTGGTATATCTTAAAACCTATTTCTGAAAAACAAAACAGAAAACCCCAAAACTGGCCTGGCACGGTAGCTCATGCCTATAATACCAGCACTTTGGGAGGCTGAGGTGGGCAGATCACCTGAAGCCAGGAATTGGAGGCTAGTCTGGCCAACATGGAGAATCCTAGTTTCTACTTAAAAATAAAAAAATTAGCCTGACGTCGTTACCTGTGCCTGTAGTCCCAGCTACTTGGGAGGCTGAGGCACGAGAATCATTTGAACCCAGGAGGCAGAAGTTGTAGTGAGCTGAGATCACGCCACTGCACTCCAGCCTGAGGGACAGGGTGAGACTCTGTTTAAAAACAAACAAACAAACAAAAATAAAAACAAAAACAACCCTCCCCAAAAAACCCAAAACAATATTCCTTTCTTATTCTTTTAGTTTATAATATCTATAGTAATATTTCCTCTTTCATTCTTAATCTTGGTAATTTCAGTTGTTTTCTCTTTTTTCTTGATCAGGTTAAGTAATAATTTTTCAATTTTATTGATCGTTTTAAAGAACCAGCTTTTGAATGACTTAATTTCCTCTATTATTATCTATTATTTTATTCCTTTCAGTCTTTATATTTATTATTTCCTTCTTTTTACTTACTTTGCTTTAATTCATCATCCTTTTGCTTGTCTCTTAATGAAAAAGCTAAGATAATTAGTTTAAAACACTTTGTGAGTAACAATATAAGCACCTAGAATTATCCATTTGCTCTAAGCATTATTTTAGCTGTATCCTACAAATTTCAGTATGTTGTATTTTCATTGTTAGTCAGAACTATTTTCTAATTTCATGATTTCTTATTTGACTTACACAATATTTAGGAAGGCATTTATTAACTTAAAATTTTTAGGGATTTTATAGATTCTTTCAAAACATATTTTTAGTTCTATTGTACTCAGGCTCATAGAATATATTCTGTATGATTTTAATGTATTGAAGTTTATTGAGACATTTTATGGCTCAGCTTGTAGTCTATCTTGGTGATATTATACTTATGTTTCAAAATAATGTGTATTCTGTGATTGTTCCACATAATGTTCTATAAGCTAATTTGCTTGATAGTTTTGTTCAGATCTTATATACCTCTATCAGTGTTTTGTCAGCTTGTTCTATCAATTCTTGAGGAAATTGTGTTAAAATCTCTAACTATAATTGTGGGTATGTCAATTTCTCCCTTTAGTTCTGTCAATTTTTGAGTCATGTATTTTGAAGTTCTGTCATTAGATATATACACATTTAGGATTCTTATTTTTTATGAATAATTCTTATAACATTATGTAAATCTCCATTTATCCCTGATAATATTCTCTGTTCTGATGTTTACTTTGTATAATATTAATATAACTATTCCAACTTTCTTTCAATTAATGTTTGCATGACATATCTTTTTTTAATCCTTTTATTTTTAACCTATCTATGTCTTTATATTAAGCAGGTTTCTTATAGCTAGCCTGTAATTGAATCTCGTGTTTTTATCCAGTCTGACATTCTTTGCTGTTAGTTGGGATGTTTACATTATTTACACTTAGTGTAATTATTGGTATGCTTTGGTTTAAGTCTACTATCTTTTAACTTATTTTCCCTTTGTCCAAGCCTTTTTTGATTTATTTCATTAGCATTTTGTAATTTTCAGCATACAAGTCCTGCATATGTTATGTTAGATTTATACCTAACCATTTTATTTTATTTTGGAATAATTGCAAATGGCATTGTGTTTGAAATTTCAGTTTTCACATGTATATTTTTAGGATGTAAAAATATTTTTTATTTTGTGTATCGATTTTATATTATGCTACCTTGCTGAACTAACTTATTAGTTATGAGATTTTTGGAGATTATTTGAAATTTTCTTCATCAATGATTATGTCATTTGACATAGGAACATTTTTATTTCTTCTTTCTCATATGTATGTCTTTTCTTTTTTATTCTCGTCTTATTTTAGTGGTTAGATATACCAGTACTATGTCGAATATCAGTAGTAAGGGCAGATATTTTTATCTTATTCCCTAATCTTAGAGAGAAAGCATTTAGTTATTCTCTATTAAGAATCATGTTAAGGATTCCCTATTTAATAAATGGTGCTGGGAAAATTGGCTAGCCATAAGTAGAAAGCTGAAACTGGATCCTTTCCTTACTCCTTATACGAAAATTAATTCAAGATGGATTAGAGACTTAAATGTTAGACCTAATACCATAAAACCCTAGAAGAAAACCTAGGTAATACCATTCAGGACATAGGCATGGGCAAGGACTTCATGTCTAAAACACCAAAAGCAACGGCAGCAAAAGCCAAAATTGACAAATGGGATCTAATTAAACTAAAGAGCTTCTGCACAGCAAAAGAAACTACCATCAGAGTGAACAGGCAACCTACAGAATGGGAGAACAGTTTTGCAATCTACTCATCAGACAAAGGGCTAATATCCAGAACCTACAAAGAACTCAAACAAATTTACAAGAAAAAAACGAAGAACCCCATCAAAAAGTGGGGAAAGGATATGAACAGACATTTCTCAAAAGAAGACATTCATACAGCCAACAGACACATGAAAAAATGCTCATCATCACTGGCCATCAGAGAAATGCAAATCAAAACCACAATGAGATACCATCTCACACCAGTTAGAATGGGAATCATAACAAAGTTAGGAAACAACAGGTGCTGGAGAGGATGTGGAGAAACAGGAACACTTTTACACTGTTGGTGGGATTGTAAACTAGTTCAACCATTATGGAAAACAGTATGGCGATTCCTCAAGGATCTAGAGCTAGAAGTACCATATGACCCAGCCATCCCATTACTGGGTATATACCCAAAGGATTATAAATCATGCTGCTATGAAGACACATGCACACATATGTTTATTGCGGCACTATTCACAATAGCAAAGACTTGGAATCAACCCAAATGTCCATCAGTGACAGACTGGATTAAGAAAATGTGGCACATATACACCATGGAATACTATGCAGCCATAAAAAAGGATGAGTTTGAGTCCTTTGTAGGGACATGGATGCAGCTGGGAACCATCATTCTCAGGAAACTATCGCAAGAACAGAAAACCAAACACTGCATGTTCTCATTCATAGGTGGGAACTGAACAATGACATCACTTGGACTCGGGAAGGAGAACATCCACACAATGGGGCCTATCATGGGGAGGGGGGAGGGGGGAAGGATTGTATTGGGAGTTATACCTGATGTAAATGACCAGTTGATGGGTGCTGACGAGTTGATGGGTGCCGCACACCAACATGGCACAAGTATACATATGTAATAAACCTGCACGTTACGCACATGTACCCTAGAACTTAAAGTATAAAAAAAAAAAAAATCATGTTAGCTTTAGGTTTCATGTAAATGTTCTTTATGAAGTTAAGGAAGTATTTCTCTACTACTACTTTTATGAGAATCTTTTTTATAATGAATGAATGTTAAAATTTGTCAAATAATTTTTCTGTGTTGATTGATATGATCATGTGATTTTTCTTCTATAGCTTGTTAATCTGGTGGATTATACAGGCTTGCATTTCTAGAATAAATCTCACTTGTTTGTGCTGTATAATTCTTTTTATATATTGCTGAATTCTTTTGATAGTATTTTGTTAAGGACTTGTATGTCTGTACTCATGGAGGATTTTATTTTATTTTTTTACTATCGTTGCTTGGTATACTGGCTTCATAAAATGAGTTGGAGAGTGTTCCTTTTCTATTTTCTGTAAGAGATTGTGTAATTAGTGTTAATTCTTTAATCTTTTGATAGAATTCTCTAGTGAAACAATCTGGGCCTGGATATTACTTTTTCAGGAGTTTTAAGATTATTAATACGATTTTCTTAGTAGTCGTAGGCCTATTTAAACTTTTTCCTATGGGTGAATTGTAGTAGTTCCCGCTTTTTGAGGTATTGATCAATTTCATCTAAATTGTTATATTTACATGTATAGAATTGTACTTAGTATTCTCTTATCTCTTTCATATCTGCAGGCCTGTAATGATATTCCCTGATTCATTACTGATATCAATAATTTGTGTCTTTTATTTTTCTATGTCAGTTATAAGGTTTGTCAATTTTATTGATCTTTTTAAAAAAACAACTTTTTCTTTCATTGATTTTCTCTATAAAAATTTGAAGTATTTAAAGATTTCTCTTGAGTTGCTTCTTTGGCATATGAGTTATTTGTAAGTGTGTTGTTTAGTTTCTGTTTAGAGATTTTCCTGTTATACTTCTCTTACTGATTTCTAATTGGGTTCCATTGTGGTCAGAGGACATACTTTGTGTTAATTTAGTTCTTTTGAGTTTTCTGAGGTCTGTTTTATGGCCCAAGATAACGTTTTTCATGGGGCCTTGAAAAGAATGATTATTCTGCTGCTGTTGTTTGAAGCATTTTATAAATATTTATTGCTCTTGTTGGTTGATGGTATTTTTGGTTTCCTTTATATCCCTGTTGATTTTCTGTCATTTTGTTCTGTCAGTTTTTGAGTGGGGTATGGAAGTCTCCAGTTCTAGTTGTGGATTTGCCAGTTTCTCTTTCCAGGTCTGTTACATTTTGTTTCATGTATTTTGCAGGTGCTATTTTGTTTATGCACATTTAGAATTGCTGTCTTCTTGGTGGAGTGAGCTTTTTATCATGATGTAATGTCATTCTCTTTCTGTGGTGATTTTCTTTTCTCTGAAGTCCATTTTATCTGATATTAATATAGACACTCCTACTGCCTTTGATTAATCTTTTCATGGCATATCTTTTTCTACCCTTTTACTTTCAACCTACCTAGTTACATTTGGAGTTTTTTTTTGCAGATAGCATGTAGTTGCGTCACGTTTTCTTTTCTTTCTTTCTTTATTTTTTTTTTTTTTTGAGACGGCATCTCACTCTGTCACCCAGGCTGGAGTACAGTGGCATAATCTTGGCTCACTGCAACCTTCTCCTCCCAGGTTCAAGTGATTCTTCTGCCTCAGCCTCCCGAGTAGCTGGGATTACAGGTGCCTGTCACCACCCCTGGCTAATTTTTGTATTTTTAGTAAAGATGGGGTTTCACCATATTGGCCAGGCTGGTCTTGAACTCCTGACCTCAGGTGATTTGCCCACCTCGACCTCCCAAAGTGCTGGGATTACAGACTTGAGCCACCCTGTCTGGCCATGTCGTGTTTTCTTAATCTACTCTTCCAATCTTTGTCTTTCATTCATATGTAGACATTAATTAATTAATTAATTAATTAATTAATTATAGAGATGAGGTCTCCCTATGTTGCCCAGACTGGTCTCGAAGTCTTGAGCTCAAGTGATCCTCCCACCTCGGCCTCCCAAAGTGCTGGGATTATAGATCTGAGCCACAGCTCAGGGTCAGTATGTAGACCTTTCAAAATTCAGTGTAATTATTGATATGTTAATCCTTAAGTATGCCATTTTATTTTTTGGTTTTCATTTGTTTTCACTGTTTATGTTTTTCTGTTTATTTCTTTCAGCTCCTGCGGGTTACTTGGGGATATTTTTAAGGGAATTCATCATAAGTTACTTACAGTGTTTTTGGATTTACCTCTTTGTAGAGCTCTTTTAGTAGTAGCTCCAGATATTATATGATATATACACAACTTATCCCATCTATTGGTGTTACCAGTTTCCAGTTCAAGTGCAGTGTAGAAACCTTGCTTTCCTTTATATTGTTTAACCCTCTTTCCATTTATAATAAAATTATCTTAAATATTTCCTCTACATCCACTGAGAACCACATCAGACTGTTATAATTTTACTTTAACTATCAAACATAATTTAGAAAACAAGAGGAAAATGAAAGCATATTTCATTGATTCATATTTTTGCTCTGTTTTTTTCCTTTTTTCCTGATGGTCTAAGATTTCTCCTTATCATTTCTATTTAGAGAACTTTCTTTAGCTATTCTTTTAGTGTAGATCTTCAGGTAAATTCCCTTAGTTTCCCTTCACCTGAGACCGTATTGAATCCTTCATTAGTGAAGGATATTTTCCTTGCATGTGGAATTCTGGGTTGACAGTTCTTTTCTGTGAGCACTTGAAAAATGTGCCAGATTTTTCTGGTCTCCATGGTTTCTGCTGAAAAACCTAGTCAGTCAATTTTTTTTTTCTCCTGATAGGTATGGTGTCATTTCTCTTTCACAGCTGCAAGATTTTTTGTTTGTCTTTAATTTTCAGAAATTTAACTATGATGTGTCTGGTGTGATTTGTTTTATTTATTATATTTGTGGTTTGCTCAACTCTGAATATTTTTCTACATCTTTTGCCAAAATGGGACATTTTTAGCCATTATTTTAAAAAATACCTTTTCGGCCCTGTCTTCTTTCTCCCTTATGAGACTCCACTGACATGAATGTTAGATCTTCTGTTACATCTCACAAGTCCCCAGTACTCTGTTCATTTTCTTCTGTTTATTTTATTTCTGTCATTAGATTGGGTGATTTCCATTTTTCTATCTTTAGGTTCACTGATCTTTTCCTCTGTCTTCCATGCTGCTCTTGAGTCCATACACTGAACTCTTTAATTTCAGTTATTGTATTTTTCCATTCTAAAATGTTAACTTGGTTCTTCTTTATGTCTTCTGTTTCTTTGACAAGACTTTCTATTATTTTATTTGTTTCAAGTATGCTCACAATTCTTCACTGAGATATTTTTGCTATGGGCTTCAAAAAATTCTTTTCATCTGCGAATTGTTTTTTTTTTTTTTTTCTCATTTAAGTTAAATTTTCCTGGTCTTTGATATGATGACTGACTTTTTATTATAACCTGTACATTTTGGGTATTATATTATGAGACTCTGGATCTTCTTTGAATCTTCTGTTGTAGCAGCCTTCCTCTGACATTGCTCCAGGGAGAGAAGAGGAGTACTGGATGATTGCTGCCAGGCAGTGGTAGAAGGAAAGCAAATTTGGCCTTTTCTGGCAGGAGAGGAGATAGAGTCACCTTTTTAAAAAATTATTTTGGTAGCGCTTGGTAGAAATATAGTGGCTATAGTTAGCAAAATTTAGAACATATTCTGCTTCTCAGACTCCTACACGAATAATACTTCATTTGTTCTGTGAAGAGCAAACATCGTGTTTCCTTTCCTTCTGCAGCCTGTTGTCACCACTCCACACCTGGCTGCTGAAGGCATTTACTTTTCCCAAGGTTTCTTTAACTGTCCTCTTTGAATTTAGCAATGCATTGGTTATAAAACTCCGCCATTCTCCAGGCAGGAGCTTGCAATGAGATACCTTTATACTATCTATTTTTTAAATAAACTTTTTATTTTGGTAAAATTTTATAATGATAGAAAAGTGTAAAGATAGTACAGAGAGTTCTTATATACTATCACCCAGTTTTACCCATTGTCTAAAAGTTTTCTTCTTGCTTGGCTGTTCCTTTTCTGGTTCTTCTTCTGGAGAATGAACTTTGAACAGAAGTGGTATGCACTACTTCCAGGTCTTGCACACAAAACCCTTTAATGTGCTTTCAATCTCCATCTAGCTATTGGATAGTGAGGTCTCTGGGGACCTGGAGGAGGGCAGAGCTGTGGGATGAAAGTATTTTGGGTCCCTGAATGGACAGGTGGGATAGAATATTAGCCATACCCACCACTGACTTGCATTGAATGGTGATATGAGTGAGAAACATTGTAATATTTTATGGTGTTAAGCCATTGATATTTTGGAACTAATATTACTTATCTTAAGTAACACATCGATTCTCCTTGGGTAAGTTACTTAATCTTTGGAAACTTGGTTTTACAATTTGAAAAATGAGGATAACTATATTTACCTTATATATTTATAGAGAGAATTAAATGAGACAGCATTTGCCAAAGTTCTTGCACATTTCCTGACACCTAAGAGACACTCAATAAACATTTGTTCAGTCTATTGTTCGCTGAACATGTTCATATGCTGATGGATTTGTTGTCTACATATTGAACTCTGAAATATTTACTCATGTTTGTGTTTTTGAATGTTTAGTCCATCCCTTTTAAATTTATTCTTCAGCCATCAAGGTGATAAAACAAAATGTGAACCTAATATATATTGGCCAAAGTATAATGCATTTGTCAGTCCAGTTCACATTGTTCTTTGGTAAACATTCACAGTAGTCTTGAGAACTTGAATTGAAAAACTGTTTTTAATAACCTCCATACCACAAGTATTACAAGGTACGCCCAGGCCTTCCTTGGAATTTTTGGAAACACAACTGTATATTTCTATGGAAAGATGAGGAGAAAAAGGGCAAATTATACAGGTAATTTTCCGTATCTACATAAAGCTTTTGTAGAAAGCAGATACATTTCTTTTTATCCATTAAATCAGTTGCATTCATTCACAAAATCATTTTGAAGGGATTATTGTTCAGAAGGCAAATCCTGAAAAAGGTGTTAAAGGAAAGAGGGTGGTTGAGATTTTTCTGATGAGGCTAAGGGATGTAAGTGGGATGGGTAGAGGGGGACAGTTTGAGTAGGAACTGAAACCTTCAGAATTGAAAGCAGAGGATGGCCTGAGTGGGAAAAGGAAGTAATTTAGAGAGCAGGGTGGCAGAAAGGTGATGCAAGTGATTGGCAAAATGGTTTCACCACTTTTAGATGATAGTATGAAAGTCAGAAGTAATATTCTGTACAACTTATAAGGAAAGTTTAGAAAAATTTCTCCAATTTGAAGAGTTTGTATAAAACATATGTTTGCAACTGGAGTCTATTCTACTATTAAACATTTAATCATTACTAGGCAGCCACTACACATTTGTGTTTCTGTGAAATCTGGTTTACTTGTTGGTTTGAGCTTTTACCTTCCTTAATTTTTTGTTTAGAACATATTCTGCTTCTGAGACCACTACACAAATAAGACTTAGTTTGTTCTTCACTGAACAAACATCATTTTTCCTTTTATTCTACAGCCTGTTGTCACCACTCCACCCCTGGCTGCTGAACGTATTTAGTTTTCTCAAGTCTTCTGTCTTCCTTGGATTTGGCAATGCATTCGCTATAAAACTCTACCATACTCCAGGGAACAACATGCACTAAGATACATTTGCACCATCTATTTTATGAAATAAACTTTTTATTTTGGTAGAATTTTATATTTATAGAAGAGCTGTAAAGATAGTACAGAGAGTTCCTATATATACCCCTCATTCAGTTTTACCCATTGTTAACATCTTATATTAACATAGTACATTTATCAAAATTAAGAAAAAGACATTGGCTCATTACTATTAACTAAATTTCAGACTTTATTTGGATTAACAGTTTTTGCATTAATGTCTTCTTTCTGTTCCAATTCAGGACGCCACATTGTATTTAATTTTTCATATCTCTCCAGCCTCTTCTGGTCTGTGACTTTCTAATCTTTGCTTGTTTCTCATGACTTTGACTGTCTTAAGGAATACTGGCCAGGTATCCGGTAGAAAAAAATGTCCCCCGATCTCAGTTTATCTGATGTTTTCCCTTATGTTGAGACTAGGGTTATAAGTTTTGGTGAAGAGTATCTCAGAAGCCAAGCCCTTCTCATTAGATCATATTAGAGAACATGATAGTCACATGACATTACTGGTGGTGTTAATGGTCATCATTTAGTTAAGGTAGCATTTGCCATGATTCTCTGCTATAAAGTTACTATTTTTCCCTTTCCCTGATCTATTTTTTTTAGAAGTGAATCACTAAGTCTAGTCTACTTCCAAAACTGAGGAATTAAGCTCTGCCTTTTGGAGAGGGAGAATATGAACATACATTATATGGAATTCTGCAAGGAAGATTTATCTCTTCTTCCTTATTTTATTTGTTCAGTCATCTATTTATATTGATATTTACTATGCATATATTTATGATTCAGTCCCGAGGGGCAGTAGCCTTTAGTTCTGGGGAAACTACTTTTATAAATGCACTATTGAGGGCTATTTATGTTTATTTATGTAAGTATGAACTCATGGCTATTTATTTTATTCTTTGGGTTATAATCCAATACTACGCTATTTCTTTTATTGCTCAAGTTGTTCCAGCCTTGGTCACTGGGAACTCTTTCAGTTAGCTCCTGTTGAACCATTTCTTTTATTAGACTGTTTTCCTTTGTCCTGTATAGACTGGCAATGACACCTCTTTGAAAGGTGATGGGGAAAAATGATTTGTCTTGTGAAATACAGATAAGGTTTTAGTCAATACAGAGTCTCTATTGAAGGCAAATAAATCCTTTTTATATGAAGGACACCTGTAGCAGTGTTATTTACTTTTCAGCTGAAAATAATAAAAATGAACTTTATGAAATGCCTGTCATTTAAGCTAGCTGTTGCTTGAGGTTGTAGTAGCATATTTTAAAAAAATGAAATGACTTTTTTTTTTTGAGGCAGCTTAATAACATCACTGAAGTAGGAAACTCCTCAGAGAAGAACTGGGCTCCCTCCTGTGCTGTGCACACATTTGCCTTTTGAATCTTTTGTAGTGCAGCATGCCTTTGTGGCAGATCCAAGGCAATACACATGGAAGCTGCCTGCAGGGCTGAGGTTTCCTACTAGGCTTCTACTTAGTGCCATCTATCTAAGCTTCCACCTAATGCATTGCTATCTCAGACCACTTGATACTGTTCCAGCCACCTCCAAGGACATGTTCAAGAAGAAGGTTTGTAAGTATCTTTTTTTTTTGGCTCAACCTACTGTAGGTTGAAAAGGAAGAGATAGTCTGTTATATAAAAATGGAGGAGTGAAGAACAGAATCTGCCTGCAAATGTGTCTTAGATTATTAATGATTGGTTGTGTGACCCTGAAAAAGACACTCCTTGCTTCAGGTCTGTTTCCTTATCTGTAAAATTAGGACCTCATTATTTCTGACCATCTTTTGGAGCTAACATCCTATGATTTTTATTTTACAGTCAGTGTTATGGTAATTGTTCAAACAGTTTATAACTTCCAGAAATTAATGGCAAATAGGTTGGGAAGGAACTGATTAGAAACTACTGCTTTTTCAACAAGGACCAATAATTTATCCTCAGGTGACAATGTTGTCTATTATTTTCCCCTAAATATTTAATTGAATTTTACAAAGCCACAGGAATCCTCCAATACCAGTTATTTGATTCCTAAGGCACTCTTCTCTTCCAACAACCACCTATGTCTGCAAAGTATAAGTAGCTCATCATTTTTTTCTCATGATTTGGTGATAGCTTCTTAAGTTGGTACAGAAAACATCTTCCAAGACCACTTCTCATCAGGGCATAAGGCACTGCACACTTTCATTCAATATGTTCAAGGAAGAATTTGGTGATTGGGGGACTGGTACTCAGGAAGACAGGCAAAAAGGACAGCTGCTTGGGGAGAGAAGATCTGGGGCTGGCTTCAGGGAGAAGGACACATGGGAGGCAGTGTGGTGTCGGGGTAGGGGCAGTAACCTGGGGGATCCCTCAGAACAGATGGCTGCCTTGGGTAAGGGGTATGTGCATTTATCATTCAGTTCCAAGAAAGAAGTAGCCTCTAGTTTGGGGGAAATTATATTTAAAAATATGCTGTTAATGCCCAATAAAAATGTCAGTGATTCATCACACTTATATGGCACTATTATTTCCCAAATTTACTTTCACTTTAATTTCCTGGCTTAACATTAATTTCTGGTTTTAACTTTGAACACATAGTCTTTCTATCAAACATACACACTTACACCTCGACTTGGCTCTTATGTTGATATTTAATCATCTTTCTCTTTTCTGGGCTTATTTTCTACTCTTTGGTGAAAAAACAGGAGAAAACAGTTTTTCACCAAACAGGAGAAGAAGTGGTGTGTGGTTTCTCACATTTATGCGTGTTTTGGGACTTCCTTCATTTCAAGTTATCATTTCAAGAATGTTTGTATAGACAGCATCCTTGGAGGATAGATATAGAGAAAGGGAGTCATACTTACTGTCTATTATGATAAAGATAATACTGATAATACTCCGCTTTGGAATAAGGAGTAGGCATGTTTTCTGCCCACTATAAATGATTTAGGTTTTCTAAGGTAAGTTTGCAAACGGTAATGCAACCCATTGCATGCACAAGAGTTATCCGGCCCTCTTTGCATCCATCATTTTGTGGGAATTTGGGCTTGGGAAATTGCTGTAAGAAAATGTTCATACTCTGTCTACTGCTATTACTGTGAGAAATAAAGTCCTTTCACTCTGATCCAGGAGTCTCCTGTGTTCTGCTGGCTTTCATGAAATTGACATGCTAATTTGTTAGCTTACAAATAGGGTAAAATCTCAGATTTTCAGAGTTAGTTCTTTGCAGTGTACTTCCCATGGTATACTCATAGTGGGCTGCATAGAACCATTAGTTTCAGGGCATGGTCTTTTTTTGATCCATACCTACCTTAAGTTTGATGTGGTACCAAAGAAGGGTCTGATAACTTAGTTTCTGAAAGAATGAGATTCAAGTAAACATTTGGTCACTCTCTAGCTTTGTAATGTTGGCAAGTCAATATCTCTGTGTCTTTTTACCTTCTCTTTTCAATGGAGATGACCTACTTGACAAAGTTATTGTGAAGATCAAATGAGATAATATGGATACCTGTGCTATTCAATATAGCAGCCATATATAGTGCTATGGTTTGACTATGTCCTCTCCGAAAGTCAGGTGTTGCCAATGTGTTAGTACTAAAAGGTGGAGCCTTTAAGAGGTGATAGGGCCATGAAGGCTCCTCCTTCATGAATGAGATTAAGGCCCTTATAAAAGAGGTTTCACACAGTTGGTGAGCTTGCCCTTCTGCCTTCTGCCATGTGAGGACACTGTATTCTTCCCCTCTGGAGGATGTAGCTCTCACCAGACAACCAAACCTACCCATGTCTTGATTTTGGAATTCTCAGGCTCCAGAACTATGAGAAAATAAATTTCTGTTCTTTAGAAATTACCCTTCTTGCTATTTTGTTGTAGCAGCACAAAATGACTAAGACTCATGGCCAGTTAAACTTAATTACAGTAAAAATCAGTTCCTCAGTTATACTAGTGCTTATTTTCAAATGCTCAATAGGCACATGTGATTAGTGGCTGCCATACTGGATTGAATATATATATATATGTTTCTATTATTGCTCACAATTCTGTTGGGTAGTGCTGATAAAGCTCTTTATACATTGCAGAGCATTAGAGAAATACAAGATAGTTTTCTTTTTCCTTTGCTATTGAAGGGAGGTTGGATGAGATCAGCTTGTCTGCCTCACTGCTAACTTGTGGCAAGTTTTAAGACTCCTGTGTGCCTTGGAGAGCCCTAGCTTTTTATATACAGTATAGTAAAAAACCTAAGAAAGCTTTAGCAACAGATGCAAGACTGGGAATGACGACTAAGCCTTATCTCATCTCATGTTTCAGTGATTATACTGACACTGCGTTGGGCTAAGATTGCATATGGTCTCAGCATGAGAATTACTGTGAATTGGTAATCAATATTTGCTTGCCATGGCTGTGGGAAGGGGTTGGGGAGCATGCATCCTATATATTTGCCATCTTTGTTCTATATGTGTTTATTTACTTTGTATTTGGTTGTCTTGCCTCAATGGTAAATGTGTTTTTGCTTTCCCTTTGTATAAACATATTTTCTGACTTCCAAGTTTCCAATATTTACTTTGTCAATTTTTGCCTCCTTTTCTTTTTCTTTTATCAATATTATGGTTATGAAAGAGGCCAAGGGGACTTTGCTATGTTTCTTCTTACCCCCGGTGAACCTTCTTAGTTGCTAAGCTATCATTAGCTACAATTCCTTCTAGAATATGGTTAATTAAATTTCACTATTTTTTAACAAAGTGTTGAAAGAGTCTATGGGGATTAGTCGCACTAAGCAGAATTTGATACGGTACTAATATCTTTGTAAACATTATAGGATTATATTTATTTTTCTCAACTGCTACAAGTGAGGTACTTCAGATATAGTCTCACCTCATGTAAACTTCAGCTCACGGGTACTTACTGTGGAGTGCTGGGCTGAGTATTTGGAGGTGGTGTTCAGATTCAGCAGAAGAAAGTTATGACTGATTAGTGATCAGTCACTAGCAACTAGCCTACATTGATATCTGAAGAACTAAGATATTTTATTTTCCTAGAATTTAAAAAGACTGCCTTCTAAATGGCAGCAAAGGTCTTGAAGACTGTCATCTTTGTGCAATCTAATTTCAATCCTAGCTCTGCCTAGAGAAAAACAAATTCTTCCAAACACCATGAGTATGAATTCAAGCTCTTACAAAAACACTGGTAGAATTGTGATCCTATACAATACTTTAAAAATGTTTCTAAGAAGTACAGCAAGGTAGTGATATAAACTTTTCTCCTGTGAAAAAAAGCATATATAGTAAATAACACTCCTCCAGATATTGGAAATAGTAAACGTTACCAGAATTTGTTCTGTAAAATGTGAAGAATGTCATCATAAATTTTGAACTAATAGTTTTGCCAGTTCTCCAGATGTTTAGAACTGACAGAATAGGTAATGACAGTTTTCTGAGGTGAAGAGTCTGTGGAGAAAAATATCTCATATTTACTACACAAAGTAAGAGGGGATGACAGAGAAGAAATGTACAGAGAATAAATGAATTCCAGTAAATTTAATCTGTGATTAAAGTCAGAAGCATTCAAATATGAGACAGGTAAGAGCACTGCATGCCTCCCATCTTGACCTGACAAGATATGGTTTCCAGAGTCAAGACATGCTTTAAAAATTTCACCTTGTTGCAATGTATGCTGCAGCATTTAAAAGAAGCAAGTTGATGCACACATTGAATTTTACTCAGTTCTCCAAACCCGGGTAGATACTGGTAATTGGGGCTAAAGGATGACCATGGTCTTTGCCCTTGAGGTGCTCACATTCAACAGGGAAGGCAGATCTGAGTGAAGCTGGGCTGATAAGAGGACCCATCACCCAGTTAATTTATCTTTTGCAGCGCTAATGGTTGTCCTGATGCTGTCCTCTAATGGTTGTCCTGATGCTGTCTCTGCTGACTAGCACTATTCTAGTTCCTTTGATTTGGAATATCTTCCCTCGTGTCTTCTGCTTATCTGAGCCCTGCTTTTTTTCTAAGGCACTCAAATCCCATCCCATTTGTGAGGTCTTTTTGGGCATTCCTTACACTTAGTTAAATATCCGGACCAAGTTGATACCTTAAAGGGCTCGGATATTATAAAAATATTTTGATGTTCCCTATACACGTAATTAAAAATTGTTAATCATAAGTATAAAGAAATCCTACAAAGTTCTTACCTTTATTTTGATGAACATTTTAGTTCTATTTAAGGACACATCAGGGATCAAATTGTGTCAAAAACTTTCTCTTTTTTTTCTGTCTCTAGTTTTGGTGCTCCTACATTGGAATCCTAAAAATGTACTTGATTTGCTTTGAGGTAACCCAGCACCGCTTAGGCCTGTCTCCTACACGGGATTGAGAGCACCATCTTCATCTCCTTAGTTTACAGCCCAGCAAGTGCCAGCCGGTAGATGTTTAGTAAGCATTTGCTGAGTGACAGAGTGAATACATTATAGTTCTTTATTGTCACTTGGCCTATGCCATCTTTGATTATTACTATAACATCCAGAATAAAGTAGGTGTTGATAAATTCTTGCTTAATGGTGTTTGTGGTTGTGATGAATAGTTGTACACCAAAACTTGTGCTCCCTGTCCCATAGTTTAGGTTTAAGTATATTTTCTACACTCTCCCCCTCCCACCACCTTGCATCTTAGTTTGATTTTATGATTATTTCACATCAATGAAATGTGAGCCAAAGTGATGTGTGTTACCTCTGGGCCATAGTTTTTAAGAAACAGAATGTTTTCCCATGCTTTCTTCTTTCACCGGCAAAATGCAGAAGATTATGAGACCCTGAATGGCGGGACGGCAAGAGGCAAGGAGTCTGTGTCCTAAATCACCACGTAGAGAAAAGCTACCTCACGATCAGGAGTTCCAGAGTGGGGCCATTATTTGAATAAGAAAAAACCTTCTGTTCTGTCAAGCCTCTGATATTTCAGGGTTTATTTGTTACAGTACTTAGGGTTATTCTAACTGATAAATTCTTGTAATTAAGTTCTTAAAATCAGCATCCCTGCTTTTTCTTGTTGGTGGCTCTCTCTTGCTGTTGGTTAGAGTATAGTATGGAAACCCAAGTCATGGGTAAATTCCTTACACAGGCCAGAGAGAGCTGCTCTAAGCACTGAAGCTCAAATGGCTGTGCTTTGATTTTTAAGAGAGGTCAATTGAAAGAATGTGGATTGATCTGTTTAAATCTATGTATTCATTTTGTGGAAAGCATCCATGTGAGAGTAGAATTATATGACCTTTCACCCAGGAAGACAGTATTATATTTGACACACAGGTATTCTGAAACCACTGCTGCTTTTGTTTCTTAAGTCTGAAGATGGTGGCCTTTTGAGTTCTAAATAAATATGCCTAGTTGTAGAATGTATTTGGGAAATGAGGCTTGAACTCAAAAGTGAAAGCCATCAAACCAAAGGCCACAGCAACTAGGATGCAATTGGAAAACTTTTCTAGAGTACCTCCAAAAATAAATGTAAATATAGGTTAACATAAATTTGAATTTAATTAGGGGGATTGATCACAAACAGTATTAGTTACGTGAAAGTCAAATAATTCTAGGAATATATATATTTAAAAATAAGTATATTCTTTTTGTAATTCAGGATATGATCTTTGACTTTCTTGAGTTTTAAATATTGATTATTTTTGAAAACGAATTATTTAGTAAAATGAATAGGTTTATTCAATCAGTTATAAATAAAAAAAGGATTTGAAACATTTTAAGACTATTGTCATGCATTTCTTCAATGATTATTAAGATTTTACTATGCTCTGGTTACATTTTCATGGGCAATAAAATTATTCCAAAACAAATCCACTAATAGATACAACCATAAAACAAACTAAATTCATCGGAAAACAAAATTGAGGTGGGCAAGCTGGAAGGATGCTCTGTCTCTAGGAGGCTTACTGGGGATCATTGATTTTTAAAAATAAAAAAAAAATCACATATTTAATTTGGTCCTAGAACAAATGATCAAACAAAAAAAACCCAGGAAACATTTCAAGGGATACCCATGAAAGATTTTCCACAGAAAGTAGAAGACAGATGAGATAAATATTATCTCAGGTAATTACAGGTTTATTCAACATTAAATTTTTTTTTCATTATTTTACAAGGTCTTGAAATTATCTAACATTTAAAATTTTTTCCTTAAGAAGTTTTACAGCAGAAACAAAAGTACTCTGGTCCCATAGACAATAATAGTGTCCTGGATTGGCAGGCCCCCAGGGTTGTCTTAATTTCCATTCCACCCCACACCTCAAATTCTCCTGTAGTAAGTTGCAGAACTCTTACTATAATTACAATTGGAGAGTTTATTTGTGGAATAATAGTTCAAGAGATCAGAGGCAACATGAGATGCTAGCTACTGAACTCTAAATTCCCATACTAGAATTATTAAAAAGAACTTTAAAATGCAGTGAATCATTCCAGGTCATCATTCAACCTCCCCTTTCCCAAATAAATTGGAGGAAAGACCTCCTTTAATTGCACTATACTGAGAAGACTCTTTTTTTGGTGGGAATGTGGCATCAGATTTATTCCTCCTTGCTATTTGAGCCTGTTAATAGATACTAAGATAAGTACTACATGAACCAGCACATACTGATCATGTATATGCATTTAGTGGAAAGTAAACTAATGAGCAGTTTCATATTGGTATCTCTGTTTTGTAAACTATAAGGCACATTATGTGATAGTGATGATAATATAGTATTTAGGGTCTTTATGGGAAGACCATTGACTCCATAGGGTGCTATTCCTTGTCAAATTATCTTGCCTTTCCTGGATTTTCCAGGACCAGTCTAATCTGTTGGTCAAATAATGCAGTTAGGCACTACAGTTGAATTAACATTCTGTTGATATCCCAGCATGAATAATTTGTGGCAAAGAAATTTCTTCAACATGCCATTGCTTAGCTCTCTGTTGAAACAAAGCTGTCCTGGGTCTGGACTTATGCCTGTTGTGTTATTCTAAAGATTGTAGAACATTTACGTAAGAATCCAAGACTCTAAATAGAACCTGGACATATGTCAATAGAGTGTTTTAGTTTCAACCCAAACTAGATTGAACTCCTTTGTTTTACATACTTGCTAGTTCTCTTTTTCTTTTTTGTAGCTTTTTTCAAAATACATTTTATTTTATTTAATTTTTTATTGTTATTATACTTTAAGTTCTAGGGTACATGTGCATAATGTGCAGGTTTGTTACATATGTATACTTGTGCCATGTTGGTGTGTGCACCCATCAACTCGTCAGCACCCATCAACTCGTCATTTACATCAGGTATAACTCCCAATGCAATCCCTCCCCCTTTCCCCCTCCCCATGATAGGCCCTGGTGTGTGATGTTCCCCTTCCCGTGTCCAAGTGATCTCATTGTTCAGTTCCCACCTATGAGTGAGAACATGCAGTGTTTGGTTTTCTGTTCTTGTGATAGTTTGCTAAGAATGATGGTTTCCAGTTGCATCCATGTCCCTACAAAGGACTCAAACTCATCCTTTTTTATGGCTGCATAGTATTCCATGGTGTATATGTGCCACATTTTCTTTTTTTTTTTTTTTTATTATACTTTAAGTTCTAGGGTACATGTGCATAACGTGCAGGTTTGTTACATATGTATACATGTGCCATGTTGGTGTGCTGCACCCATCAACTCGTCAGCACCCATCAACTCATCATTTACATCAGGTATAACTCCCCAATGCAATCCCTCCCCCCTCCCCCCTCCCCATGATAGGCCCCATTGTGTGATGTTCCCCTTCCAGAGTCCAAGTGAGCTCATTGTTCAGTTCCCACCTATGAGTGAGAACATGCGGTGTTTGGTTTTCTCTTCTTAGCAAACTATCACAAGAAGAG
>NC_045438.1:85369191-85382748 GCF_002776525.5 Piliocolobus tephrosceles
AGGGGGGAGGGATTGCACTGGGGAGTTATACCTGATATAAATGATGAATTGATGGGTGCTGACGAGTTGATGGGTGCAGCACACCAACATGGCAGAAGTATACATATGTAACAAACCTGCACGTTATGCACATGTACCCTAGGAATTAAAGTATAATAAAAAAAATAAAAAAACAAAACAAAAAAAAACAAAAAACCGGTGACTCAAAGGTACATTGCTGTCAAAGAACATCAGAATTCTTCAAGAGTCTCTTGGGTTTAATTTGTGTGGCATCATTTCCTTTTTCTTCAAATCAGTGGGGTTACCTTGCAAAGCTGGCGTTACCAATTCTCTCTATGCCAGGAAAAAAATGATTATGGGATCGTGTTTAAGCTTTAAAGTTGTCTCAGTGGAAGAAATCTGCATGGGAACTCTTCAGTGTTTTCAGTTATTTTCAGATTTCCTTCTGCAGGGAAGCAGTGAAGGCCTAACCTGCAGAAACACTTTCACAAGCACCTCAAAGTTGGCGTGCATGTCTGCTTGCAATTTCAGTTTTCAGACAGGAGGTTGGTCTTGATTTGATCAATTAGGATGTTTCTGGCTGCAAGTACAAAAGCCCAAGTCAACGACGAATTATACATTAAAGAAGTTTATTATCTCACATAACAGAGAGTTCAGAAGTAGAGTCAGCTTTGGTCAGGGTGGTTACTCAGTGATCCATAATGTTATCAAGACATAAATTCTTTCCATATTTCTGCTCCGTTAGACAGCCTGGAATTCAGACTGCTTCTCCTATGATTACAAGTCACCTACCAGGAGAATCTGATGTAACATATGTTCTTAAGATTGTAAAAGAGAGTTCTTCCCCTAACTATGATTGGATCAATGCAGGTCATGTAATTTCTCCTCTACCTACAACAGTAGCCAGAACAATGCCATGTGCTGACTGGCTTCAACTAAGGAGGGATAATTTGGCAATGAGATTTGTTTTCCTCAGTCATTTGGTGAGTAGGGGAAAGAAAGAATGTCCAAACTAAAATCAGGATTTCATTAGGAAGGAATAAAGTGAAATGAATGTTGGGAAAGTAACTAATGTGCCCTACTGATCTTTGCAGTAGCATCTACAATAACATCTGTAGGAAGCATATAGAATGATTTACTTCAGCAAAAATATCTGCTAATTAAACTAATCATGGAATAAATCTTCATCAAATTGTTCTGTGAGTAAAAGACATTATCAAGACAGTAAACAGACAACCTACAGAATGGGAAAAAATATTTGAAAATTATGCATCCGACAAAGGAATTTAAGCAAATCAACAAGCAAAAAACAAATAACCCCATTTAAAAATGGGCAAAGAATATTAACAGACACGTCTTAAGGGGAGAGATACAAGCAGCCAACAAACATATGAAAAAATACTCCACATCACTAATCATCAGAGAAATGTAAATTGAAATCATAATCACAATATGATACCATCTCACCATTCTGAGATATCATTACAGCCATTCATTCAGAATGACTATTATATTAAAAAGTCAAAAAACAACATATGCTGGTGAGGCTGTGGAGAAAAGGGGACACTTATGCACTGTTGGTGGGAATGTAAATTATTTCAGCCACTGTGGAAAGCAGTTTGGAGAGTTCTCAAATAACGTAGAGCTACCATTCGACCCAGCAATCCCATTACTAGGTATAAAACCAAAGGAAAATAGATCATTATACCAAAAAGACACATGCACTCACATGTTCATTTCCTCGCTATTCACAATAAAAAAGACATGGAATTATCCTTAGATGTCCATCAATTGTGGATTGGATAAAGAGAATGTGTTACATATACATGGAATACTATGCAACCATAAAAAGAATGAAATAATGTCCTTTGCAGCAACATGGATGGAGCTGGGGGCCATAATCCTAAGCAAATTAATGCAGGAACATAAAACCAAATCCATATGTTATCACTTATAAGTGGGAGCTAAACATTGAGTACCCACGGACACAAACGCGGGAACAACAGACACTGTGAACTACCAGAGGAGGGAGAGGGGAAAGGGGTCATGGGCTGAAAAACCACCTATTGGGTACTAAGCTTACTCCCTGAGTGTAACATACCCATGTAACAAACCTGCAGATGTGTACCCTACACCTATAATAAAAGTTGAGGGAAAAAAAGAAATGGGCAATATTAAGGTTTTCATACAGTATTAGAAAGTGTCATAATAAAGGTAGTTAATAGAGGATCTTAAAAAAAATTGTTCTAAGAATGGATATTCTTTTTCTCTAAAAGCAGCAAAAATTTTCCCTTAAGTTTTATTGTGTTTAAAAACTACTTTTTGGAAATCCAGCAAACTTAGGTCTATAATGAAGAATACAAAGAGAATATTCAGGTATGCTTTTGAATTCAAAGTGATGAAAAGGCAATTATTTCATAACCTGGATTTGACAAGATCCTAGCATTAGACAAGACATTTTTCTGGGTCATTGGTAGGGGATTGAGTCAGACACATTGACGTGATGAGATGTGTAGTTTCTTTCTTTATAAAAGCAGCAAAATCAGATGTGATGCTAATGTTGCAGGCATTCTATTTATACACATATCAATATTTTTCTTCAACAAAGTTTTGATCAACCAAGAACTCTTTCACCATCTTGGAGATGTTGATATGTGGTGTCCAAAACTGATGCTCCAAACAGCAATTATTTAAAGATATCAGGAAGCAAATATGTAGACAAAAATTCAGAAGCTGGCTTCTCAAAAAGTGTTATGAACAAACAGTTTCTCCATTACTGGCTTAGACATGCCAGTGATTTTGGAGTAGGTAACTTTTTTTATTTTGACAGTAACACTGCTTTGGGGCTGATAATAAAGTTGGCACCCTTTGCCATGGGATTTGGTGGCTAAGTTAGACTCTCCTGAATGCCGCTCCCACTACTTTCTTTTCACATTTCTCCCATTTAGCATCCCACCTGTGGTTTTTCTCTCCCAGGTCACCCTTTCCATTTCCCTTCTTGCTACTTTCCTCATTCCTACCTTTTCTTTTTCTTATTTACTCATCCCTCACCCTCCTGTTTTCCATAACATCTTCCTTGTATTTCCTTTGTTTCTGTCATCAGTCTTGTGGAAGAATCTTTCCAGCAACAGAATACAATAGTCAGTGTTTTCCTTGAAAAATATTAGTACTTTTATTATCCTTTGCCAATTTTGATCCACAGAGGATTGAGCAAGAGTGAAAGAAACTTTCATGGTGAAGGAATGGGAGAGTGTGTGTGTGTATGTGTGTGTGGTGTGTGTATGTGTGTCTCAGAGACAGAGAGAGAGAGAAAGAGTGAGATTTAATAAAAAAGTGATACACTTTTTCTCGTAAACAATGATTATATTGATGACTGGTCTGGTCTGACAGGCAGAAAAGAAGGAAAGGAATCACTTTTCCATGAGTGTGTTTCAAGTATGCGAATGAATTCAGGTTTGGCCAAGGACCTTAAGGTATTAGGATGTTCCTAGACTAAAAATCCTACCAGTATCTCTTGTTTCTTTAACTAAAAATTTTTTATTATTTGTAATCAGAGTGAGAGGATGTGCATGTATGGGCATCCTAGTAGAGTGAGGAGGGTACACATATAGGATAGTCCAAAGTGGGGTATCAGAGCCCAAGCAGGGTGACAAGGATATCACAGGGGGTGGGTGGCCTGGCATGGAATTTTCAGAGAATGCACAGGCTTAGGAAAATATAAAGATGGAGGGGTAGGGGAGAGTGACCTGGCATGGAATTTTCAGGGAATGCACAAGCTTAGGAGAATATATCAATGGAAGTTCGGTAAGGGAGAGTGACTTGACATAAGTTTCAGAGACTGAACAGAGAGGGGAGGATATTCATGTGCAATCGACCTGAGTGGAATAAGGAGGATATTTATGTGGGAAGGTGGTAGTTCCAAAGACGGGAGACATATATGGAAGTGTTTAAGTAAGTAACTATATTAAGGATAATGGGAGCCAGGTTTCTCACTATTGAAAACAGGAATTGCAAATATGGAAAGGGAGAAAGCTGGAATAAACTCAATGGAGTTGGAACCTTTAAGTGTGAACTCATGATTTTCAGTATCTATAGGTAGATAATAACTATCGATGTAAACGTGTGGATTTATACATGTGTGCACTTACACACATTCCCATGATTTTAAGCTCTGTCGACTGAGCAGTCTTCGGAGCAATACTACCCCAAATGCAATAAAAAATCCTAGGACTCAGACCTTGGTTTCTAAATACCATTCTTAAGGGAACCAGGAGTCCTTGTAGAACTATGGATGAGTCCAGGTTGGGGGAAGAGAAAATACGAATGATCTTGGAACATCTTATAACATAAAGCAAAGAAATGCTCAAAGAATGGTGAGGATGTATCAAAGTAGACAGGAACCACTTTGAAGGGGTTTCCACTGGCCAAATCTTGTTAATTTTCAGGTTCAAAAGAAATAATGAGAGTAATGGATTAGAGCTCATAGAATAAAATAAACAGTGAGTCCATACTGACAAAAAATAAGTGAATGAATAAAAATTTCAAAATATATCTCCACAAAATACCATTAATTACACAAGGGAAAAGAGTAACTTCAAAGTTGAGAAGACTGGCAGAAATCATCTTAAGCAATCAAAGTGAGCTTAACTAATAATAGAACAAATTGCAATCATGCACCATTTAATAAGAACAAATAATCACTTCTGTGATATTTCTACTGAAGGTGTGTAAACTGGATCTAGTCATGACGAGACACTAGACAAACTCAAATTGATGAGTACTCTATTAGTCTGTATTTTCTAAATTGTCAAGGTCATGAAATCTAAGGCTGAGACCCCATTCCAGATTGAATGAGATTAAAGAGATGATAATTAAATGCAACACTTGATTCTGAACAGGATCCTTTTTCTATAAATAACATTACTGGACTGAGGAATAGATGGCTTTAATGTTTCAATATTAGTTTTCTGATTTTGAAAGTTGTACTGTAGTTACATAAAGAATGTCTCATTGCTTTGCAGGAAATACACACAGAAGTACTCAGCTGTGATGGAGCATTAGGCTGGCAATTTACTCTCAGGTGGTTCAAAAAAGTTCTCTGTATTGCAATTTTGATTGTTTCAAAATAAAAAAATATATATGTGTGCATACACACACACACACACACACACACAGACACGAAAAAGTTATAAAAATCAAAGGAGGGAAAATTACTTCCAGCTGTGGGTATAAGAAGAGTTTTATGGAGAAGGAGATGTTTGAATGGGAACTTGAAGGATAGAAGGATCTGGTCAAGCAGAGGTGAAGCAGATTTATTCTAGGCAGAGAATACACATGGGCCGTGTGGACTTGTGACTGGCCAGTGCGTTCTCTACCCTCAGAAAATAGAAATTGTTGGAGAGTCTAAGATGGGCTTCAGCAAGGCAGTTTATTGTGGCTTTCACCTGAAGCAGAAAGGGAAGCTACAGCAGAAAGAGATCTGCTGTTGGCTTCCTGAAAGTGGGTTAGCTTGAACTTTTATTCTTTCCAGGTGACATTATTGCATGTTTGCATGGTCTGTTGGCTGCACCTGTGCAGTCTCTTGTCATGCTTCTTTATATGTCCCATGTCTCATTAACATCTTAAATCTCCTCCCTGGGCTCTGTGATTTTTACTATTAAAATGAAGCAAAGGTTAAGTTAGGGTGAGCTAAGACCCTACAGAACATATGTATTTGGGGAGGGTCTTTTGGAAAGTCTCTATGCTGATGGCCAGGACATTTGTGGTTACAGTGCTCTATCTCTTTTAGATCTGATTGATTGATTTTATGAGAGTCGGTGGCTGCAAGATTATGGAGCTAGGTATAGCTGTAATCAGCACAGCACGAAAAGAAGTGGGGAGAGATCCCCTCTCCTGCTTTCCTTGTCAGCCTCAGACTTACTGAATTTCCCACTCAGCTACACACACAGACACACAGCCACACACAAACACACACACACACACACACAGCCACTGCCTTTGTTCTGGCTCATTATTTCTCGCTGAGACTATTGCAACAGCCTCCTAATAGGTCTTCCAGCCTCCAGACAAGGAGCATAGAACCTACAGTGGAGTTAAAAGCCAAGGATTTAAAAGGAGAAGGTGGTATACTACTACTAAATAGTAAGGAGGTATCCAACCTTGCTAGAGAATTTCTATATTATAGACCAAGCTGTGAAATACAACTGTAATAAAGAACTAGCTAAATAGAAACAGTAGTGGTACAACGTGCTCCTGTGTTCAAGCCTCTTTTTAGAAACCATCTTGTAAAGAGTGCTGTTTACCTAATCTTCCTGCTCTGGAAACTAGGATCTAGTTATGAAAACAGAATTTATTCCGATAAAAGTTATATAGATTTATTACAGAAACTCAAGATGATTTAGCAGTGAGTAAAATGAGAAGTTAAAATCATCTATATGCCATAACCCCAATAATCACTGGCAGATTTTCTTCCAGAGTTCCCCCAACTCACATACATACTCATATAGCTATCTGGGATAATTCAGATATGATTTTTAAAGTCACAGATATGCCATTATTAGAAATTTAGATTTTTTCCCCTGTAATAAATAGTGCTGCAATGACATATCTTTTTTGTGTCTTTATTTTTTAATATAACCTCTCAAATGGTAATAGACTAAAATGCTAAATATTTCAAGGCTTTTAATGCAACTTGGAATACTGCCCTATACAACAATATTTCATCGTGTACAACCACCAGTTGTAATGAGAAGATGAGAAGAGCCTTGTAAAAGTTGGTTACTTCACTCAGTTTAGGTAACCATTTTTTTCCCCCTGAAAATACCAAACAACACCTTTAAGTGTTTGGCATGAACTTTAACCCCTGCATAGCTAAGAATGTAAGGGATGAAAAAATGCATAAATAATTTTTAATACATTTTACTAACAGAATTTAAGCAGCAGTAACTTATGAATAGAATGAATAATGTTTCAGCTATTATTTGTGCTATTTTAAGATGGCAATTGAAACATGAGAATAGTCAAGTGATATAAAATTTTACACTTAATGAAAATTCCACCAACTAAAGTAGGTAAGATTGCTTTTAATTATTGCAAAATAAAAAATTATAATGCTCTGTTTAAAATCATAATAATGCAATAGAACAAAAATTTTCTTATATTCTATTGACATTCACCCCTCAATTATCTGCTTGTGGGTTATCTGCTTTGTAGATTACATGAAGTAAATTTTAAGGACATTTAAAAATGGTTTCTAGAAAACCAGATACTGTATGTTCTTACTTATAAGTGGGAGCTAAACACTGGGTATACATGGATACAAAGATGGAAATAATAGACACTGGGGATTCCAAAAGAGGGGAGAGAAGGAGGGGGACAAGGTTTGAAAAACTACCTGTGTTCACTACTTGGGCAATGGGATCTCTAGAGCCCAAACCTCAGCATCTTGCAATACTTCCATGTAAAAACCTGCACATCCCCTCTAAATCTAAAATAAAATAAAATTTAAAAATACAGTGATTTCTGTTCATGACCAGCACAATAATTATCTTTTTTATCACGCAGTTAACATATGCTCAGACAATCCAAACTCATTTTTTTTTTTTTTGCCACTGGAGGCAAAATGAAATTAGGAAGGGAAATTTACTGCTGAACTGATCATACAACAAGGTCTCCAAACACATACCGATGACTTTTGATTATCCACAATTTTACGTTCTCTCATTAGCAGAGGCAATTGGAAGCTAAATGAAACAATTTTATTTGCAGAAATCAGAGTAATTGCTCATATCCACGATGCCTTTCTTTTAGAGTTTAGAGAGTTCGTAGTTTTTATAATCCATAAAGTTTCTGAAGAACAGAGAGGCTACAGGAGAAAAGACGTGAAATAATCAGCTCTAACAGAGAATAAGTATTTGATATGTGCTGTTATATTATTATCATTTTATTTTTTTTCAATTTGAAAACAGTTACTGTTTATTAATGGACTAGATTACAAAAATAATCATGGTAGACACCTTGGTTCATTCCTCTAATAAGCCTGTTGATCTGGTCTTCTCTGTTGCCAGCATCTCCACCTTCTATAAAATGAATGGTCTTTTCTTCGTTCCTCCTCATGGAGAGGATAATTTGGAGGGCCACAGGAAGTTATTTGCTTCTTTGAAGTGTTTTCCAACAGTATAGATCTCACGAATCAGATCCTCCAAGCAGATGATGCCACATTTGCCAAGAGATGGAGCAAAGTGTTATCTGTCAAGGCGATTATTGATTTTGCCTTAACCACTGTTGTAGATGAGTGCATTTACTGACTTCAGGTTTGGGTACCCTCATGCAATAAGTGGCTCTACAAGCCTCAGTATGTTACCTGAAGCCTTGTTGAGCTTAACAAAGGTTCCATTGAAGATCCGACAAAGGTGAAGAAGCTGCAATAATACCTTTCAGACCTTTGGGGACACATCATTGGTACTTCTGATCCTGATGATAAATGCCAGTTTGGATTCTGCAGGTATATAGAGGTTGCCAGCTTTTCTTGCCATTCTGGCCATTCGAATCTCATTCTGTCCATCTGCCTATATTCCTTGTGATAGTGCTTCAGTTTTTCACAGATAAGCTTTCTCCTTGCCTTTACAAGCATCTTTTGGACAAACTTCTTTCTCAGGTGCTTGATCATTAGCTCTGCAAAATTTCTTTGCTTTTTCTTGAGATTTTTTGGCAAAGCAGGAACCTTCTTCTCTTTGGCACACTCCTTGGTTCTGGCAATAAAAGAGGATATCATCACCATTTTAATATCAAACCTCAAAGCATTGCCATTTTACAGGTGAGCAAACCAAGGATGTGGGCCCAGGTCAGCCTAGATTTGAATTCAGATTCTGCCATCAGTCAGCTCAGTGAGCTTTTGCAACTAGAATATCCATATATGGAAGCGGTTGTTACTTTAGGATTTAAAAGAACTTTGCCGTATTATTTATTCCTTTTTCCTCCCTGTATATATATTGAATGCTGTTGTGCTCCCGGAATGGAGCCCTGGGAATACAATAGCATTAAGACACAGTTTCTTCCCTTAAGAAACAACCTTTAGGAACTGTTAAGAAGTTGCAGTCATTTTCTAGAAGCAACAGAAAATCCAGCTTAAAACGATGTGAGGAAAACTAAGGAATGTATTACTTTACATAATGAAATAATCCAGAGATGGGATTGGTTTCCAGTTTGATCCAGGGCTTCAGATGGTTTTCTCTGTCCTTCCATTTCTTGGTCCTACTTCATTTTTGGTCCACTCTGCAGACATCTGTTGTTGTAAGATAACTTCTGGTTTGAGTCTTCATTCAGGCTCCCCAGGCCAAGTTTCACTGTGTTACATTAGCTCTCCTTGGGCACATGCCAATCCCTGAACTAATCACTGGGGTGTGGAGAGTGACTCATATCAAGCTGCTTTGCCTAGGTCATGTGTGGGACATCAGTGGTGGGGTCGAGTCAGTGCCATCAGAAGTACCTGGGCTTAGTGTAAGAGAAGGAGAAGTCATCCAGAGCGAAACTTAGTCACCGAGAGAGATGACTAGAAGCTGGGAGTGAAGAAAAATGTCCACAACAGAGGTGAAAGCTTTGAGACTAGACAATACAATGCACAGAATGCCACAGGGACCAAAAAAGGAATACTTGATTCATTCTTTGCCAAGTCATGGAAGTAGATGGCGGAAAATAATGTTCAAGCTGAAATCTGAAAGATAATTAGTGAGAAATCTACTCCGGGCTAGAGAGGTAGGTAGAGACCAGACCAGAAAAGTCCTGGAGTACATGTGATGCAGCTTGGACTTTATCAGGTGGGCAGTTGGAATAGGTGTCCTCTCGTTACCTTTTATATCATTAAAGTATTTGTTTTGGAGTTGTCCCTACTTTTTCTCTGACATTTTAATCTCCTTTTTCCTCTGTTCCTATTTGCTTTCTTAATTCCAGGTAGGCACCCCTCCTGCTTCCTGCATATTGCTTTTTCTGTGTTTCTTGCCCCACACATCTGCTTGAATTCAGTAGGTTATTATCAACCATCAGCACTAGTGAATCAACCCCGGGGAATGTCTACATTTCTAAACTGAATAATGATGACTTTTACAAAGCACTTTCCCTACAAGGGAATTTAGTATATGACAGAAGTATTTTAAACTCATGGAAGAAAGGTGAATTATTCATGAGTAGATTTGGGACCACTTAATAGTCATCTATTAAAAAAAAAAAGTTACATCCCTACCTCATAACAAAATAAATACCAAAGGTATTAACAATTTACATAAAAAATCCTAAGTGAAAACTAGGAAGTTTCTTTTTAAAAAATAATCTTGTGTTAATAGAGATGTTTATGAATATGAAACAAAACTTAGAGGCCACAAAAGATTGATTAATACACTAAATTATTAAAGCTAGATAATTCTGTAAGGTAAAAATACCATTAATGAAAACGAATGCCACACTAGGAAAAATATTTGCAATTCAGATTATGTAGTAAGGGCTAATTTCATCAATATTAAAGGAGTTGCCAAAAACCAATTCAAAAAAGAACACCCACCCCATAAAAGGACTGAAAATATAAATAGAGTTCACAGAAAAGAAGCCACTAATGTTTTTGTTAAACTATGAACTAATGCTTAAGCAATCTTATACTTAGAAGGAATGCAAATGAAACTACCATGAGATTCTGCTATTCACTCCTCAGGTTATGAAATATCTCAAATTTGGTAACACATTGTGTTGGTGACAGTGTGGGGAAACAGGCACTCATACATTGCTCCTAGGAATTGCAGCCAGTATACATTTTCCAGAGGGAATTTAGCAGCAACTACCAAATTACCAAAGCACCCACAGTTTGGCTCAGCAATTCCACTTATAGGAAATTGTCTTACATATATACTTGCAGGGGTGTTTCTACAAAGATACTTATTGAATTAGTTTGTACTAGCAGAATTTTTCAGAAACAAACAAAAATTATGACAAAAGTTCTATAAATATGCTTTAATAACAGACCAGTTAAATAAATTGTGGTACAATTAAATATGGAATAGCATGCAACCATTAAAAATAGTAATGCAACATGAAATAACCTCCAAAATATAAGAGAAAATAGGGTGCAGAACAGTGCACATAGTGTGATACCACATGAGTAAACTGTATGTTAGTATACTCATTTAATATCTCTGGATTGATATGCAAATATGTGATTACAGCGACTGCCTTCAGGGAGGGAAGCTGATAGCTGAAAGCCAGGTGAGAAGAACAATTGTTTTTTGCATATATTACCTATCCAAAAAAATCTCTCCCCTCTCCTTCAGTATGACTGCCCTTTATGCTCCAACAAATCAGTTGATGCTTCTCTTGAAATAAAATTGCCTCTCTTATTCTCACATCTTCCAGAGACTATATGCCAAGTTATCTAATGAGATAGGTTTATAAAACACTTTGTAATGTATAAAACACTGAACACAAGTGAGAAATAACTAGTATTAATACTATTATAGTATCTTGAATTTTGTTAATTTGACAAGTGAAGCATGGAAATGTTGGAGTAAAAAAATAAATTTCCCTAATCCTAAGCTTTTCTCTCTTCTGCATATTTAATCTGTCCTTGTCAGAGTAAGAAACACATCCTCTCAAAGTTTGGTACAGTGCTTAGCTCACTGTGGGTGTTTAACGAATGTTAAATAATAATAATAGCTATTTATGGATGATTGCACTACTTGATAATACTTTGTCTCCATTGAATTACACCTTGTAGCAAGCCATTTTTAAAATGTATTCCTAACTAAATAAAGGTGCAATAATTCACAGTGAGAATTGATATTTATATATAAAAAAAAACTGGCACAAAACCAATGATTTAAACTGCAACTTTCCAATCCCTTCTTGGTGGCCTTAATAATGGTGCCCTTCTGAAATGTCTTTTCTTCTCTCAAATACCACATTGTAATTGTGATAGGTTGGCTAGAGGGTATAGTCTTCCCAGTTACTGTTTTTCTCCCTTGCCTTTGCTTCTATATTTGGTGATATGCCATGGGGGAAGGGCATCAAAAGGAATAATAATCTAATTTTAACCTTTAATTGCACTTGCTCTTTAGCTACGTGTCTGGTTTCACAGTCTTTCTGCTCATTATACTATTTCACTCAGCCATGGCACATGGGTACATGGGGGCTGAGAGAAAAGATCCCTGAGGTCCCCTGCAATTCAGAAGCTCTATGTTTCTCTAGAAAAGATGGGCATTTTATGTGCCTTGTATTGTCTCTGGTTATGAAGAATTATATCTGTTCAATAAACTTGAATAAAATATTAACCCTTTAAAAGAATAAAAATTCTTTAAATCTTTTAAGAATATGTCCATGGCAGCTGAGTTTCAGAAGCCTGGTGTAATGAAAATGCACATTTGTATCTCCAAACCTTCACATATGTTGTTTATCCTTACTTGAAATACCCTTTCTCTGCCTGGCAAACTCCATCTCAGCATTCCATACTCAGACTGAGCATCACCTCTTTTCTGAATCAGTCCCCAACAAAGGTGTGTCAGCAAGTTCCTTCTCAGTTCTCACACCATCTTACACACCCCTGTCCTTACCTCCTAGACTCAAGGGATGGGAAGCACAGATCCTACCTCACAACAGGAGGAGATTCAGTCTCATATTGCAAGAAGAGAATGTGTGAGAAAAGATCTTGCTGTGGGAATCTTGGAAAGTCTCCCACAACTGCCCAAGATTGCAGAGCTGGAAAGAGGTAGAGATGAGATTCCATCTGTCTTCTTTAGCTCAGGACCTGTATACTTTGCATTATCCACAGGGCCTCCCCTCAGTCATTGGATGATGCTAATAACTGGATGGAGAGTTTCCTTTTTTTCATTTAAATAACATTAACTTTCCTGAAAAATCTCAATTATTTCCTTCTCACTTTTCTCTTTCTTCTTGTGTTATAACTTTTTACCTTGGACTCAATCAGTTAACCTGACTTTTATTTTCAGCTGTTTTTCGTTCTTCCCTCTTCTTGGTAATACCTGTATTCATTTTTTTTTCAGACTCTGAAAAATTTGAAACCACCCATCCTTTCATTTTGTACCACCCTCCAAGAAAGACTGGTTCAGTTAGAACAACTTAGATATAGGGGAACACCATCTATTTTTTTTTGTGGGTGTTAGAGAATTCCTATTTATTTTTTATTTCCATATGTTTTTGGGGGAACAGGTGGTGTTTGGTTATATGAATAAGTTCTTTAGTAGTGATTTCTGAGATTTTGGTGCATCCATCACCCGAGATGTATACACTACATCCAATTTGCAGTCTTTTATCCCTCAGCCCCCTCCCACACTTTCCCCTGAGTCCCCAAAGTCCATTGTATCATTCTTACACCTTTGCATCCTCATAGCTTAGCTCCCACTTATGATTGAGGACATACAGTGTTTGGTTTTACATTCCTGAGTCACTTCACTTAGAAAAACGGAGACCATCTATCTCTATCATTCCTTGAGCTATTTACTTATAGCAAGTTTGGTGTGTGTGTGTGTGTGTGTGTGTGTGTGTGTGTGTGTGTGTGTGTGT
>NC_045438.1:85382758-85407939 GCF_002776525.5 Piliocolobus tephrosceles
TGTGTGTGTGTGTGTGTGTGTGTGTGTGTGTGTGTGTGTGTGTGTGTAGACCCCTGGATGAACTGGTTTGACTCTTGACATTGACTGGGAAGGTGAGGCCTGCAAGAAACTCGTAAGGATAGTGGTCTTCAGCCCTGACTGCACTTTAGAACCACCTGGGAAATTTCTGCAAACTGTTGATGACTCAAACCTATTCCAGAATGATTTAATCAGAATCTATGTGGGTGATGGCTAGGCACGGATATCAAAAAAAACATACAGAACTTCCCAGATGAATAAATGTGAAACCAAATTTGAGAACCACTGTACTAAGAAGTTCTAGTGTTCTCAGTTGAGAATCATTGAGAACCTCTGAACTGGAACTCATAGAAAGTGGGGGGAGTGGGATAGATTCCATGCCAGGAGTGAGAGCCTCATTATCAGGTAGGAACACTCCTGCAGAGGATGGTGAGACTCTGAGAACTGCCTCGAGTCAATGGCTTGCTCTGTCAGAGGAGCAGTGAGCACACCCAGGACTGATGGAGGAGCCCCTCACGTGGCTTCAGTGAAGGAGGTGGAAAGCCCTGGGATGCTGAGTCCCTCAAGTCAGATTTGGTCTGGAAGCCCACATATGGCATGGAGTGGGTGCAGTGATAGGGAATTTGACCTATAAAGACAAGGGAAATGAGGCAGAAGGTAATGTTAATTGAGCAGATTTGGTTCTGAAGCAACAGCTCAAGCAACAAAATCTGTGGGTGAATGAAGCTCAATAAATTTGAAGAATATGTCTCTAAATATGTTCCTTTTTCTTTCTTTTACTAGTACTATGTTGTTTCCTTTATTAATTTAAAATTATTGACTATAATTTTATGTGCAAGTTATCATTTGAAATAATTCATTATTTCAAGGCATTAATATATAAGGAACCTTAAGAATTAATAAACATTAACAATTTGTAACTACTCTTTCATTGAGTTCTTCAGTACTGTGGATTATTGTTTTAAGATGATCTAAAAAATTTTCAAAAACTTTGTTCAAACTGTAACTTATTTCTGTTGTAAGGAGAAGTTGACAACTTAGACAAAGTTTACAACTTCACTGTTTTAAAGAAAGGTTTAATTTAGACAAATGTAACTACCCATGCTTGAAAGAAAATATAAAGGCAGAGAAAGAATTTAAGTACTGCAGACAGTTCTTCTATATCACTAAATGAATATATCACCTGCTATCCCATTTTCCTTGTGTCTCACATTGAGAGCATCTTGCCAGAGTGTGATTCTTGCGTTTATTCCATGGATGGCATATTTAGGCATATATATTACTTACTAAATATAGCCACAACATAAAACTATGCACGTATTCATGCACTTAGTACTTTATGAGCAATATGTAGGACTTTTAAGGATAATTGTAAATATTCCTTATTTGTCTTATGTGTTAGTAGTGCAACCTGCCCCATGCCCCCAGATACGATTCCAATGCATATTTTTTCAGTCCTGCAAATGACTATATGAGCTTTCTTCATAGTCACATGATGATTTTGTTTTTCAAACTAGAGGACTGGATATTGTTGAGAAGCCTTCCCTAGCATACCATTGCTCCAGGGAAGGTGCCTCTCTTCTTCTCCATAGCACCCAGTGCAACTTCTTTTCTAGGGTTTTCTAGAATGATGTCTTGAACTGTAGAGTAATTTTTGCTTGTCTGTTTGTCCTGCCCCTAAGACTATGAGGGCTTTGAAAATAGAGTCTGTTTATGGTGTCTCCAGTGCTTAACAGAGAGTTGGGCATATAATAGGTACTTAATAAGTATAGTCCTACATTGCTTAACATCAGGGACATATTCTAAGAAATGTGTTGTTAGGCAATTTTGTCCTTGTGTGAGTGTGAAAGTGTACTTACCAATCTAGATGGTATAGCCTACTACACACCTAGACCATACGCTATAGCCTGTTTCTCCTAGGCTACAAACCTGTACAGCATGTTACTATACCAAATAATGTAGGCAATTGTAACACAATGGTAAGTATTTGTGTATTTAAACATATTTAAACATAAAAAAGTACAGTAAAAATACAGTATACAAGATGAAAAAATGGTACATTTGTATAGGGCATTTACCATGAATGGAGCTCGTGGGACTGAAAGTTACTCTGGGTGAGTCAGCGAGTGAGTGAGGGGTGAGTATGAAGGCCTAGAACATTACTGTACACTACTGTAGACTTTATAAACACTGTACACTAAGGCTACATTAAATTTATAAATGTTTTATTTTCTTAAATTATAAATTAACCTTAGCTTATTGTAACATTTTTACTTTATAAGTATTTAATTTTTTTAACTTCTTGATTAAAAAAACAGAGCTTAAAACACAAACACAGCTGTACAAAAATGTTTTCTTTCTTTATATCCTTATTTTATAAGCTTTTTCCTATTTAATTTTTTTTGTTTATTTTTAAATTTTTTTCTGTTATAAATTAAGACAAAAATATACACATTAGCTTTGGACTACACAAGGTCAGAATGATCAATATCACTGTCTTCTGCCTCCACATCTTATCCCACAGGGAGGTCTCCGGGGCAGTAACATGCATGGCGCTGTCATCTCCTATAATAGTAATGCCTTCTTCTGGAATACCTGCTGGAGGACCTGCCTAAGGCTGTTTTGCAGTTAACATTTTTTTAATGAGTAGAAGGAGCACACTAAAATAACAATAAAAGTATAGTATAGTAAATACATAAACAGGTAACAGAGATCACGTTTTATGTACTATACATGATTGTATGTAGTATGCTTTTATTTTTATTTTATTTTTTATCTTATTTTTTGAGACAGGGTCTCACTCTGTCACCCAGCCTGGAGTGCAGTGGCATGATCTCGGCTCACTGCAATCTCTGCCTTCCAGGTTCAAGTGATTTTCCCACCTCAGCCTCCTGAGAAGCTGGGACTATAGGCATACACCACTACACCTGGCTAACTTTTGTATTTTTAGTAGGGACAGGATTTCCCCATGTTGGTCAGGTTGGTCTCAAACTCCTGGCCTCAAGTGATCTGCCCACCTCAGCCTCCCAATCTGTTGGGACTACAGGTGTGAGCCATAGCGCCCAGCCTGTGGTATGCTTTCATATGACTGGCAGCCCAGTAGGTTTACACCAAATCACCACAAACACATGAGTAATGCATTGTGCCATGATGTTAGGATGTCACTAGGTAATAGGAATTTTCCAGCTCCATCTTACGGGATCACCATCGTATATGTGGTCTGTTGTTGACCAAAACATTATTATGTGGTGTATGACTGTATTCATAGAATGAATAATTATATTAATCTCTTCATGTCTACATCTGGCCAGTCTCGAATAGCTGATGAGATGATTTGCACTGAATCTCTGACATTTCTGACCCAAGTAACTTCAGGAAAATGGGTTTTTATTTTCTTCTTTATGTGCTCCAGGATTGGAGCTCACACTACTACATTTTATAAACTGCTCCATTATACCTAACCAAAAAATTCTCCTTAATGTTCAAACAAAAATCTTACTTGCTTTATTTTCCTTCCTTTTTTACCATCTTCCTCAATGCCAGTCATGAGCCTGTACACCCAGTTCTTGATCTTGTGCCACAAGTTCATGCATTTGTTACTTATCTTCCCTGCTGTGGATGTCAGCCTGTGAGTTCGCTATGACAGCAGAGGCATGCACGTAAGTAATGAAGTGCTAAGAAAATCTAGAATAACTGGAGGGCTCAGATTTAAAAGGGATTACTCAGATGAAGTTCTGCAAAGGAGCTGAATTTAGACTAGGTTAAAAATGTGAAATCTGTTCTGATCTTCACTTGCCACTCATTTCTGACATGAGAATTCATACAGCTAGGCATGCATTTTTGTGTGCACATGTACATTTGCATGTGCATATGTATGCATTACAAAAACCAAGAGCAACATAAAGGTTACAGTCAGTGCTCAAAGGCATGACCTCATCCCTCTTCTCCTGCTCAGCACACTGCTTCTGTTTCTTCACCGAGTCAGAGCTTCTTAATAGCCATGGAGACACCTCTGGCTAACAATACATGCTGACGCACTTGGCAAAAGAGGGGCATGGAAGTGAATCATTAAATCCGCTGATAAAGAGGAGAAAATTAATTAGAATAACTGGATACTCAGGAAAGGAGTAACAAAATTTTATACCAAGCTTGGGCAAATTAAACTCATATAATTGATTTTATACATTTTAGTGTTATTCAAAAGGGATGTATAAGAATGGGAAAGACTTAAAGTCTGGTAAAATAATTAAATTAAAAAAATTCTTTTTCTTACCAACCTGACATTACGAACATATATTTTCTTTTGTTTAATATGTGATCCACATTCAGTAGGTTAGCATTATAATAAGGTATGACTTTTAATTGTAAAGGTATGAGGAGACGATTTTAAAACAGATGAAAAAACCCATTTGACTTCCATAGCAACAAGAGATTTTCTGAATCAGTTGAGCAGAAAAAAATATCAAAAAAGAAAAACTGACTCCCCAAATATTGGAAGCTGATTTGAAACCAAAATACTAAAAAATATAATGGTCTTTGGAAATAGGACCAGGCTCTCTTGATAGTTCTTAGCTTCATTTTTATCACTGGCAGAATATTATTTTCTATTTATAATTAGATAAATATATAGTATATGTGTAAAGCAATTCAGAATCTGTATTCAGACACCCTATTGTGGGGAAAAGAGATTTTTTTTAAAATATGGGTTTTCCATTCTTTAAGTGGTAGAAATAAAACCAGCAGTAGTAGTAGATATTTGAAAGCACAACGGAGCTAACACATATCAGGCATTAGGAGAGGGATCTGAGGCAACCCAGCAGAGTGTCTGAGATTAGACATCCCATGAAAGTATAGGGCTAAAGGAGAATCAGAGAGGAAACTGAGGCTTAGGGTTAAGTGACTTGTCCCAAATGATCAAGAGAGGTGTTAAAATCTAGAATTCAGGTTCTCCATGCCTAGCTCAGCCTTTCTTTCATTTATCCTCACTTTTCTGAAGTGGTTGCTCCTGATTCACTTCCTCCACCCACTACAGCTCAACGGATCTTGATTGAACAACCAGGATAACAGAACATTGACCTGAGTTGTGTCATAAAGGGAGTCTAACTGGTGAAGTTCACCAGCTGGAATAATGAAAACCCCAAATATAAGCTTTTCAAACTTGCCTGGTTTGAATGTGTCTCCAAATTCATATGTTGGAAATTTAATCCCCAATGCAACAGTGTTGAGTGGTAGGACCTTTGGAGAGGTGTTTAGGTCAGGAGGGGCCTGCCTTTATGAATGGATTAATGTCAGTATAAAAAGGGTTATGGGGGGTGGGTTTGCTCTCTTCTGCACTTCCGCCACGTGAGGACACAGCATTCATTCCCCTTTTGCCTTTACACTTTTTGCCTTGGGATGGTGCAGCAAGAAGGCCCTCACTAGTCACTACATGATGGCACCTTGATCTTGGTTATCCAGCTTCTAGAACTGTGGGACATACATTTCTATTCTTTATAAGTCACCCAATCTTCACTCTTCTGTTAAAGCAGCACAAAACAGACCAAGACACCTGCTCAATTGTATCCTGAATTATCTGGATAACTTTCCCAGTGTGCCCCTTCAGTTTGCTTATTTAGACAGTCTGCATTTCAATGTACTTACTTGTACATTGAGTAGAATTGGCTGGCTTCCTTACGAGTATGAGGAATATAGTGGCATTAAGGAAGAGTGTCTCTATAGACACAGCTGGGGATTCAGAGACGCCTTATCTTTGCCTACAGCTTTATCTATATGCACTTGGCTGATATGGGGCTGCGAGGAAAGGGCTCCTATGGCTGAACATGAAGTGATCTTCTGACATTTGCATAAAAGAGGATTAACAGAGATTCAAAATTTGTCAGGAGGTTACACAAAACTTGCCCCTTCTTTCTCACACAATGTCTGTTTCTAATTTTTTCACCACAGGATACTCTCTGTGTTACCTACACAGCTGAGGCTCCAGCTGAGATTCCGTCATCCTGCCCATGATGATGAATTTTGTGTTTCAACCTGGCTAGGCAATGGTACCCAGATTAGTCAAAACACTAGTTGCTGGAATGCAGTGGCAGGATCTCCACTCACTGTAGCCTTGACCATCTGGGTTCAAGCATTTCTCATGCCTCTGCCTCCTGAATAGCTGGGGACTACATACAGGCGCCAGGGCGCCTGGCTAATTATTGTATTTTTTTTTTTTTTTTTTTGTAGAGACAGGGTTTCATCATGTTGCCCAGGCTGGTCTCGAACTCTGAGCTCAGGTGATACACCCACCTCAGCCTCCCAGAGTGCTGTGATTACAGGTGTGAGCCACAGTGCTAGGCTGAGTGTTTTTTCTTTTCTTTTTCTTTCTTTTTTTTTTTTAAGATGAGCTTAACATTTAAACTTAAAGTAGACTTTGGGTAAAGCAGATTATCCTCCATAATGTGGTAGGCCTCCTCCAATCAGTTGAAGACCTCAAGAGAAAAAAGACTGAGTTTCTCCAAGGAAGAAGGAAATCTGCCTCTAGACTGTCCTCAGACTTGAGTTGCAACGTCAGCTCTTCCCTGGGTCTCCAGCCTACTGGCCTACCCTGCAAATTTTGAACTTGCCAGACTCCACAACTGTGTGAGCCAATTTCTTAACATCAGTCTCTCTCTCTCATACACACACACACACACACACACACACACAATTGGTTCTGTTTCTCTGGAGAGCCCTGATTAATACATTGTCTTATGCTGTGTGGGAGCTGGGCCAACATCTGGTTGGTAGATACTTCCTGTTCAGAGTCTGCGGCTGCTAGGATCTTCCACCAGGCAAATTTTATCTTGCATCTCTGGAAACAAATGTCTCCTCTAACAAATAAGAAAGATAACTTTGGAAGCAGATGTAAAGCTTGGGCACATTGCTATTTTTGCTTGCAGTCCCTGCTCCTTCAGAGTTTTACAGCAGACAATAATGGGACAAGGACATTTGTCTCATTCATTCTTATATTTATTCAAATATTTTTTGAGCATCTACTCAATGCTCGATTCTCCTCTAGACACTGGAGATGAAAACTGAACAAGACTGATGAGACTCCTGCCCTCATAATGCCTGTATTCTAGTTGGGAGAGAAGAAAGGCCAACAGATACTTACTAATTTTGGATTATGGCAAGTATCATGAGGGAAAAATCGGAAACAGGAACAGACTGGAAGAAGAGAGGGCACTTTAGACAGAATGTTTGGGATCATTGTGAGGAGCTGGCATTTAAGTATAGGCACATGGGCTTCGCCCATGAGCTCGTAAATTAAAAATGCCTCTATTGGTCAGGGAATGCATGCCTCCTGCCCACTCCCAGTTAAGAACAATTTAAAAATTAAATAGTATGGGGATATAGCCTGAGTTTAAAACATTTTACTATTATGGAAGTATGTATTACTAAAGGTGACAGGCCCCCTCTCTGCTCACACTCCACTCACCTTCCATGGGTTACCAGCGTCCACCATTGTGCTCCTGTAGGCTTTTGCCCATGCATTTCCATGCACATGAGATCTCGATATGCAAGCTATGTTTTACTTTGTTATGTCCTTTTTTTCCATTTAACAATATCTTTGAAACCTTTTCATGCAAATGCATAAAAATCTTTCTTTTCCTTACTGGGAAAATAATTTATTTTGTAAGAAATCGTAAAACAAATGGAAAATATTAAACATTCAGATACATTGATTCAGAAGATAGGTGGGTGGCACTGTGATTTTTCTTCAGTGCCAAGTGACTGAGATGTTGGGGCTCAGGTATTCATGGACAGTCCCTTAAAAGTTAAAAGGTAAGGTGAAATATGATAGTGTAAGGGAAAGCTCATCAGAAATTCTGGGATTTAATTCTAACAATGTTTTATAAAAACACAGATGGCCTTGGCCAGAATATATGGTAAGAAACTTTCAAATGTCCTAATAAATAGAGGTTATTGTACATAGCTATTTGGAGAAAAAAATAGATGTCTTATTTTATTGCCTTCTATAAAAGTTAAAATAAAAAATTCTTCTTAGATTAGAATTATTTGAAAGATGTTGCTCAAGTAGTCACCTCAGAAGGCGGGAAAAGTTTTAGACTTGAACAATGTTGACTGCTTATTATTTTTGAAAAGTCTCACAAATGCCAGCTCTATTTGAGCAAAAATGCCCCTGGGCTGGAGCCTAGATGCCCCAAACCATCTGCTTCCAAGAGTTCTTAAATTTTGTTGGGTAGGTTTTACTAAGCTGTTTGAGTGCCACAGGCTTGTTGGATTTCTGAAGATTAGCTGTTTCAATAATCATGCTAAATCTCACAGTTTTCTATACTAAATGACAAGGTTAACATGTAATAGAATTCAGCCATTGAACCCAGTGAGCACCACAAAAGGAGCAAACAAACAAATAAAACCTAACCTTATAGTCTTCTAGCATGGCCAAACAGTATGCTAAGCATATTCACATACATTTTATAATTTTATTCTCGTAAGACTCTGAAGTTGGTGGAGTTGTTTTTACTTAAAAAAAAGAAAATGAAACATAAAAAAACTGCATAAATAATGTGTGCAAGGTCATATGGCAAGTAAGTAGTATCCCAGCTCTGACCAAGAAAAACATGTTTTTATTAAAAAAAAATTTTTTTTCCTCAGTCAATTTAGAAGTTTATTTTGTCAAGAATAAGGGCATGGCAATGACACAGTTTCAGGAGGGTCTGAGAACATGTACTCCAGATGGTTGGGTTACAGCTTGGTCTTATATATTTTAGGGGGACAGAAGTTGCAAGCAGACATCAATCCATACATATAAGGTGTACATTGGTTTGGTCCAGAGAGTCAGAACAACTCAAAACAGTGACGGTGGCAGGGCAGCTTCTAGTTATAGGTGGATTTAAAGATTTTCTGATTGACAGTTGGTTGACAGGGTTAAGTTATTATCTAAAGCACTGGCATCAATATAGAAAGGAATATCTGATTGAAGATAAGGGGTTGTGGAGACCAGGGTTCTTATTATGCAGATAAATCCTCCAAGTAGCAGGCCTCAGAGAGATTAGATGGTAAATATTTCTTATCAGATTTACAAAGGTGCCAGACTTTTAGTTAGTCTTTCTGGGATCAGAAAAAGACCTGGAAAGGGAAGAAGATTCTCTATAGAAAGTATATTTCCCCGACAAGAGACAGCTTTGCAGGGCTGTTTTAAGATACATCAAATAAATATATTTTAGGGTAAAATACTTTCAATTTCTTTCAGGGTCTGCTATCTATGATTTTGTGATGTACCTTATTGCCACAAAGAATCTGTTTGGTCAGTCTTAGGTTCTCTGTTGTAATGTTAATGCTGGTCCATTGTGCCCCAATTCCAAAGAGAGAAGGGTATAATGAGGCATGTCTAATCCCCCATTCCCATCATGGTCTGAACTAGTTTTTCAGGTTTACTTTGGAATGCCTTTGACTGAGAGGGGGTTTCAGGCAATTGATTGGGGGTCTTAGAATTTTATTTTTGGTTTACAATGTTGAGATGTTGCAGCAACGAGTGTAAATTTATCATCATTTTCTCAGCCTTTTGAAAACCATATGTTAAAATGTATTTCATTTGAAAATATGTTTCCTTTGGAACACACATACACACACACACACACTCTATCTCTCTCTCTTTCTCTCACTCAAGCCTACACATAGCATTCTGTTATTTAAAATGTTATTTTACATTTGAGATTGAACACTATTAGTTGTCTGTTGCTGTGTAACAAATTACCATACATTTAGCAGCTTTAAACAACATATATTTATTATCTCACAGCTTCTGTGGATCACGAGGCTGAGCATGACTTAGCTGAGTCCTCTGCTCAGGGTCTCAGGAGTAGGCAGAGGTAAAATTCTACATGTGGTCACCTACATTTCCAAGGTGGGATTTTACATCTGTATGATGATACTGGACATGAAATGACCCACGCCACTTTATCTCACTACCAAGTATCTGTGAGAGAAGTTCCATTTCTCTACACATACAGAGCATTCTAATGTTTTTAGGGTGCTACCGCATGCAGATGTCTCCTTTGATCTGATAACAAACATACAGGATAGCAGTGAGAGAAAATACTTGAAGTCTAAATTGTGCAGGAGGTGGACCTGCCTGAGTTCACATGATTGCACTTAGCAAAGTGCAAATGGGAAGATAATCTGCACGGGAACCATGTCTGCTTTCAGTGGTTCTGTAGAAAATAAGCCATGGTGCCAGTGAAGGGATTGCCCTGACAAGACCAGCAGGGAGATGGAAGCCTTGCTGAACCTCTGGGAAGTGTAGAAAAGTGTAGTAAAATCATAAGTTGTGGGATCAGGGAAGCTGTTGACAACCAAGCACACTGTCGGGGAGCAGAGGGTTGATTTGCTCTGGTGGATGCTGGGTTCCTTTCCCAGACACATTCTGAGATGGTGCTCTGGAATATTTCTCTCATTAGAGGTTGTTCTCAAGATAAGAGGGAGAAAATCAAATGAAAAAGAAATCTGCTGCAGACCAAATTTGACTGCCATTAAATATTGCTTTCAAGCTTTCTAAAAGAACTAAGAGTATCTATGGGCACTTCAGACTCAGAAAAAAAGGAAAGAAAATGACAAGCTTGTTTTCAATTTTTCTTGCATTTTCCTGGCACTGACTTGGTAACAGAATACTGACTTCATTTAGAGAGCTGAATTTTTCAGGACATACAGGCTTTGCCATTACATACTGTGATACAAAGCATCTCCTGAGTCTCTTGTCCTCTGAGAAGGGTCCCACACCACTCTCTTCCGCAGAGGGGCCTCACAGTAACCACGTATCTATTCTGTGGCTCCCTATCCAGAAACAGTGGATGAACTGGGATGAATCACTGCCCCATATGGGGGCAACCAAATCCTCTGTTTTGGGAATTGGAATTGGTGCTAAGAGATACTATTCAGCTGTCTGAGCAGATCACTTGAACTGAAGACATGCACATTGGGGATTTGTGGGGCAGGTCTCTAGGGTGTTATATATATGCATTGAATCAAGTAAGTTGAATAAAATAATTGAATAAAGTAAGTTGTCTTAGTGAGAGAAGCAGAGTAAAGGCCATGTGATGAGAGGCAGACAGCCAGCCTGAATAAAAATGGAAATATCTCAGGGTCTGCCAGGTTTACAGTTCTCGGTTCTAGCCCCTTGTGGTGTCTGGCTATACAAATTATCTTTGACTTCTTTGAAATATCCCTTGTTGTGGACTGCAAAAATGTCCCTACTACAGCTCCTGCCATCAAGATGAATCTATGATATGGTTTGTATTTGTGTCCCCACCCAAATCTCATGTTGAATTGTAATCCCCAATGTTGGAGGAGGGGCTTGGTTGGAGGTAATTGAATCATGGGGGGTGGATTTCCCTCTGTTGTTCTCATGGTAGTGAGTGAGTTCTCATGAGATCTTGTTGTTTAAGTATGCAGCACCTCCCCCTTCACTTTCTTCCTTTTTCTCCAGCCATGTAAGACGTGCCTATTTCCCCTTTGCCTCTGTCATAATTGTAAGTTTCCTGAGGACTCCCCAGCCAAGCTTTCTGTACAGACTATGGAACTGTGAGTCAATCAAGCAATCTTTTCTTTATAAATTACCCAGTCTGAAGTAATTCTTTATAGCAATGTGAGAACAGACTAATACAATCTGTTTTCTGTTCCTTGAGTCTGGGCTGACCTTATGAATTATTTTGACTAATAGAATGTGACAGAAATGGAATCATGTGAGTTTTGAGTCTGAGTCTCAAGGACTTTGCTGCTTTCTTCATTGTACTTTTAGGAACCCTGTGAAGATGGCTAGTGTAGCATCCTGGATGTCGAGAACCACATGGCCTAGTCCCTTCCCACCACTGCTTCCTTTGCATTAGCTGACAGCCTGCCGACCCTTAGAAATGTGAGAACACACCAGATCATCTGGCTTGTAACTGACCTGTCAGCTCAGGCAGAGGCATGAACAGTCTCAGCAGAGACCACCTGAGCTGGACCACAGGAGAAAAACTACCCAGTTAATCTCCAAAATTGACTTAAATAAAGAGTGTAATTTTATGTCATTAAGTTTCAGGGTCATTTGTTATGGATTAATGAAACCCTTTCAGTAAACTCCTGCCAACATATTTTTTCCTTAAGCTAACTTAAAGTCTGTGGTTTTGTATCTGTGTATATTTTTACTCACAACCAAAAGGATCTTGACTAAGAGAGAAATTGTTATCAATAGAGAGAGCTACAGTTAACATAGCTACATAAAGAATATGAAACTGGTTGGCTGAGTCAGTCAAGGCAGCATGCAGAGAAGTTAACTTTATTTTCTTTACATTGTAGTAAAGCACTTGATTTAGGAAGGAACCCACCCCAACAATAATGGAAGCCCATAAAACCTATTTATCCTACTCCTTACCTTTCTCGCAATCCTTGTCCTGCAGGATGCAACATATTCTCTGGTCTGGTAACCCAATGTATGATGTTGCTGTGAAGATTTTTGCTTCTTCTAATCATTTTTTGAGTGGGAATGTTTGTGGTTCTATTGATAACTTTCTAATTTTACCATTTAATCATTATGTTGCAGAATAAAAAGAGAAAACCATTTTTCTGAACAAAATGAAGTCTAATCTACAGAAAAAAACGGACTATTCTGGGGATCGTTCATTTTGTGAAGAGGGGCCTATTGATGACATTTTAGGATTCAGTTGCTAGATATGATGGATTGGATTATCCCCTTTAGGAAGAGGGTGAATGAGAGTTTAGTTCAGTGTAAGATGATTAAATCATATATGGCAGGGAGACCTTTTAATAAATGGGAAGAATGGTAGGGGTATGTGTGTTTGTGTGTGTGTGTGTGTGTCTGTGTGTGTGTGTGTATGTTTAAGCCAAAAGGAAGAAAAGACAACTTTTTGGGGTGTCTGTACAACCCAGATCCCCCTTTTTCTGCATACTGTTCCACTTCTGCTAAGACTAGATTCCCAGCACCTATGTTTGCACCATTGTTGATGGGCTAGGGATAGAAAGCTAGCTATAGCTGGGCCAAACTCCCTTTATTTCTAGGAATTTGAACTGTGAATGAGAGATGCCCGTTGGTTTTCTCTGTGAGTTGTTTGAATCCCAAAATTGAAACTAAGGAGCTATGGGACACCCACATTTAGTCACATGTGTGTAGAAATATTGAAAGCCAGTCTTGGAAAGAGAAAAGGGAAGAGAAAAATAAGGTTCTAGATTCCTGATAATTTCCTAGTAGCTAACTCTAGCTCTTGAGTTTCACCAAATATCCTGGCATCTTCTAATAAATTCCCTTCATGATTAAGGATAATTTAAAGTAGGCGTCTTCTACTTGTAATCAAGAGGGTGTCAACTAAGGAAAGTTCACATCAATGAGAAAGCAGTTATTATGAGTTTCTTAACAACGTCATAAAAAGATATTTGCCAAGGCCTGGCTGCATCTAATTTCTAGTTTATTTTCTGGTACTGTTGCCAGTTGTCAATCTGGGGTCCAAATATACTGTGTGTTACTTAAAATTCAGGTGACATTCTTATTTGCATTATTCTATTTATATTACCTGAACAAAAATATTTTTCTACTTCTTAGGGGATATTTCAATAGAGATATCTATTTTTTTCTTTCAGTGAATTAAGTTTTGAATATATCCTTCATAAATCTGTAATTCAGTTTTCAAAAATGAGTATAAATACCAGTTAATACAAGCATGTTTTGTAAGGGAAACATTATCATCAGTTCAAAATATTATATCTGCTTAACAAACACTCCTTTATCCTGTCTTTTTCCCCAGCGGTAATTGTTCTTGGAGTTTATAAATCAACAGAGTCACAGTTATTTACATAGGAAATAGAAAAGTTGCACCTTTTAAAGAAAAATATCAATTTAGATTTAATGGTGATGCATGAAGTCTTTCAGAAGTCTAGTTTGAAAATTACGTCATTTAAACTGATTTCTTACTTTGGAATCTAGGCAAAAAATTTAAAAGCTCTTCATGAAAAGAAAACAAATATTTCAAAGTCGTGTTGGTAAAGGACATAGTTAAGGGCTGATAAGAAGAGTTTCATGCTAGCTTGATCAGTGTAAACAAGATAATACACTCAACCAAATAATGCATCCCACCAAAACAATTAGGAAGAAATTATCTGTATTAGTGATCCTCATTAACCAAGTTAATTCTTGAACTGGTTACTTTTGTCTGTGTTATCAGCATCATGAGCCCTTTGATCATGACAAAGACTCACTCTGGAATCTGAAAGAATGTCAATAATATTATCAAAATCATCATGACAAAGAAGGTTTTCTGCAATGAGCCATTGAACAGTCCTCCCCAAATGGTGCTGAAAAATCTGAGCACTGGATTGATAAAAAGTTGTAAATAGACAAACCTTGCTTTATTATTAAAGATGATCACCTTTGGAGAATGGATGCAGCTCGATTTCAATGCAGAAAAACAGAATTGAAAAAAATCTTCCCAAGTTTGCCCGTTATAGATTTTTGGTTTACCCCAATGTGTATGGGCATTGTAATAGCACTTTAACCCCCAAAGGCACTGTTTATATAATTTGGTCCAATTTACTCACATAATGACAAAACTGAGGCCCAGGAAGATTTGATAGCCTTTTTAGGGTTATGAAACCAACTTGACAAAACTTTAGAGCCAGTGATGAAGCAGGTCTTATTATTTTTGAGTGCCTATTATATGGCAGGTACTATGCTAAGAATATTGCATACATTTTCTCATTTCGATTCTGACAATCCTATGATGTTTGTATTATCATTACACGATATTATTCTTATCACAGATAAGGAAACTGAGGCAGAGGGTAGTTAAGTACTTTGTTCAATGCCTTTGCAGCCTAGAAGTGGAAGGGCTTTGTCTGAATTCCAACCTAACTGCTCCAAAGCTTAGGCTCCCACCCATTCCCCTAAGGCCATGGACCTTCCCACCACACTGTCATTCCTTCCATGCATTTCATCTCTATCAGAACCTTGTAAGACCTTACAGAAAGGTTCTCTACTCAAAGAATAGTTTGCATTTTAATAACAGGCAATGCAGATATCTGAAAATATTTTCAAATAATAGAAGTTGAAAGGCAGCCTGGATTTGAATAGTATGACATTAAATATAAGATAACATGTACTTTTTCAAGCAGAATAGTGAAATTTTATATAAGTCAAGGGAATAACCTGACTCTTAATATTTAACAATGATTATGAATTTGAGCATAATATTCTTATTTAGAAAATGTTTTATTCACTCTGCATTTAGGTATTAGACTAATTTGTGATGGAAAATTTCACTAAGCAGCTGTGTCTTCATTTGCCATATGCCACGTTCTCTCCAAGCCAGACATGATGAAATCTGATTTACATTTGGGAGAGACCAGCTGCCTCCCCAGTAAGTACATTCACTCAGTGCTTGGTTAGGTAACGGGAGCCTACTAACCAAGAGCCAAATGATTCAAGCATTCCGCAAAGAGCAACTGGTTTAATAGGAAGGTATATTAAAAAAAAACAACACTGTGAAAGGTACTAAATAAAACACTGTGAAAGGTAGAGTTACTTGTTAAAGTAGAAATTATAGTAATAAAATGTATTTTAATGTTAATTAAAATTAAATACATTTAATTAAACTTATTATAATAAAACTCATAATTTTTAGTTACAAGTTATGATAACCTATAATCCTACAGTAGCATCTGGTTATTGCTAGTAACTTAAACCTATTTTCTGGTCTCCTGGTCTACCTCAAAAACTTTTGACAGAAATGTTCAAATATGTGGACAGAAACTTCTGAAAGCTTAATGCTCAGATATATCATAAAGATGATGATACACTTAGGTCTTGAGAAAAAACAACAAGAAGAGAAAAGAGAAGACCTAAGTTTGAATTTTAGCTTGGCTGCTAAATCTCTTCGTGAGTGAAATAGGTCATTTACTCTCTTGTGTTTTCTTTCTGCCTTCAAAATAACAGCAGCAGCAGCAGGGTCACACTTACGTAGTAATTAAAATATGCCAGGTACTATTCTAAGCACTTTTTCACATATGAACTTACTTAACCCTGCAAAACCCCTCTGAGGTGCTAAGTGTTAGCATTCTTTTCATTTTATAGGTAGGGAAGCTGACTGGGACAAGGTCGTGTAACCTTCCCTCGTTACACTCTCAGTGATGGAACTAGGATTCAGCTCCAGAATCTGTCTGAACTACAACTCATTTTCATCAATTGAGAGGGTAAAAATCTCTGGATTATTAAAGACCTTTTACAAGACAAATGACAGAAATCTTAAATTGGCGTAAGTAAGAAGGAGGCTTTACTTGCTCATGAAACTTCAGTGTCAAGGGTAGATCAGGCACAGGTGGATCCAGAAACTTAAATAATACAGTCAAGAATCTTTCTCCATCTCTTGGCTCTTCCTTCCTCCGTGTAAAGTTTTATCAAGAGGCACTCCCCTTATGTTGGGTCCCTGCAATTCCTGGCATGTATCCATAAATCTCCAAATCCAATGGAGATGATGGCACCTGAACACCTCTCAACTGAGCCTCATTGATTCCAATTGGTCTGCTTGGACCATGGCCCATCCCCAAACCAATCACAGTGCCCTGGAGAACAAGATATTTGGATGGGCCTGGGTCCCCTGTCACTCTTGGAGCCAAGGTGCATTCAGTGTGACCTGAACCATATGGGCCAAAAACAACAGATGGCCACCTCAATTAGATTGTTACTTCAGCAATTTTCAGCACTAAAAGTCTGCAAATTTCTGCCAGTGGGAGGTGAGAGGAAGTGGTAGGGATGAGGGAAGAGAAGACTATGGTGTATATATTTATACTTGGATTACCAAACCTCATTTCCCACTAGTGACTTCAAGGACTCCTTTGCTACTTGTACTAAGATAACTAGAATAATGAATGACAAAGACTTATGTAAAAATTTTCTTTTCATGCTATAATTTTATAGTATTAAAAACTGGCAACCACCTAAAAGTCCAATAGTAATGACTGGTTAAATAAGATAGAGTATATCCATACAACAGAATATTATATACTTATTAGAAATGATGTTTTCAAATAATACTTAATTATATGTGAAACTTATTAAATAGATAATGTTTGCAGCCATAAAAAAGAATGAGTTCATGTCCTTTGCAGGGACATGGATGAAGCTGGAAGCCATCATTCTCAGCAAACTAACACAGGAACAGAAAACCAAATACTACATGTTCTTACTCATAAGTGGGAGTTGAACAATGAGAACACATGGACACAAGGAGGGGAACATCACACACTGGGGCCTGTCGCGGGGTAGAGGGTAAGGGGAGGGAGAGCATTAGGACAAATACCTAATGCATGCAAGGCTTAAAACCTAGATGACAGGTTGATAGGTGCAGCAAACCACCATGGCACATGTACCCCTGTGTAACAAACCTGCATGTTCTGCACATGTATCACCAAACTTAAAGTAAAATTAAAAAAAAAAGGAAAAAAAACCCGACTTCACAATTGTTGGAATTGATTTAAAAAATCTGAATTCAGTTATTAGCTATATTTCTTACAGTTCATCCAAATTCTACTTTGGATATAGTCAATATTGACTAATTTATGTTGTTGAATCAATAAATGGAAATATCATTTAAAAATTAATGTTAATTAAAAAAAGCAGAATACAAGAAAAGTATATAACATACTCCTGATTTAATTGAAAAAGAAACCACTCTTTTCTTCCTATAGAGAGGGAAAGCAGTAAGGCAGAAATTCATCAAAGTATCAATAGTGGCTACCTCTTGGTGGTGGCAATAAGAATAACTTTAACTACATTTTTTATACTTTTCTGCATTTCCAAATTTTCTACAATGAACATGTAATATACTTATAAGCAGGAAAAAAAAAATCCCTTAAAGTGGTTGAATGGAGGAGTTTGAACTTTACTTGTTTTGCATCTGCCAAATTTATGCCAATTTACAGTGAAAGAAGAAATGAAGGTAACACAAGAATCAAACAAAAATAACTCTTTGAGATAACCAAGAGCTGGTTTTATTTGCCTACTTCAAAAGGTTGTTTTGTGAGCTCTTAAGTAACTATAAATATTTATACAGGTGTGCCCAATTCAAGGACACTTGCTATAATGCCAGACAATTAAAATAATAAGATAAGGATAATTATTTATATTACAAAAATATTAATGATATCACAAGATCACACAAGCATTGTAAAATTCCACTAGATACATAGAAACCTTCTCTGTGCATTTTTTTTTTTTTTTTGAGATGGAGTTTTGCTCTTTTTGCCCAGGCTGGAGTGCAAGGGCGCCATCTCGGCTCATCACAACATCCACCTCCTGGGTTCAAGCGATTCTCCTGCCTCAGCCTCCTGAGTAGCTGGGATCACAGGCATGCACCACCATGCCTGGCTAATTTTGTATTTTTAATAGGGACAGGGTTTCTCCATGTTGGTCAGGCTGGTCTCAAACTCCTGACCTCAGGTGATCTGCCTGCCTTGGCTTCCCAAAGTGCTGGGATTACAAGGGTGAGCCACTGTGCCTGGCCTCTGTGCATTTTAATTACGGTTCAGTTTCTAAAAATTCTGTTTGCAAACCACCTTTCAGGGGAGCATATCTAATGTGTCCAGCAAGATAAGATTAAACCATATAATGTCATTGTAAAACTTGGAGTAGCTGGATTTGATACATATACTTAAAACATAACTGATAAAAATCATATCTAGTTACTTCAGTTGTCCTCAAAGGACCATGGAGTAGAAGCTGAAACATATAATCATCTTCATCATTGTCATTATTACCGTCGTCTCATTTTTTTAGATTTCAGCATAATTTTTTATATAACCATGCATCATACATTCTGAGAAATGCATTGTTAGGCCATTTCATCATTGTGTGAACATCAAGATGTGAACTTCCACAAACCTGGATGGTGTAGCCTACTGCACACCTAGGCTCTGTGGCGTAGTCCATTGCTTCTAGGCTACGAAGCCAGACAGCATGTTACTATATTGAATACTGTAGGCAAGTGTAACACAACGGTATTTGTGTATCTAAACATATCTAAACATAGAAAGGTACAGTAAAAATATGGTATAAAGATAAAAAAATGGGACACTTCTATAGGGAACTTATCATGAATGGAGTCTGCAGGATTGGAAGTTGCTCTGGATGAGTCAGTGAGTCACTGTTGAGCGAATATATAGGCCTAGTACATTAGTGTACACTACTGTAGACTTTAAAAACACTGTACACTTAAGCTACACCAAATTTATAAAAAACATTTTGTCTTTCTCCAATAATAGGTTAACCTTAGCTTCCTATAACTTTTTTACTTTATAAACTTTTTAATTAGGCTGGGTGTGGTGGCTTATGCCTGTAATCGCAGCACTTTGGGGGGCTGAGGCAGGTAAACCACCTGAGGTCAGGAGTTTGAGACCAACCTGGCCAACATGGTGAATCCCCATCTCTACTGAAAATACAAAATTTAGCTGGGCATGGTGGTACATGCCTGTAATCCCAGTTACTTGGGAGGCTGAGGCAGGAGAATTGCTTGAAACTGGGGAGGCAGAGGTTGCAGTGAACTGGGATCACCACACCACTGCACTCCAGTCTGGGGGGCAAGAACGAAATGCCATCTCAAAAAAAAAAAACAAACAAAAAAACAAACACACACACAAAAAAAAAAACAAAAAAAAAAATCCACAAACATTTTACATTAAAAAAGCCTTTTTGACTCTTTTTGTAATAATACTTAGCTTAAAACACATTGTATAGCTATTCAAAAATATTCTCATTATTTATAAACTTATTTTATAAACTTTTTTTCCATTTTTAAAACTTTAAATTTTTTCTTTCCTTTTCAAACTTTTTTGTTAAAAACTAAGATGCTCACGCCTGTAATCCCAGCACTTTGGGAGGCTGAGGTGGGTGAATCATTTGAGGTCAGGGGTTCCAGACCAGCATGGCCAACATTGTGAAATCCTGTCTCTACTAAAAATTCGAAAAATTAGCTGCACATGGTGCGGAGTGCCTGTAATTCCAGCTACTAGGAAGCTGAGGCAAGAGAATCGCTTGCACCTGGGAGGCGGAGGTTGCAATGAGCCGAGATTGTGCAACTGCACTCCAGCCTGGGCGACTGACACTCCATCTCAAACAAACAAACAAACAAACAGAACTAAGATACAGACACATTAGCCTCAGTCTACACAGGCTCAGGATTATCAGTATCACTCTGTCTATTTATACATCCTGTCCCATTGGAAGGTCCTTGGGGGGCAATAACATGCATGGAGCTGTCATCTCCTGTAATAACAATGCTGTTTACTGGCATATCTTCTGAACGACCTGCCTGAGGCTGTTTTACAGTTAAATTTCTTTTTACTTTTTTTTTTTATTAAGTAGGAGCACACCCCAAAATAATGATAAAAAGTATAGTACAGTAAATATATAAACCAGTAACATAGTTGTTTATTATCATTAGCAAGTATTATGTACTATACATAATTGTATGTGCTATGCTTTTATACAACTGGCAGCACAGGTTTGTTTACACCGGCCTCGTCACAAACACATGAGGGATACATTGTGCTACAACAGCGTTGCAATAGTGATGATGTCACTAGGCTGTAGGAATTTTTCAGCTCCATTATAATCTGTGGGACCATCATCATATATGTGGTTTGTGGGTGACCAAAATATTGTCAATGTGCTGCATGGCTGTCTATTATCTTATTTTATCCTGGTAAGTCTGTTATTATCATCACTTTTATGAGAGAACTAACTAAGGTATGAAACAAATAAATGGCTTTTCCAAGGTCACACACAGAGCAAGGTGTAGAATTTGCATCTCTTAATCATTGATTTGCTGTTCTTGTATCACAACCTATAAAGTGGAACTGGATTCTCAGCATTAATAAAATGAATAAAATCTTGATATTGTATAGAGCTTTATATTTTACAAATTCTTTGACATAGATTATCTAATTTCTGTCTGAGAACATTACTATGAGATAAAACTATGAGGTGACACTGAATTGAGTCTTTATCAAACAGCTTCTTATGTGTTATCATATTGTGGCAGGCAGTATCTCAGGTGGCTCTCAATGATTTGGTTCCTCTAGGTATTCCTCCCACTGTGTAATCCCTTCCCCTTGAATTAGGCTGGAACTAGTGACTTGTCTCTAATGAGGAACACAGCAGAAGTCATGGGATATCACTTCTGATATCAGGTTACAGAAAGACCGTGGCTTCCATTTTGCCATCTTTCAATCTTAGTCCTTGCTCCAAGGAGAGTAAGCTGCAACATCTGCAAGAAGCACTCTGTTTTGCTAGTAGCCCTATAGAGAGGTCCATGTGGTAGCAAAAGAATGTCTACAGCCAGCAGCCAGCTGGGACCTGAGGCTTGTCAACAGCCACATGAGTGAGCTTGGAAGCATATCTTTCCCCAGTTGAGCCTTGAGATGTCTGCAGTCTCAGTTGAAACTTTGCAGCCTGTGAGTGAAAGACCTGAGCCAGAGGACCTAGCTAAGCCATACCCAAATTCCCAACCCATAGAACTATGATAATAAAGATAATAAAAATCTGTTGCTTTACGCCATTAGGTTTGGGAGTAATTTATTATTTAGCAATAGATAATGAATGCACATATTTAATCCTCATAATAGCCCTATGACGTAGTACTGTTATGTGAGCCCTAACAAATGAGGAAACTGAAGTGTAGAGATGTGAAAGCAGTTAATGGACGGCAGAGCTGGGATATGAACCTGGCTTTCTGGACTCCAGAGCTTGGGCTTGAGCCCCATACTGTGTTACCCCCTAGGAGTGTAACACAAGGTGCAGTTTGACATCACAGGTGACAATGAATCACAACAGCATATTTTGTTTTGAGAAACTTCCCTGAAAGGAGGCTGAGGTAGACAGGGCATGTATTATTGTCCCCATTGTAATGATGACAGACCACACAGCTCATACAGCCAAGAGAATTGGGTATTAACCCAGGCCTTCTGACCCCAGGTCCGTAGAGTTGAGCCTGTGTTTCACTGCCACGCCAGCACCGTGGCACTCACTGTACATTCAGCAAGCCCTGAGGAAGCTGGCGAGAGGTTAGCTGATATCCACAGGGCAGGTCAATTTGTTCTCTGGAGAGCATTCCATGAGATGCAAATATCTTCACACAGGCCTGGGTTAATACCCCATCCTCTTGGCTGTGTGTAGACCCTCTCACCCTTAGATTCAGACTCATTTTACTAAACAGGCAAAACATAGCTACAAATTTCACGTATTTTAATATAACAGAAATATGTGGTAATGATGATAATATGTAATCATTGTTAATTAAATGCATGCTAATGGTAAGTAAGTCTGAGAAAGGGCACTCAGTACACTTAACACAATGTGAGAGATTATCTCAAAGCCAGTGGGACCTGGCTGGACATCTTTTGTGCTGGAGAAATTACTCCATCTGCATCACAAGAGCATTGCCTCTGTCACCACGCTGAAACTAATCAAGTCTTGTGAGCTTTGAGACTTTTGCCTCCTCTAAAGTCATTTTTCATCCCTTCTTGGTAAGATGCTTCGTTTATATGTAAGTCACCAAACCCTGGGGTCAGTACAGTCTGGTTCTCCAATGGCTAGGACATAAAGTAAAACCTCGGGTGGTCTTAGAAACAGGCTTACTGTATTGCAGAGAGGGTGAGGAGATTACATTGTTTTACCAGTTTACAATCTATGAAATAAAATATGCTTGCCAATATGAATGTATCTTGTAAATGATCTATTTGCTAATTATAAATTAAGTTACATATTTAATGCTTGATTTTTAGAGCATCTGCATAAGGAACTGAATTAGGCTCAGAAGGAAAGAATGATAAGAAAGTTAAAACAGCTCAAATGAAAGCATAATAAAAGAGGAAATCATGTTTCTTTCCTTGAATGTTAAATTATGATGAACTATATGGTAGGATAGTGTTTATGGATTACTCTATATCAAATTCTTGTGTTAGGTGACAAATACTTCCTTGACTAGGGCAGAGTTCAACATTAAAATTAGCAATATGTAATAAAGTTTAAAATGTAAGGTACTTGAGTAAGTATACAATTCTTGTCTACTTACAGGAAATAATTAATTACAATGACAAACGACACTGTCAGAAATCATGTAGGATAAATATTATTGAATCCAGAGGGACGAGTTTGGAATGTGGAGTCCTTTCCTGTAGGTTCTTCTTCCTCCATCTTCCTCAGATGAGGTGGGCTTTCCTTTCCCATTTTTCTTGGATGCTAACAGCATCTTTTATACCTCTCGGGTAGTATGTTTTCTGCCCAACAGTGTACAAGCATAATATAAATCCCTATGATTATATTGTTGCTAACCAGGCAAGCGGTTGTAGCTAGCCACCTTACTGAGTTCTCTCATTCTTTCTAATGGCATTTTTATTTATCCCCTTGAGTTTTCCTAGTAGCTAATTATGTAATCTGTAATTAAAGCTTTTCCCTGACCAATATTTATAAATACTTCTTCCTTCCTTCCTTCCTTCCTTCCTTCCTTCCTTCCTTCCTTCCTTCCTTCCTCCCTCCCTCCCTCCCTCCTTCCTCCCTACACATTGGTTATAACATTTAGATAAGTGTCAAATAATGATGGGAATAGCAGGCATCCCTCTTGTATCTCTATGGTGTTTTACTAATAGCATGTTGACAATTGTTTGAGAAGGACATCCTCATTGTGAAAAATTGTTCCTTTCTATTCCTAGTTTTCTAAGAATTTTAAAGAAACTATGGATATATGTTGAACTTTATAAACTTTTGGTAAATTTTCAGCTGACCGTTGGCTCATTGATGTGATATTCTTACTCATTTTTAAAGACAATTTGAGTTCCCCATAAAGAAAATTCTGGTAATAAAATATTTGCAATATATTTTCCTGCTTAAAGATGACATGTCGGGCGGAGCAAGATGGCCGAATAGGAACAGCTCCAGTCTCCATCTCCCAGCGCGAGCGACACAGAAGACCGGTGATTTCTGCATTTTCAACTGAGGTACTGGGGTCATCTCACTCGGGAGTGCCGGACAATCGGTGCTGGTCAGCTGCTGCAGTCTGACCAGCGAGAGCTGAAGCAGGGCGAGGCATCGCCTCACCTGGGAAGCACAAGGGGGAAGGGAGTCCCTTTTCCTAGCCAGGGGAACTGAGACACACAACACCTGGAAAATCGGGTAACTCCCACCCCAATACTGCGCTGTAAGTACACCGGCACACCGGAGAATATACCCCACACCTGGCCGGGAGGGTCCCACGCCCACGGAGCCTCCCTCCTTGCTAACACAGCAGTCTGCCGCAATCTAACCGCAAGGCAGCAGCGAGGCTGGGGGAGGGGCGCCCGCCATCACTGAGGCTTAAGTAGGTAAACAAAGCCACTGGGAAGCTCCAACAGGGTGGAGCTCACAGCAGCTCAAGGAAACCTGCCTGTCTCTGTAGACTCCGCCTCTGGGGACAGGGTACAGCTAAAAAATAACAGGGGAAGCAGCAGAGGCCTGGGCAGACGCGAACGACTCTGTCTGACAGATTTGAAGAGAGCAGTGGATCTCCCAACACGGAGGTTGAGATCTGAGAAGGGGCAGGCTGCCTGCTCAAGTGGGTCCCTGACCCCTGAGTAGCCTAACTGGGAGACATCCCCCACTAGGGGCAGTCTGACACCCCACACCTCACAGGGTGGAGTACACCCCTGAGAGGAAGCTTCCAAAGCAAGAATCAGACAGATGCACTTGCTGTTCAGCAATATTCTATCTTCTGCAACCTCTGCTGCTGATACCCAGGCAAACAGGGTCTGGAGTGGACCTCAAGCAATCTCCAACAGACCTATAGCTGAGGGTTCTGACTGTCAGAAGGAAAACTATCAAACAGGAAGGACACCTATACCAAAACCCCATCAGTACGTCACCATCATCGAAGACCAGAGGCAGATAAAACCACAAAGATGGGGAAAAAGCAGGGCAGAAAAGCTGGAAATTCAAAAAATAAGAGCGCATCTCCCCCTGCAAAGGAGCACAGCCCATCGCCAGCAACGGATCAAAGTTGGTCAGAGAATGACTTTGACGAGATGAGAGAAGAAGGCTTCAGTCCATCAAACCTCTCAGAGCTAAAAGGAATTACGTACCCAGCGCAAAGAAACTAAAAATCTTGAAAAAA
>NC_045438.1:85412939-85469037 GCF_002776525.5 Piliocolobus tephrosceles
AAAAAAAAAAAAAAAAAAAAAAAAAAAAAAAAAAAAAAATGACATGTCTATTATCAGGGCTAGTTCTTTGAGAGTAAGTTCTGTTATGTGGTTTTTGTTTATGTGGTTATAATAAACACATTTTTTTTGGTACATCATGCTACCCAAAGTGTGGTCTACAGATTAGCAGCATCAGCATCACTTGGAAGGTTGTTAAAAATGCACATTCTTGGCTTTACCCCACACTACTGACTAGAAGCTTTACAGGTGGGGGCCAGGAGTCTGAGGTTTAACATGCTTTCCAGGTGATTGTTCTGCACACTAAGGTTTGAGAAGCATCATTATAGAGCATACAGAATTCATGTGACTCTCTGGGTGCAGAGCAACTGCAAATGGAACTCCAAAGTGACAGACAGGGACTGGTCTCTTTTCCTGCATGCATAAAGAAATAATGTGTCAGTGGATTCAGAGTTCGGGTATTCATGGTTGGAGAAGATAGCACTCAAGGGCATGCGCTGGGTCTTGAGGCTGTACCTGATCTGAGGCAAAGTTTAGGAATTAAAAGAGAACAAATCTTGTCGACAGGGTTCACCGCAGTGGAACTCAGCCTGTACTTATCTGTCTTTATTTTCTACAAGTCCAGCAACACACACTTCACCTAGCTTAAGGCCAGGATTATTTATACAACTTATCTCACAGGAATAATAATGAAGATATTAATCGTAATCACACCTATTATTTCTTCCCAGCCTATGCAGCATCACTCTTTCTTTACTCCTTCCAACTGGTGTTGAAGGCAGGGGTTGCTATTTCCATTTTAGAGATGCGACAACTGAGGTGCAGACTGGGCAAATAATTTATTTTGGGTCATGATAAGAACAAAGTGAGGGAGAGCATTAAATTACAAACAAGAGAAGTGAACTAGAGAACTGGAATAAGAACGTAACAGAAAATTAACACAACAAAGGTCAAATAGCCAATGGCATGCTTTAACAACCCCATGTTTCTTTAATAACGAAAGTCAGTCATATCCAGGAATAGAGCTGGGATGGAGGCAGAAAACAGAGGCTAATTCTGCCCTTTCTAGGTCATAAAAACTTTGTGGAGTGGCTCTCAGTAGGAATTCACTGAATACAGGTGTATGAAAGCCAGGGGCAGCAGTCCCGGCATCGAAAGCAAAGACAGAATGAATCATGAAGTCAGAGGCATAAGGGCTGCTGTGTCTGATGTGAGAAGGAATCTTCCCCGGCAGAGTCTGCTGGGAAAGATTCTTCAGTTAGCCCCTTTTTGAAAAGTGCACAGCATAAAATTTGTTTGCAGGATACTATCCCTGAGTTGGATAGGCAGAGATAGTAAAGGGAGGTTTTTCATGGGCAGTTTTTTGTTGTATTTCAGTTGTCATGCAGGTCCAATAAAGAAAAAGCTGTAGTGAAGTTTATTTCAAGCATTAAATACGATACCATCACGCTCACACGTGCACACACACAACCCCCGCAAAACGCAGTTTCTTTAGGATCATCTATAAAGTTCCCACTGAAGAAGGTTATCAGTATACATTTTCTACCCTCTTAAGAGAAGTTGTTCATCAAGGGGTTATATATGTTCATCAAGATTTCTGCCTCTCATTGTAGCCCCAGCTGTTGGTCTTGCTGTCAGAACAGTCTTCCACTGTCAGTCCCTTCAGGAATGTCCTCAGCTGGAGAAAGCTGCCTCCCCCAGGAGCATGCCTTTCCGGGAGAACACCACACTCAGTGACTACGGGGGGAAGGAAGACCAATTTTGGCTCATCTTGGGGCAACTCTCATGGATCTTTTTAGCTCAGAGTTGCTCACCATGGAGTCAGCTATGAATGTTGTTGGGCCCATTTCACAGCACAACCCAATCCTGCATCCTTCTTTTATTCCTTCAGCGTGGTTCCCAAAGGCATTTCCTAATAAACATCCTGCATACTAAACCCCATCTCAGAGCCTTTTTCTTGGAGAACTCAACCTGACATATGCCCCCAATGACATTGCCTAATCACTCTTTTTTTTTTGAGACGAAGTCTCACTCTGCTGCCCAGGCTGTGCGTAATTACTTCTAATGATGCAAAGAACACACCGTACGGACAATCTACTTGTATTTTCAGATATGGTTAGAAAGTTCTGCCATGAAGGGTTTGAACCGACTCTCTGAACATTTTGTTAACTGATTGTGTTCTCTTGAACCAGCCAGCCAAATACTACCCTCTACAAATTCCGTTTCCTTTATATCCATTCATTTCTCCTGAATTCTATCTTGTAGTCCAAAAGATAAAACAAAGTTTTAGCTGATCAGCATCTCCTTCGTTTTTGTAATTGTGCTGCTAAAGGGAGACAAAATTGAGGGGAAAAGCAAATGATTCATAGCTCACCCGTTCGGGAAATATGAAGTAGTCATATTCCTTTTTAGGTGGCTACCCATTACCATTTGCAGGTGGGGATGGGGGCTGTTGTAGGAGGAAGGGGCATAGTGAGAACTATGTGAGAAAAGACATAGTGAGAAAATAATCTGTGCAGAAGCACAGGTTTGGAGTCACCTTGGGCAACCCTTTTAGCCTTTCTGAGATTCAGTACATATGTTCTTTTTCACTCTCTTGTGTTCTCAGTCGTGGTGAAAGGAAACATTATCTACAGGTTTAGAAATTTAGGAGTTGTTCTGCATTCTATCCTTCCCTTCACTCCTCACATCCATTGAATCTCAACACATTATCATTTCCTTCTTCTCCTATAGCCAAAATTCATCTGGTTTCCGTTTCTCTCTCTCCATGTCTATGGTTACTGCCTCGGTTCGGGCTCTCATTGTAGCCTTTGCCTCTACCAGGCCCATTCCCTTCCACTCCATGTTACAGCCAGAGTGAACTCTCCCTAACACCAAACTAATCGTCTTAGCTAATAGCCTGAGATACTATAATGTGTTATTCATTATAGCAAAAACCTAGAAACAACCCAAATGTACATCAGTGGTGGAATGTGTAATTAAATTGTGACATATTATACAACAACAAAAAATAAACAAGCCTCTGGTATTACCATCCAGATGAATGAATCTCATGAATACAACATTGAATCAAACGACAAGAGAGCATTCCATATGATTTACATGTATATGAATGTTACAGTGATTTGTGATCTTGGAAGTCAGGTAGGTTCCATTTAAGGAGGAGGATGAAGTCATGACTGGGTGGGAATAGGAAAGGAATTTGTATAGTGGTGATGTTCTATTTCTTATCTTGGCAGTGGGTAGTTACGTAAGTAAGCCCACTTTGAGAAAAGTCACTGAGTTTAACACTTATGATGTGTACACTTTTCTGTATGTGTCTGTATGTGTATTATTCTTCGCAAATACCTTTAAAAATTCTACAATGGGCCATGTGCAGTGGCTCATGCCCATAATCCCAATACTTTGGGAGTCTGAGGCAGGAGGATTGTTTGAGCCCAGGAGTTTGAGACCAGCCTGAGCAACATAAGGAGACCCCATCTCTACCAAAAAAAAAAAAAAAAAAAAAAAAAAAAAAAATTAGCGAGGCATGGTGGCATGTGCCTATAGTCCTAGCTACCTGGAAGACAGGTGGGAGGATCCTTTGAGCCTGCTGGCTTAAGGATGCAGTGAGCCGTGATTGTGCCACTGCACTCCAGCCTGGGCAACACAGAGAGACTCTGTCTCAAATAAAACAAAACACCAACATTCTTAAATGATTCCTCTGAAGGTAAAGAGGAATTTGATAGGCTCCTCTCCACGACTCACACACACTTCTCAAACTTTCTCTCTTGTTTTTCCCCCATGTGTGTTCACTGCCACTCACTCTGAGTTTTTTGCACTTCTGTAAAAGGACAGCAGGCTAGGTAGATGGAGGACATATGTAATTTTTTAATAAATGATTGAATGGTGAGGCCAATAATAATTACATTGAAGTGCTTTTGTAAGCATTAAACAAAAGAACATACGTACAGCTCTTAGCATAGTTCCTGAAACATAGCCGACACTCAGCATATGTTACCTCCTTCTTCCTTTTCTCTTCCCTACAAGTGCAGGTGAATAAACTCGTGACTCTGAACATTATTAGGATATTGTAACTAAAGTCACTTTTTGGGAGGTATTCTCTGTCAATCTCACTATCTATTTGGTGTTTACTTCAAAAAGACACTCTGGCTTGTGAATCTTGACACAAATTTAACTTTCTTGGGTAGGCTATCCTAAAAAAACCTATACTTTAATGTTTGTGTCAGATCCTTCCCAAATCTCTTGGAAAGATCACCACATGCTCATTATCTGATAAAGCAATAAAGAACAGCTGCATCTGAGGAAAGATGTTTCATGGGGTCTGGTTTTACTTTATTTGGGCACTTTAGGTAGATGGGGTCATTAGGAGGATCTGAGAGTTTTAGAATTGCTAGCTGCTGCTGCTGGTCGCTAATTCTCAAAATATTTTCTTCTTGCTATAAAATGCTTTCTTCTCACACCAGATTTCATAAAGACCTTCCATCTGGTCTGCACTGATAACTAAAAATCCAGAGATGTTCATTCCTCTTACAACTTGTAGTTTAAAATGATCCAGATGCAGGATTAGGTTTTACAGCCTCTTCTAAAGGATTTTGTCTTCCTAATCCTTCAGCTGCATGTGGTGAGAACTGATCAATATGACAGAGTGCTAACAATAAACCTATTAAAGTGTCCGGTTGGCTATGTGTACTTTTCATTTGACGTGTTTTAGGGCAATACAACAACGGGACAAAAACACTGACATCTATTTGGGTAAGGACTGCAGTAAACCAGATAATCCACAGTGGATGGGACAAAATAAGAGAACTAAAAAAGAAAGACAAAATTACAGTCAATCTGTAGTAGAAAGAGTGTTCCTCAAGAATTTTATCAATTTGTTTTGATCCAGGAATATGACAATTGATTGAATGATCTCTATAAATTCTGGTTCTCAGTTTCTTAATCCACAAAATGTGAGAACGAATAAAGAGTAGCTGGGATTTTGATGAAAGTCCTTTCCTTGCCAGGAAGAAGAACTTTGGTAAGTTGACTGACCTAAGCCCCAAATTTAGGGGCCACAATACCGGTTTTAGAAAATTATTCGGGGAGGAATATACAAGAGAGAAATAAGCCACTCTAAAGTGCTGCTGCCCCATTTCTCTTCCCTTTTCATCTGTCCCCTCATCACTTATGATGGCACACTCATCTTCAATGTTTTCCTGGGGTTTATGTTCATATAATTTCACACATAATAAAAATCTGGTAGGTGGAGAAGAAAGGAGCATAAAGCATGAGATGCTAAACTCACCTCTGCCTTGAGATGGCCTTCATAATTTAGGACATAAAAAATAAGTTCCTATTTGGTAGAAAGTCAGCCTTTGATCAGTCTCAAGCTTATTTTGTTTTGTGTGTGTAAATAAGCTTGTAAAAATAGAGGGAATGCTTTCCCACATTAGAGTATTAGATTTGATCTTTCACTTTTAAAGAGTAGTACAGAAATAGAATTCCAAGGTGGGCAATAAAACAAACATGAAAAAAAATGACCTGTGTGTAAAAGTGAGATGTAGGGAATTAGACACTTGAGTAATGAGAAGATGACAGAAAAGTTCAGGGCCTGAGGCTTTCTGCAAAGAGATCCACTTTCTTTTTCTTTTCTTTTCTTTCTTTTTTTTTTTTTTTTTGAGACAAGGTTTTGCTCTCTCACCTAGGCTGGAGTGCAGTGGCAGGAACTTGGCTCACTGCAACTTTGGTTTTCTGGGCTCAAGCAATCCTTTCACTTCAGCCTCCCAAGTAGCTGGGACTACAGGTGCACACCACTATACTTGGCTCATTTTAAAATGTGTTGTAGAGACGAGGGCTCATTATATTGCCCAGGCTGGTCTTGAACTCATGGGCTCATGTGATCCTCCCGCCTTGGCCTCTCAAAGTGTTGGAATTACAGGTGTGAGCCATCATGCCTGGCTGAGATCTACTTTTTATTTGAAGCCTTGGTATCTTGGTGGTGGTGGGGGTAGCATATTGAGCCCACCTGAGGAATGGGCGGTGCTTGAGCCAGGTGGGAACAATGTGCTGCCAATGATATATCTTACTTCCCTCTTCAATAATAACCCCATCACACAGCAGGAAATGGAAATGCATTGCAGTGTTACCTGAACTAGAGACGTATCCTAGATTTTGTCTCTTCTTTGGTACCACTTCTGAGAAATTCTGACTTTGTTATCTTCCTCAAAAGAATGGAAACTTATTTATATGACTGCTGCTGACCAGGCATCAATAACAAGAAATGGAGAGCAAATACTTTGTATAGACACCAGAATGGCTAACAAAGGTGACATCACGCTGAGTTGCAAGGAAGGCACCATTCCCTTGGGCAAATGTTGAGAGACATGAGCCATCCTCTCCATGCACTTGGTCTGGGACTATGCCTTGAATGAAGTCATTATGACAGAAGAGGAAAGAATGAAAACTTGAGCTTACTATGTTTGTGATGTTGATTTCTGTGGAATTTAAAATTTGTTAGCTGGTGGATACACATTGTTAATTTGAATACTCTTCATTATAAAAATAATCTGCTAAGTTTTCATCCCTGGAAATTGTTATGAAAGCAAAAATAGTCACCTAAGGGAATATTTGAACATCCATATACCTAATGACCAGAGTCATGGCTACATTTTAAAAGGCTCCTTTCTAGTTCTGTCATTAGAAATCTCAGCTGAGATCTATAGCAATCCTTGGAGCATCTGCAGCCCATATCAGGTGATGATGACACAATAGTTAAGTTCTATCAACAATGGTGAATCAGGATTTGATTGAGTTTCTCTGTATAGCTCTCATAGTGATGAAATACCTGGGCAGAAGTACTTCTCCCACCTCTATGCAGCAAAATAGTTAGTGGTGAGGTGCTATGCAATTTTAGAAACAAGCAACATACTCTGCTTTAAATATGATACAGAAACTGATCTGAGTCCCACCCGGGAGGTGAGTTTCATCGTTACAATCTCCGTGGGCTGGAGGCTAAAGCTCTCAAGGGAGAAAAAACCGAGGTAGGCATATTTTGTGCTTTTGTTAAATGGGCCTCAAATGCCTCAAAAGTCATTTATTTGTTGAAGACAGGGTCATCTTATTTAATTCAGCAGGAAAACAACTGTATCAGAAAGAGAAAAGCTGTCTCAATCTTCTCTGAATTTCAAAGGTATTTCACATATGCTCCTCATGAAGGAGACTGCACAGGGAATCAGACCCAGGTGCCTGCTTTGCCTCTCTTGCACGGGGTTAAGTAAGGGAAGCCCCTGACTCACAAGTGCATCCTGGCTGTTTAAGGTTATGCATATTGTATCTGAATGTATAACCATGGTAAATATATATTCTGGACCAATGTTAGATTCAGCTTAGGATGATGTACTGCTTAGAGTTTTGAGGGAAAACATAAGAATGATGAAATGAGCCTAAATTATTTTGGAAAAAACACTGCTCTCCCAACCCATTTGACGATCTATTACTTCCTTCTGGGCTGCTCCCTTCCCAAGAGATTTGGTACAGGAGGCAAGGAAGGACAATAAGAGAGGTTAGGAAGAAGCACCTTGGGATGCTGACACCCTCTGCCTTATCCTTTTAACTCAAGGACAAGCAGTGTTGGGTTGAATACAAGGTCCTTTCTTCCAAAACTGGGCACAGGCAGAAAAATACATATACATGTAAAACCACTATGATCCTGTGATAGGAGCTGGAATCACTTCCCTTTAAACTCAATTTCCTTTCATTTTCATTAGGTAGGGGGTCAGCCTCTCACCTTGCAGTATTGGGTGGAGATGGCTTAAGATCAAACTTCTCATCTTAACTCTTACTTCCAAGATTTATTTTGTATTAAAAAAAAAGAGCCTGTCCCGTTACCTCCTCACTTGGGTATTTTATCAGGACTGAGCACATAGTTATTTTCTGAGGGCTGGAGCAACCGTGCAGTCCTTTCTAATCAAGATTTTTTAATCAGCTGGCTTTGAAATCACACCGTCCTCCCGGGGTCCCTGGAGCACACCACCTCCCTGTGATTTCTACTCAAGTTTTCCCCGGCACCCCCCAGCACCCGTTCCATACCTATTTAATCTTTAAACTGCCTCTAATTCTTTTGCAAGGAAGCGGGATGAAATGCTCAAACCACAGTTACACACGATGTTGATTCTCAGGTTCACACATTTGAGGAATTGTTTGAACAAGAAATGCGCTCTGTACTATAATCCAGGGGGCAGGCACGGTGCCTGGGCGACCCTCATAGTCTCCCTCCGACACCCCGCATCCCAACTCCCACCGCCTTTGCACCTTAAAGCTGGCAAACATTCCCAAGCCAGATCTAGAGTACCTGGAGTGGGTGCGGGTAAGAAGAGAAGCCAAGGTCGTCCCGGAAGGTGTGCGCCCCTCACCTTGTGGATGGTGCGTGCAGCCGCGCCGCACTGGGCAAACTGGGGCGTCCCGCTGGCTCCAGAAGTCTCACTCGGAACCCGCTCCTTTTTCTCCTGAGCTGGATCAAAGCACTGCTTTTCTCAACATTCGATTCTGGAATACGTTGAACCCAGGGCGTTCTCCCCGCCAGCGTCCTTGCAGGCGCCAGTGCCCGCCGGGGTGCGGCGAGACAGAACCTGGGAGCGCGGCGCGCCGGGCAGCCCGAGGCACCGCGGGTGGCAGGCGCTGCGCTTCGCCGAGTCTGGGCGCCTGGACTGGAAGAGGAGGCGAGAGAGAGAGAGAGAGAGAGAGAGAGAGCGGGGAAGAAAGAGGAGGAGGAGGAGGAGCAGAAGCAGGGGCAGGGGCAGTCTGCTAAATCATCTACGCAGGTCGCAGCCTCCCAGGACACCGTGAACAGAGAGGGGGGTGGGGTGGGGGTACGATGAAAAGATGAGCCCGGGTGTGAGGCAGATGGTGTTGTGAACTGGAGGTCGCAGCTCTGAGGGGCTCCAGGTCTTGCTTAGGTTGTAAAAGAGATATTATGGAGCTGATGGCGCCTTAGGGCTCCCGGTTGCAAACACTAGAGGGCAGGGCTGTCCATGTTATAAACCGGGCCTGCGGGGTTGGCGCTGTGTGCGAGGGACTCACCTCCTGAGCCCCTTGCGGGCCACAGCCCTGGCGGAGAAGGGGAAAATAGATGCAACAAAGGGGCAGACCCTACTCCCCTCTTCTGCGGAGAACCTGGGTTGAGGAGGGAGAGGAACAGCGGTTGACCGATTTGCACGCTTTCTCTGCGCGGGTCCAACAGGCAAACCCTCTGGAGGTGTATTTCTTAGCTTTCCTGCAGGGGAGATTACAGTCAACATCCACAGGACACCTCAAGGAGAGAGATTACAAGGAAGGGGTGAGGGAGAAGTGGATGAAAATTGGGGTGGGTCAAAGTGGAAGCGGGGAAGAGAGATGGGAAAAGCAGTGAAGAAAAGGAGACGGAGGGTGGAGTGGTTGGGGCTGAAAGACCTGCTGAAGCAGCCTTGCCGTTTTTTTTTTTTTTTTTTAGGGAAGTCTACCTGGGCGTCATCTCAGGTTGGCAGAGGGCTTTGTGCTCTTCTTAGGGTGCCAGGGGCTGTTCTTTTTGATGTGCTGCTGCGGCAAGGTCAGAAAAGTTAAGCTGGAAGGGACTTCACAGAATCCTGGCAGTGCTAAAAGAAGCTTCCTTAGGGCTGGTTGGTTATTCTCTGTGGAGAACTTGGGTGACTCAACTTTGAAGCTTAACATGGATTGAGTCCCTGCCATTGTAAAAAAAGAAAATCAGATTGTTCAGACTAGCCATAAAATGAACTAGACAATCTTATGGAGACAGTATGATCTGTAGACAATCTGATACACACATCTTAGTGTTGAAAGGACCTTGGAAATCATGTAGGCAACTTGGGTAGCTTCCCCAAACACCTGCCTCACACTTTTCTTTCTGGTTTGCAGCCTTATGGCTGATCTGAAAAGCACTTTAAGTTATTTATTTATTTTTTGAAGTTTGGCAATTCTAAACCAAATGAAACCCTACTTAAGTTCAAAAAGCAAGCCTGTGTGCCCTTCCTCCTGCCTTCTGGAGTGCCTCTCAAGGCCAGCAGGGGCTGACTGATGGATGTCAGGGGAATTTCACTGAACAAGAGAAAGGAAGGTTGGTAAACTATAGTCTTGAATTGTGATTTGCTTCTGTTAATCCCATTAAACTGAGAATAGGCTTAAGTAGACTGAAGTCTAACAGGAGGATGAGGTGGAAATATGTTTTTCTACTAAAGATGACACAACTTGAAGTTTGTTTGATGATAAAGGTATTATGTAAAAATAAACAGAACAAGAATCATTCCTCATTTAAAAAATGAATCTTATAGGACTGAAGATTTTTTTAGATATTCCAAGAGAGTAAGTAAGGACATTGTCCTACTCTGGCAAATTTGGAGTTCCTCCAAAATATAAAGGAAATATGAGTTTGTTAAATTCCTTTTTAAAAAATTGATTTACCTATTTTTTGGTTATTACAATACAAAGAACTATGGAAACAATTATTATACACTTGGAAACGGTCCTGAGCATACCTCAGAATACCCACTTTTTGGCAGATGTTCAGCTTTACGAAGTGTCTGATTATTTTCAAGCTATTAATTAACTTCTGGCATATATTTCTCCAGTTTTAATAAAATCAATGCTGTCTTAGTCAAGAGCTGATAATTCAATTTGTATTACCTATTTGAATTTCCAATGGGCTCTGTGAGTGCTTTAAGATTGTAGGTATACATCCCCATTTCATAATAGAGAATTCCTTGTCACTTAACAAACTATAAGGATTCCATGGAGCCCTGGACATCTGGCATAAAAAATTCCTCAACTTGCAGCAGGAACTAAAAAGTCATTATGAAGAAATTATCAAATCCACTCACTCATTAATTCAAAAAATGTTGATAAATATCTACCCTGTTTGAGGCACAAGGCAACTTCTAGGACTAAAATAACGAAGAAACAGTTTATTCTATCAGTGGGAAGACTGAGTCCCAAACTAGTAAATCCATTCCAGAGTAACAGTTTGGAGAAGGGGGAAGTACAGGATATTATGGGAGCACAAAGGAGGGCAATCTAATCCAGGTTTTAGGACCAGGGAGTAATTGCTGGAAGTGGTGCTGGCAGTGGTGGTGTGTATAGGTGGTGGGGTGGTTGATAGTGGTTGGGAGAGGGAAAAATAATGAACAATGGATTCCCTCTATCTCCTAGACAATCCTAATTACATTTGTTAACTTTTCACTTGGATGCTGGAACTTCACTTTAATGGATGAGGAAGCAAGCATGCACATGGTACATTTTTCTGCTAGAAGTAAGACTACAAGTTTTGTGAGGCAGGAACTGTGTATAACTTGTTCATCACATGATTACAGAGAAGAATCAAGATTCTGGTTGACATTGTCTCTCATTTCCTACCTCTACCATGGAAATGGGAATGAAACATGAAGGGAAGGCGTTATGGTGGTGAGGGAGCTCACACCGTCTTAGGTGCTCTCCGTACACTATTCCGCTGAACGATTTCAACAACCCTGTGACATGGTTCTCTCATTTTACTGTTGGTTTCAAAGACTGAGCTTCAAACAGCATTTTATGTCTGTGGTGTGACAAAGGCCAGAGGGAGAGAATGAAATGTTTATAGGTAGGTTTTAACATTTGTCAGCTTTCAGGAAGTTATGCTAAGGTAAGCAAGCATAACCCTCAAATCTCAGTGGCTTGCTATGGTAGAAGTTAGTGGCTTGCTAATAAAGGTATTAGCTGTGGATAGTCTGCAACTCCATTTTGGAATCCAGACTGAAGAAGCCAGGCCATTTTTATGGTAGAGGGAAGAGTAATGGGGGAACATCACAATGGTTCTTAAAGCTTCAGCTGAATTATGAGATAAATCACTTATGCTCACATTCCATTGGCTAACCCAAATCATATGGCTAAGCCTGATGTCAGCTGAATAAAAAGCAGGCTTCCTCCACTGGGAAGGAATTCCAGGGAGGGCTTCTGTAGAGATGGGCCTGAGAGTCACAATATTTTGTGAATAAATTATTAAATTGACAACAATCTCCAGCAATGCTTTTGAATGAAGGCATTTTCACTATAAAATGTTTTATTTGCTGATACTATTGGCTAACTGTGTTCACCAACCTCATGATACAGGGAGCAAAATAATGAATTTAGGTTGATTAGCTTAATCAACTAGAATATAGCTTAATTAATTAGAATACAGCTTAATTGATTAGAATACATCATCTAGATCTAAACTGTTCAGGGAACAGTTGGCAAGGTGGCCTTGCGCTGAGAAAAAGCTCTACTCTCTGACCAAAAACTGGCTCTTACTCCCTGTTGGCATGTGCTAATATTTGTTCCCAGGAGGAAATATTAAGGCAGACTTGGTGGAACAAACCTCAAGCTCTAGTGGTCTTGACAGTGGTTCATGATCAACACATTTTTTCATCAAAAGTAATCATGAGAAGCAGCCCACTTACTCATAAGTAGAAATAGTTGATACATTTTCAATAATGATTTCTTGAACACCTCCAACCTGGAAGTTTGAAAGAGATGTAGGACTTGGTCCCTTCTCTAAAAGAACTAAAAACCCAAGGTAGGTGAAGGCATTTACATGAATGACTACATGAAGGAGCTGAAGGAGCAGAGAAACCTCTGTGGAGGAATTGGGGCTTTGGAAAGATATGTAGGGTCTAAGCAGGCCCTGTTTGTGTAGGGCTAATTTTTCTGTCTTCCTGCCCTCCAGAGCATGCTTCTCTGTGCTCCAGGGAGCTATTACTATGTGCCATGCGTGTGCATCTGGGGACTCACCAGCCTAACCCTTTTCTCAAATGGACAGGCCAGAAGCCCTGTGTTATGACCATGTGGGCTAAACAATTATGTCCCTTTGCCCTTATGTTCTTTTTTATTTTTCATTTTTATGAATTTTTCATTTTTGTGGGTGTATAGGAGGTATATATATTTATGGAGTACGTGAGATGTTTTACTACAAGCATGCAATGTGAAATAAGCAAATCATGGAGAATGGGGTATCTATCCATCCCTTCAAGCATTTATTCTTTGAGTTACAAACAATTAAATTATACTCTTTATTTTTAAATGTACAATTAAGGATTATTGACTACGGTAACCCTGTTGTTCTATCAAATAGTTGGTCTTATTCACTCTTTCTATTTTTTTGTACCCAAGTCCCTGTATTATTAAATAAATAACTTACAAGTGGAAACCATGAAGGCACAAAAAACAAGCAGTGTGCAGATCAAGGCTTGGAAACTGGTGTGAAGAACAGGGTGGTTGCTTGTGAAATTGACACCTATTCATGCATAGGCATCCTTGTAATGGAGAACTTCTTTGTTTCTGCCACTTCTGAATCCTAGTCAAAGCTGGAAGTCCTTGTTATGTGTTCATAGGTGGCCTTTGGTGATTTGGGAGGTGATTCATCAATGTTAGGGCAGCTGCCTCCTTTCACCCTTCTGCTTGACAATATGTAGGCTGGTCATCAAGCATTCTGAATCTGAACTTCAGGGTTCAGATTCCAGCTCCACTACTTACAGCAGAGTGACCTTAGGCCAACTTATTGTACATTTGTCTCAGTTTCCAACATCTCTAGAATGGGGATAAGTCTTGTACGAGGGTTTCTTACATGAGACAGTGCATTAAAGTTCATGGCACAGTGGCTGGCACACAGTAAGTAACGGGTGTTAGCTATTGCTATGATCTTTTCCTTTTTATTTACTGAGTAAGAAGGAGATTCATTTCTCAGATTATTTTTAATGTCTGTGCCTCTGGTTTCTGAGTCTTTTCTTCCAGACTGCATATAGAGATTCTGTAGCCTAAATATTCCCTGTGCCCTTCTCTACTCCCTGCTTTTCCTTGAATCTCTCTCATCTATATTATCTTTGCTTCTATTTACCATTACCATTTAAAGTCATGAAAAGAAAAAGAATTCATGGTCAGCATTTCTTCTTCCTTACCTCTCACTCATTCCTCAATAAACTGAATATAGCTTCTGACTTAGTCATGCTATCAAATTTTTCTAGGGAAAATTATCAGTGACTTTGTATAATAACTCCCAAATTCAGAGGTTGATTTTCAGTTCTTGTCCCCTTCATCAGTTTTAGCATTGCTTACCACAAGTCTTTCTTAAACTTTCTCTACCTTTGCCTTCTAGAATGTACCTCTGCTGGTATTTCTATCTCTTGTACTATTATGTTTAAATTCCTTTCCTAACTTGCCTTTCTTTGAGTGCACTTTAGGTATTGCTGCTTATACTTAGAACCTCTAATATCAAAAATTCAGCAGACCTAGACAATGCTAATAATAAGTAAAAAGCGAACTTGAGTAAATGGAGGTATGTGCCTGGATAAGAAAACTGAAGCATTCTTTTTTTTTTTTTTTTTAATGGAGAGAATTGGACAGAAGGTTCTAATGTTTATATGACATTATAAATGTAGTAGAAATGTAAAGAAAACTTTGAAAAAGGAATTAATTGGAGGACAATTATCTTAGGTAAGTAGTTATAATCTATTATAAGAGTAAAGTGATTTTGAAAAGGGAATACTGGCTGGGCTTGGTGGCTCACGCCCATAATCCCAGCACTTTGGTAGGCTGAGGTAGGCAGATCTCTTGAGGTCGGGAGTTTGAGAGCACACTGGCCAGTGTGGTGAAATCCCGTCTCTACAAAAAGAAAAAAAAAAATACAAAAACAAACCAGGTGTGGTGGTGTGCACCTGTAGTCTCAGCCACTTGGGAGGCTGAGGCATGAGAATCGCTTGAACCAGGAAAGCAGAGGTTGTGGTGAGCCAAGATTGCTCCACTGCACCTCAGCCTGGGCAACAGAGCGAGACTCTGTCTCAAAACAACAACAACAACAACAACAACAACAACAACAACAACAACAACAACAAATCACTATAAAAATACATCTAAAAAGAATAGAAAAGATAGCACAAAGAGAGGTCTTGAATATAGACAAACTTAACCCATGATAGTAAGATAACACAAAGCAGTGAAAAGAATAATAAATTATGCAGCACCATTCACAATAGCAAAGACTTGGAATGAACCCAAATGCCCATCAATGATAGACTGGATAAAGAAAATGTGGCACATATACACCATGGAATACTATGCAGCCACAAAAAGGGACGAGTTTGTATCCTTTGCAGGGACGTGGATGAAGCTGGACACCATCATTCTCAGCAAACGAACACAGGAACAGAAGACCAAACACCACATGTTCTCACTCATAAGTGGGAGTTGAACAGTGAGAACACATGGACACAGGAAGGGGAAACATCACACACCGGGGTTTGTTGGGGGATGGGGGGCTAGGGGAGGGATAGCATTAGGAGAAATACCTAATGTAGGTGACAGGTTGATGGGTGTAGCAAACCACTATGGCACGTGTATACCTATGTAACAAACCTGCACGTTGTGCACATGTACCCTAGAACTTAAAGTATAATAATAAAAAAAGAAATTAACAACAACAACAAAAAAATTCAAAATCCTCACATCATATGTAAATTACAGCAAAATTCCAAAGAGAGGAAATAGTTAAATGTAAATAATTCAGGACAACAAAAGAGAAACATTTAGGTATATATTCTCCAATATTTTGATAAGGAAGAACTTTTAAGCACTAGATTTGGTATTTAAGGACATTTGGATCAGTAATTCTTTCTCCTTTAGCATCCAGAATTATAGAATTTTAATCATGTTCATCATAATCTCAAGGCAAAGCACACAAGAATATTTTGTTACTTTATACAAGTCTCAAGTTCTTCCTCCAAAGCTCCAATGTAGCTTGTATTCGTTTCCCTTGTCTCTCTAGGATGGCAAAGTAGAAAATGTTGCTTTTCTCTGTTTTTTTTTTTTCTTTTTGAGACGGAGTCTTGCTCTGTCGCCCAGGCTGGAGTGCAGTGGCGCGATCTCAGCTCACTGCAAGCCCCGCTTCCCGGGTTCACGCCATTCTCCTTCCTCAGCCTCCCAAGAAACTGGGACTGCAGGTGCCTGCCACCGTGCCCGGCTAATTTTTTGTAGTTTTAGTAGAGACGGGGTTTCACCGGGGTCTCAGTCTCCTGACCTCATCCGCCTGCCTCGGCCCCCCAAAGTGCTGGCATTACAGGCGTGAGCCACCGGGCCCGGCCGGAAAATGCTGTTTCTCTTATGCTATCCACATCACTTCCCTTTTCTGGATTCTCATCCTGGAGATTTCTCTTCTCTGATTGCTTTCAGCCCTAAAATACCTATTCATTGTCACCTCTAACTTTTCCCTCCATTGATATGCTACACTATGCGGCACTAGACTATACACTTCACTGCTCCTCAGTGTGCTTGGTATACAGGAGGTGCTCAATAAATACTTATTGAAGGAGAATTTTCCAACCATATTTTTAAATCATTTTTTAAAAAATTGGCCCTTGAGTAGAGTTAACAATAATATATTATATCGTTTTAAATGGCTAGAAAGAGGATACTGAATATTTCCAACAAAAAGAAATGATAAATGTTTGAGATGATGGATATGCTGACTACCCTGATATGACCACTATGCATTGTTTATATCAAAACATCATTATGTACCCCATGAATATGTACAAGTATCATTTGTTGATTAAAAAATAAAATTAACCACCTCCCAAAAAATTGGCTTTTAGGTATTATTCTTTAGCTATTCTTTTGTTCATTCTTTTATTCATGAAGTAATGGCGAGCTGCATTAAAGTAATGGTAGCAGAGATCATGAAAAAGGTTAAGTATAATTTCTGATTGAGACAACTAGATAGGGGAAGTACTAGAGTTAAATTTTGAACCTGTTCAATTTGAGGATGCTGCAGGCCACCCAGCATAGTATCTAGTCAGCAGCTGGAGCTGGAGATAACTTTTTTTTGCGGGGGGGGGGGGGGGGGGTAGGGGGGGGGGGGGGGTTGGGGGTGGGGGGGGGGGGGGGTCCATAGGAATTGGCCTTTATGTGCATTTTGTGGGCTAGCTCCTCAAGCTGTATATGAGCATACTTATCCCCAGGATATTCTTTTATTCATCTCTTTGAGCTTTGTTTTTCTCTAACATATTTTTTAATTTTTCTTTTTGGACCTTGTTGCCCTTAAATCTTTTCAATTTATTACTCACCCAAAGCTATTCACAACTCAGAGAAAGAAAAATGTTCCTTTGATCTTTAATCCCTTGTGGCTTTTTCTAACTGACTTGTATGAGGGAGAAAGACGCTCCACTCTTTTTCTTGGCCTTGGAAGCTTTTCCTCTTGTATGAAAAAATACTTCGGTATTGCCAAGACATGACTCCCACTGGCCTGGCTCTTTAGGCCTTGTCATTTAGCAGCTGTCATGACCATGTGCAGTGCACTTTCTTACCAAAGCCCCAGAAAAACACCTGCTATCTGTCAGACTTGGCTTCTGCTGGAGAATTATTTAAACCTTTGTTTCTTTTAAACTTCCCCAACACATTTGGTACACAATAAATACTGAAGAATTAACAAAACATGGTAGAGTTTTTTGTTTTTCCCTACAGGAGAAAAATCATGTTGATCAAATACTAGGTAATTTACATATGTTATATTTAATCGTCACAATCAAAACAAGTTTAGGAGATGGATATTATCGTTTCCATTTGACAGACAGAGCAAAGGAGGAGTGCAGGTGTAAATACTTTACCTGATGTCACACAGGTAGAATGTGGCTTAGCTGAGGCTTGAACCTGTGTCTGTACTAAGGCCCGTTCTTTTCCATCCCATTGCAGTGTGTTCCAGGATGGGCTAATAGAGCTCCAGGGAAAGCTGGGTTATGGGAGTGAGTGGACTGTGTGTGGGGGGAAGGAAGAACTCAGGGTCACTAAAGGAGTAGCTTCCTGACCTGGAAGTATTTGGCAGGGTGAGTACCTGTGGGGTAGACAAATCACAGAGTTCTTTAAAATGTGTTTATTATTTGTTTTCATTAATAATATTGTTAGTTTGTATAGAAACTTAGAATTTTCAAAGCCCTTTCCCTATCTTCATAAAATCTGGCAATTCCAAATCGTTTTCTAAAAAAGATACTGTTTATGAAATAACATAGTAGGTGATGATAACACTGTTACTTTATAGTTATTTATTATTTATTTTAATACTTTATTGAGGAATAATTTATATAACATAAAATTCACTCATTGTGCATGTGCAATTCAATGATTTTAGTACATTTCTAGAATTGTGCAGCCATTACCACAGTCTAGTTGTAGAATGTCTCTATCACTCTAAAAAGTTTCCTCATGCCCATTTTTGGTGAATCTTTACTCCCAAAACCATCCTAGGCAACCACTGGTATGTTTTATTTATTTATTTAGAGACAGAGTTTCACTCTTGTTGCCCAGGCTGGAGTGTAGTGGCGTGATCTTGGCTCACCACAACTTCCACCTCCCGGGTTCAAGCGATTCTCCTGTCTCAGCCTCCCAAGTAGTTAGGATTACAGGCATGCGCCACCACGCCCTGCTAATTTTGTATTTTTAGTAGAGACGGGGTTTCTCCATGTTGGTCAGGCTGGTCTCAAACTCCCGACCTCAGGTGATCCGTCTTGGCTTCCCATAGTGCTGAGATTACAGGCGTGAGCCACCACGCCCTGCCTGTTTTCTGTCTTTATAAATTTGCCTTTTCTAGGCATTTCATATAAATATTCAGTCTTTCCATCTAGCTTCTTCTACTCAGTGAAATGTCTTTGGATTTATCCATGTGAACCATGTACCAGTAGTTCCTTTTTCTCAATTGCCAAAATGTTTTCCATTTATGGATATGCCATACTTTTTAAAATCATTCATTTGCTTGTGAACATTTGTATAATTCTTTACCTTTAAATAGTACTTTGTAATTTACATATCACTTTGACAATCATTATATTCGTTGATCCTCAGGAACCATGGGAAGAAGTGAAGACAGGTTGTTATTCTCACGTTATGAGAATAGGATGATAAAAGAGGCTGGCATTTATTGAACTCTTTCTATTTGCAGCACTACTATAAACATGTTTTGTGTATTGGCTCATTTAATCCCTGCATCATCCTTGAGGGGAAAAAGCTATTATTGTCATCATCTTTTATATTGGTAGGCTGTTATGAAGAGGTTAAGTACCTTTCCCAAATCTGCAGCCAGTATGTGGCAAACTGGGGTTTGAAACCAGGCAATCTGGAACCAGCATCGAGGCCTCGAGAAGTTAGAAGATGACATGTTCAATGTCTTTTAAGTGGTTTTATTTTCTCTTTCTCTTCATGTATACGTAAATGAAATTTATAGATGATCAGATCCCAGAAAAGTTTAGAGAAATGAGACACCATAGACATTACTGTACAGTGTACTTTATGTACAGATGAAGGATGAGAGCTTCTTTATGTAGAGTTGAGTGTTAATGTCCAGTGTACTTCTTTATGAACAGATAGGGGCTGAGAAAAGCATGGTGTATATGACCTTCTCCAGAGTCACATGCCTGGGCAGTGATAGGGCCTGGATTAGAATCCAGTTCTGCTGACTCCAAAGTTAGTACTTTTGTCATTAGCTTGCTTCTTAAAGATTTATGCAAAACCTTGTACAAAGATTTATACCAAATATAATGGGGATATTTAGGATCCTGGGAGAGAGAAAAGGGATGAGCCTGTATTGAGGGGAGGGCATTGAAATGGGAAGTAGAAGCATGAAAGACATATACTTGCTTTTTTTGAGCTTGGTGTGCAAAAATTGCATGTGTGACAGGGCCCAGACTTTCTTCTGTTGCACCAAATCCTTGGATTCACAAGTGACTGGGCCAGTATGAGAATTCCACATGGATCCTGTGTCTGTACAGAGGGAATTGGCCACAATCTTTTCAAAAAGGCTTGGCATTTAAAAAAAAAAAAAAAGAGGTTTTTAAATTTAGCTATTTCAGCTTTTGAAAACTATTATCAACAAGTACGTCCTCTCTGGATGGAAAATGGATCAAGTGAGTTTCCCATGAGAGCTTCTCTCAAAATTTTAGCTCTAAGAACTTCAGTGATCATAATTGCAGTGCTGTTTGTGGAATCCTGCAGTATTTTGCCTTTCTCTTTGAATTTACAACTCCTTCCTCTCTCTTCACCTTGTGAGGAAGGCTCCCTGGTGTTATAACTGAAGTGGTCCCAGCCTTGGGATATGGTCTAAGCCTCAGGGCTGTGTTGTGTGTGGAGGGAGGTGTGTACACCACCCAGCATTGGGAAAGATTGCTAGTAGGGGACAAAGGCTGCAGAGCTGCCTCTCCCCAAGCTCTAGGCTCCACATACACCCCAGCTTCAGCCCATTGCTTGACATCCCAGGCTCCAGAGACATAAATTCAAGGCTGGATTTTGACCTTCCCATATTCCATTTTTTAATTTTAAAAAAAATTATACTTTAAGTTCCAGGATACATGTGCAGAATGCACAGGTTTGTTATGTAGGTATACATGTGCCATGGTGGTTTGCCACACCTATCAACACATCATCTAAGTTTTAAGCCCTGCATGGATTAGGTATTTGTCCTAATGCTCTCCCCACCTTGCCCCCCTCATCCCCAACAGGCCCCAGAGCATGATGTTCCCCTGCCTGCGTCCATGTGTTCTCATTGTTCAACTCTCAATAATGAGTGAGAACATGTGGTGTTTAGTTTTCTATTCCTGTGTTAGTTTGCTGAGGGTGATGGCTTCCAGCTTCATCCATGTCCCTGCAAAGGACGTGATCTCATTCTTTTTTATGGCTACATAGTATTCCATGGCCACATTTTCTTTACCCAGTCTATCATTGGTGGGCATTTGGGTTGGTTCCAAGTCTTTGCTATTGTAAATAGTGCTGCAATAAACATACATGTACATGTGTCTTTATAGTAGAATGATTTATAATCCTTTGGGTATAAACCCAGTAATGGGATTGCTGTGACCTTCCCATATTCTTTTCTTATGAAGGAAAGGTCTATTCAGAGACTTGGGTTACTCATGAAAACTATGGGTTTCAAATGTGAAGGTGAAAAAAAAAGTAAATAGATTAATCCAGAAAGACAGTTTGAATACAAATACCTGAAGATCTATAATAGACCTGTTGAGAATGGATGCAGCGACTTCCCAAGGGTTTTGTCTTGCTCTCGTGCATGTCACCTGATTGTTTGACTGGAGGGTTGGGGGGAGGAGTTTTTGTTCTTCAACAGAAAATTTTCACACACTGATTTCAATTCAACAACCTGACTACTTTAAATTTATTTTACTGGTAAGAAAAGGGGTGGATAGGGAACAGGCAGCTTTGGGAGGAGGAGGAGAAAATACTTGGGGAGGGGATTTCATTCACTACTCTCTATTGTTTCTGGATACCCTGGAGCAGTGGTTTCTAAACCTGGATAGGCATCAGAATCAACTGGGGAATATGAAACAATGAAATGAGAGAAAACAGAATCAGAGCCCACCCTAAACTTACTGAATCAAAATTCCTGAGACTGTGGCCCAGGAATTTGTATTTTTTGAAGCTCCCCCAAATAATTCCTTAATCAGTTAAAAAGAAAATCAAAGGATTGCTGAAGACTCACATGCAATGTGTTTTCAAAATGGTGATTTTGTCTTAGGACAGGTTTTCTCAAACTGTTCATATTATGCAGCTCTTCCTTTACTCTGTCAAACATTCAGTAGTTGTGTTAATGTGCTCGGGCTGCCATAGCAACATATCATCAACTGAGTGGCTTCAACAAAAGAAATTTATTTTCTCACAATTCTGGAGGCTGGGAAGTCCAAGATTAAGGTTCCGGCAGGGTTTAGTTTCTGGTGAGGATTTCTCTTCCTGGCTTTTAGATAGCTGCCATTTCACTGTGTTGTCACATGGCAGAGAGTGAGTTCACTGGTATCTCTTCCTCTGTTATAAGGATACTAGTTTTATTGGAACAGGGATCCACTTTTATGGCCTCATTTAACCTTAGTCACCTCCTTAAAGTCCTTATCTCCAATATAGTCACATGGGGCTTAGGGCTTCACCATATGCATTTTTTTTTTGGGCGGAGAGACACAGTCCAGTCTATAAAGCCAATCTTGCTGTCAACAAATGAGATTGTTGACAACAATAACAATAAGACACACACATACACATACACATAGAGTGTTTTCTAGCTTTTTTTCATTACTGTTTTCTTCATTACTTTGTTCTTTTCTTTTTTTTTTTTATTATACTTTAAGTTCTAGGGTACATGTGCATAACGTGCAGGTTTGTTACATATGTATACATGTGCCATGTTGGTGTGCTGCACCCATCAACTCGTCAGCACCCATCAATTCATCATTTATATCAGGTATAACTCCCCAGTGCAATCCCTCCCCCCTCCCCCCTCCCCATGATAGGCCCCATTGTGTGATGTTCCCCTTCCCGAGTCCAAGTGAGCTCATTGTTCAGTTCCCACCTATGAGTGAGAACATGCGGTGTTTGGTTTTCTCTTCTTGTGATAGTTTGCTAAGAATGATGGCTTCCAGCTGCATCCATGTCCCTACGAAGGACACAAACTCATCCTTTTTTATGGCTGCATAGTATTCCATTGTGTATATGTGCCACATTTTCTTAATCCAGTCTGTCACTGATGGACATTTGGGTTGATTTACTTTGTTCTTTTCTTAGTATTGTTTTAAAGTTTTCAAAGGGGAAATTTAAAAATCAATGACATCAAGAATCAGTGGTCTTTAAAAAGTGTCAAAGTGATACAATCAATTGTTGAACAGGACATATCAGAGAAGTCCTAGTAGTCTAGAATAATGCAGTAGTTCAACTGCCTTTTGACTCTTGGACAGTTTCACAGAGTTACATACTTTTATAATTTGCTTAGTAATTAAAGCTGTCCTTTTGTAATTCAAGTAAAATGTTTTAAAATTAGCATATAATTAAAGATTATTTTATAAATTTCTTTTTAGTAATAACCATAATATACATGTCATAGGGTTGGGTTCCTCTTCTCCTACCTCACTTGATTTCAGGAGCTTAAAATATACCAAAATATGGGTAACTAAGGAGGGTCTTTTAAAAGCAATTTAAAAGGTGCTAAAAAAGAGACAGAGGCTTCCTTTTGTTTTGAAGCGTAATTATAAATGGGATATGTCAAGAGAAGGTCTGCTTGAACAGTTTGAAGTTTCATCTTATCTCATAGATAACCCAGTCTGGGCCAGACCCTAATTGGAGCTTTTCCCATCCTGTCCCACCCCACTCTCTCATGTCTGGAGATGCAGAAGAGAAAAGAGATGGGCAAAACTGCTTTGAAAACCAAGAAGAGTATAAATAGGCTTGACCTGGTACAGTTGGTAAGCAAAAGGGGGTAAATGAACTTTGAGATTTAAAGGAGAGGAAAAGAATGAGAAATTCAAAAATAGATGGGTTGTCTTACTGAGGAGAAGAAGTTGGCTATTTGAAGTGGCTTAGAGGCTCTAAACTGAAAAACCCCTCTTCCCACCAGGCCTACGGTGAAGCTTCCAATGGAGAAGTTGAGTAATTTGGAGGCATGCCTCCCAGATACTCCCTGGGGCCTCGAGTGGGAACATAAAAGTAAAGGACTGTTCTTCTGGACTTCTTTTGCTTTGTTTATTGTTTATTATGCATGTATATATTTATTTAGGTTATTGAATGAGACCTCCACTCTCTTTCACTATTAAATGTGTAACATAGGTTTACATTATAAGGACAAGTTGTGACTTGTTTTCTTTTAGCTAGTGAGTGACCACTTAATTCTTTAAGTTAATTTTGTAAAAAAAAAAACATGATTTGTTGAAATGGATTTCATAATGACATATTATGTTATGCTTGGTTTAAAATATTGACTAAAATTTAATTAAATGTTGTGACCTAAAAATGGATCCCAAAGGCTTTCATGATTGATGTTGGAATTCTTGCATTTGTATTAAAAAATTAACTCTTTTATATTTTTGTGCATGCATGTGTGTGTGTGTGTGGGGTGCGTTTTGCATCTTAATGAGATAGAAAGAAAGGTTTAGGCTGTTATGTGCAACCCTTTTCTCTGCAAATAACTCAATGCTGGTGCGAGTGGTTATTCTCAATAAGTGAGGGATCAAAATGAATTTAGTATCATAATATTTTCTTGTTTAAACATTAGCTTTTGCCGCATTATAGACATTTTGATGACTAGATGAGTGCAAATTATGCATCTGGAAAAACTTAAAGACAATTTAAAACTGTCTTGGGATATGGTGGCTAGTTGTTCTCAGTTGAGTAAGAAAGCAACAGAATGATTGTGATGGTCATACCTGACATTCATCAATCACCATTTGTATGCATCTGATAGGACCTAGAGGCCTTCAGACAGTTCTGTTCTTAAGTACAAAAATTTAAGTAATTATTTTGCTTATTGACTTAGGGAAAGTAATAATCGCAACAGGAATCATAGCTGTCTTTAAGGACGTGAAACCCAAGAATGACTTCATGAAGAGAAAATGATGAGCCAGTGAAATTTGTCAGTGTGATAGTTGTGAGAAGATAGAGGCCTGGAACTCTGGGAGGCTGGTAATGCTTCATCAGTCATGAGAAATAAATTTTCAGTTACTTTATGCTTACAGCAGGCAAAAGAAGTACCAACCAAAGCAACTTACACAGAACTTGTATTCTAAGTGTGTGCACCATTTCACAAGGATTTTTTGTTTGTTTGTTTAACTTTTCCAAGGGCCCCCAGAGGAAATTCTTGTTATCTTTTATTAACTTCATTTTATGATAAAGGAAACCAAGGCCAAAAAGGGTAATGCATTGCTCAAGGTCATATTGCTAGTAAGTGCAGGGGACAGCTTTCAAAGCCAGGCATCATGACTGTAGAATATGAGCTCTATGCATACTCCAAATGTCACTTAATATGTAAATGGAAAGTCAGAGTTTATTGAGTGTATTATATATGCTGCAAAGGGCATGCGGCAAGTTCCAGTGTGCCACTTGGTGCAGGTGGCACTAATGAGCGGCAAGTCAGCAGTTTTGACACTCCTCTTATTTTTCTAGTATTCTGTGCTTGGCCTGTGCTTTTGCAGGGGATCTCCACTTCCCATTGCTCTACCTTTTAATGGGGACAGAGTATGAGATGCCTGGTAAAATAGGAGAAAAACGGCTGTTTAAGGCATGTTGGGAATTGTCAGCTGCCCAGCACCTAGAGACTGTTGGTGGTATCTGTGCCATGAGAAGTCAAGTTCTGGTGCAGTTCCTCCGACTGGGAAAAGGGAAAGTTATTGGTTTCAACTAGCTCATTGCCCACTGTCTTAGTTTCCTAGGGTGCTATAACAAAGCAACACAAACTGGGTGGCTTAAGACAACAGAAATTTATTTTCTCACAGTTCTGGAGGCCAGAAGTTCCAAATCAAGGCATTTTCAGATGATGCTTCCCTGTTCCTAGCTTGTAGGGTGGCCAACAATCCTTGACATTCTGTGATTTGCAGCTGCATCATTCCAATCTCTGCCGCTGTTGTCACATGACATTCTCCCTATGTATCTCTGTCTTTGCACGGTATTTTTGTCTTCTTATAAGATCACTAGTCATATTGGATTAGGGACCACTCTAATGACCTCATCTTAATTTGATTACATCAGCAAAGAACTTATTTCTGAATGAGATCACACTCACAGGCACTACACACGGTGACTTTAACATATCTTTGTAGGTGGCACAATTCAATCAGTAACACTTGGCAACCCAGGAAGAGCTCCTAGGGTTCTGCACCAGACAATCGTCTTTGTCTCCATGTTAACACAGCATGGTAACCTGCTAAGAAAACGGTCCCATAATTTAGGCAACATTATTAGTCAAACAAATCTTTAAACTTAAAAAGAAAACGTCCAGTTAATTTCTGCTTGAGGGCTATGCTTTCTTTTTTTTTTTTTTTTTAGGAGTAGGAAAAAGGAGGAAAAAAATAATCAGAATGATCATTTTCTTTATAAGCTTAGACCAGGTTGGTTAAGTGCCTGAGTTCAGAAGGGTTTTTCTATATCTTTGAGAATACAAATGCAGGCATTGTGGAGTTAAAATTCTTGTTCTTAGTATAACCTTGGACATTGATCTTGATGGTACCACTGAAAGGTTTCCTCCTTATTTTTGAGCTTTTACCAAGTTTCTGCAGTGTGCAGGAGTTCCAACAGGACAAATAAGATACTGTCCATCTTCAAATGACACTCACCCTTGTTTTCTCTTCAGAGGTAGAAAAATACCGCCAAAAACTGTCTTTGCCTTTGGGCAAACATAATTTAAAAGGATGTAGTGTACCAAATAAAAGAAAGGTAAGAGATAAACAGAGAGAATGAGAGAGAGAGAGAGAGAGAATATTTTTTTTGTTTCTTTTTTTAGTACTTTTTTTTTTAACACTTGAGTTCGTTTTTGCTTCTAATCCCCTTTCAAAGCAGGGCATAATGTTCTTGTTTTTGACTCAACTTCATAACCTGGCAGATCAAATTTACAATCCAGAGCTGATGGTTTAAAGGCTGAGATGACTGCACTGATGTGGAAGGTTGTTTGCCAAGCCACCTGAGATTATACCACATTTCACGATCACCTTGTCTAAAATTCAGAGGAAATTCTAGTACATTACCAGGTGAGGTAACACAATCTGATGGACATAAATGAGACTCAGCAAAGACAATGTTTTGTGTCCTGTCTCTATTAAAGCTTGCAGAGAGTGTATTATACAAATTGATGAAAAAAATTGAAAGTTGCTTAGTAAGCTTAGAAGAGTCTCTGTCTGTGTTTATTTTGGCATTTTTAACATATTCATAGTCACTTAACTATGTATTTGGACAGCTTTTAATCTCGATGGATGAGTCACAGATCTGACTCTTGTTGCTCCTTGATGCATTCCAAAGCTGATCTACCATGAAACAATCAGGGAAAGGAAAAAGGCAAGGTTTAAAAAGTTCTCAAGTGGCAAGAATAATCCATCATATGTGACCTAAGTCTTCAAATTGGTATTAGTCTAATTCTGTAGAAATACAAATGGAAGAGTTTTTCCAAACGAGCAGAGTCGACTCCGTTTTAACCCTGCCATCCCTGACTGCTGGTGAGTACTAAAGGGGCTTGCTAGTTTAGTCATCAGCTTACCCCGTTTTGCTCATTCACTCTCCTTAGTTGAACTTGTGCTGTTTTTTAAGTCCTGGCTGACTCCATGGTTTCGTTTTGGGCATTGCTATATAATTCTTACTAAAACAGGGTTTTCAAACATCACCTATTGTTCTCTAAGAACCCTTGTTACTTACAGGGCAAAATTCAAATGTCTTCACTTTGTACTCAAGGCCCTACCCAACATGTCCCTTCATTTGTGCCTGAAGCTTCAGTGAAACCAGTCCAGCTTTCTATGCACAGGCCACACGACTTCTCACAGCCTTTTGTGTATGCTGTTTATTCTGCTTGAAATCATCTGTAGTTAATTTAAGTTCTACCCATCCCTCAAGCTTCACCTCCTTCATGAGGCATGTAAGAGCTATCTCTGAAATTTAGCTTTGTGATTATCTAACCTAAGTAATTTATTTGAAAATATATAGATGTATTTTACATATTTTTTCTTCCCTTGACAAGGATCAAAGAGCAGCATTAAAATATTTTGACTCAGAAAATGTCAAGGATTATAAGGTAACATTATGTTGGTCAGGAGGGTAACCCAGAAGAATGTTTCTCATTGGATTAACTGGTCATTAGTCTTGCCAACAGCAGCTAGACCTCCTTAAGAGAAAGGAAACCAACAACAGATTTCCTCCCTTGCAGCAATTCTGATTCAACTGCTTTAGGGTAGACTATTGATTGCTAGTAAGCAGCTGGTTTTTTCTCTCTAAGATAGAAGTCAAGGGGGCAGGGACATTTTTCAAGGTTATAGTCTTGGGCTGTTGCAGTAGCTTTATATGCATTTCAAAAAGGATGATAGTACTCTGGCTTTTCTATAGATGCATAATTCTAAAGTCTGAAAAGTCTCCTTTTAAAAAAACTTTTGGCTTTGGTGTTCTCTACAATGCTTTAATTCAGCTTCAAGGCTGATCTCTTGAGGACATTTGAAATAATGGTTCCACTGGGAAGCCATAATCTCAATCTGGTCATTTTACAGACACCTCTTATTACTGCTTTTGTCCAAAGTATGAAAACAATGGTTGCTGTTGTAATTTGGAGGCTTCAAAATGGTTCTCTCATTCAACTTTGATTGCAGCCCACAGGCAGAGAACAGATTTAAAGCTGTGTTCTTTTTAATTTCAGTTTGCAGACTTGATAGTTGTTAAGTTTATTTCTCCCTCATAGATTTTGCTAAAAGTGACAAGAAAGCCAAGAAACTGACCATTATGAATATGCTATTTTCCCTGACACTGGAGCCTCTATTAGTACTACATGGACATTCTTCCAAAAAGCAGAGGCAGTGTGACCCACTATTCTGCTATTCCATTATAAAGGTCACCAGCTTTTGAGCTTGTTTGCCTCTGCTAAGCTGTGACACTTTTTCTTTTCAACTTTTATTTTAGATTCAGGGGGTACATGTGTAGTATTGTTATTTGGGTATATTGCATGATATTGAGGTTTGGGGTATGAATTATCCCATTGCCCAGGTACTGAGCATAGTACACAATAGTTTTTCAATCCTTGCCCCTCTCACCACCTCCCCATTCTGATAGTCCCAGTTTCTATTGTTGCCATATTTATGTCCATGACTACTATGTTGATCTTTATGCTTAGCTCCCACTTATAAGTGAGAACCTGTGGTTTCAGTTTTCTGTTCTTGTGTTAATTTGCTTAACATAAAGGCCCTCAGCTACATTCATGTTCCTGCAAAGGACACAATTTCATTCTTTTTTTTATGGCTTCATAGTATTTCATGGTGTATATGTACATTTTCTTTATTCACTCCACCACCAATGGGTACCTGGGTTGATTCCATTTATTTGCTATTGTGAATAGTGCTGTGATGAACATGTGAATGCATATGTCCTTTTGGTAGAATGATTTACATTTTTTTTTTGGATATATACTTAGTAATGGGATTTCTGGGTCAAATGGCAGCTCTAAGTTCTTTGAGAAATCTTCAAACTGCTTTCCTCTATGGCGGAACTAATTTACGTCCCCACTGACAGTGTATAAATATTCCCTTTTCTCCACAGCCTTGCTAGCAACTGCTGTTTTTGACTTTTATTTTAGGTTCAGGGGTACATGTGCAGGTTTGTTATACAGGTAAATTATGTGTTATGGTGGTTTTGTGTACAGATTATTTCACCACCCAGGTAATAAGCATAGTGCCTGATAGGTAGGTTTTTGATCCTCACTCTCCTCCCTCCCTTCACCCTAAGGTAGACCCTGGTGTCTGCTGTTCCCTTCTTCCCACATGTAAACAATATTTAGCTCCTACTTAAAAGTGAGGACACGTGGTATTTAGTTTTCTGTTCCTATGTTAGTTTACTTAGGATAATGGCCTCCAGCTCCAATGTTGCCGCAAAAGACACGATTTCATTCTTTTTTTTTTTTTTTTTTAACTGTGCAGTATTCCATGCTGCATGTAATGTACCAAATATTCGTCATCCAGCCTACCACTGATGGGCATTTAAGTTGATTCTATGTCTTTGCTATTGTGGATAGTGCTATAATGAACACACATGTGCATGTGTCTTTACAGTAGAATGACTTATTTTCCTATGGCTATAGACCCACACATGAGATTGCTAGGTTGAGTGGTAATTCAGCTTTGAGTTCTATGAGAAATTTCCTAACTGATTTCCACAATGGTTGAACTAATTTACAGTCCCAACAGCAGTGTACAAGCATCCCCTTTTCATTGCAACCTCACCAATATCTGTTATTTGTTGACTTTTTAATAATAGCCATTCTGTCTAGTGTGAGATAGTATCTCACTGTGGTTTTGATTTGCATTTCTTTGATGATTAGTGATGTGGAACATCTTTTTGTATGTTTGTTGCCCACTTGCATGTCTTCTTTTGAGAAATGCCTGTTCGTGTCTTTTGCCCATTAAAAAAAAATTTTTTTTTTCTGTTTTTGCTTGTTCAGTTTAAGTTCCTTATAGATTTTGGATATTAGACCTTTGTTGGATGCATAATTTGCTAATATTTTCTCCCATTCTATAGGTCGTCTGCTTATTCTGTTGATAGTTTCTTTCGCTGTGCAGAAGCCCTTTAGTTGAATTAGGTCCCACTTGTTAATTTTTGTTTTTGTTGTAATTGCTTTTGAGGACTTACTCGTAAATTGTTTTCCAAGGATGATGTCCACATGGTGCTTTTAAAGTTTTTTTTTCTAGAATTCTCATAGTTTGAGGTCTTACATTTAAAGCTTTAATTCATCTTGAGTTAGTTTTTGTATATGGTGAAAAGATGGGGTCTAGTTTTTTTTCTTCTGCATATGACTAACCAGCTGTCCCAGAACCATTTGTTGAACAGGGAGTCCTTTCCCCATTACTTATTTTTGTTGACTTTCTTGAAGGTGAGATGACTGTTGGTGTGTGGTTTTATTTCTAGATTCTCTATTCTGTTTCATTGATCTATATGCCTGCTTTTGTACCAGTACCATGCTGTTTTGGTTACTGTAGACTTATAGTATAGTTTGAAGTCAGTTAATGTGATGTCTCCAGATTTATTCTTTTTGCTTTGAATTGCTTTGGCTATTCGTGCTTTATTTTTATTTTATACTAAATTTTTCTAGTTCTGTGAAAATTTATGTTGGCAGTTTGATAGAAATAGCATTGAATCTGTAGATTGCTTTGGGCTGTATGACCATTTTAATGCTATTGATTCTTCTAGTCCGTGACTGTGGAATATTTTTCCGGTCATTTGTGTCTAATTGATTGGCTTGCATACGTTGAAACAACCTTTTATCCCAGGTAAGAAGTCTACTTGATTGTGGTGAATTAGTTTTTTGATGTGCTGTTAAATTCTGTTGGCCATATTTTGTTAAGGATTTTTGTGTCAATGTTTACTGGGGACATGGGCCTGTAGTTTTTGAGAAAATACTTTTATTTTTAGGAGATACATGGTGAAGTAAACACTTATAATTTATTTTGAAGCAGTTGAGTAAAAAGTTAAATACTGTAACATGGTCTATCTATTGATCTATTGATCTATCTATCTATCTATCTATCTATCTATCTATCTATCTATCATCTATCAATCTATAAAATAGCCTGTCTTTCTATCTTTGTGCTATCTATCTCTCTAAGCATAAGAGGAAGCCAAGGTAGCAAATTGTTAAGAATTGATTAATTTAGGTGAAGTGTATGTGGGTGATTATTGGCTTATTCTTTCAACTTTTCTTTGACAATAGCTGTAATCTAAGGTTTAGGAAATCTTAGCAGGTTGACAGAAAGCGGGAAACTATTTAAAATGCTTAATTCACTCAGAATTTTCTATGAAATGACTATGTTTAACTGCTGTGCTTTTTTACCCTAAGAACTGGTCATGCATTAATATCTGCTATATTTTATTGTTAAATTATCTGTTCCTCCAGCTGGGAATGAGCTCTGTGGAGCAATAATTTTGATTTTCAGCTATTGATATCCCCCAGTTCCTTGAATGGTACCTGGCACCGTTAGATGCTCAAGAAAATTATCTATTGAGTAAAATAAAAAGAAAGAAAAGAATATACAGGCAATAAAATAAACTGGAATTAATACAAGCCTCTTTCTATCTCTGAATCTTTTCTTTAATCTTTAATAATTCAAAATGATATAATCGAGTCATGCACTGAACACTTCTATCCCTTATTCTGAGTACGTCTCTGGTATTATTTCTCTGATTTTTAAAATGTAAGGTCTTTAATATTTTACTTTTAAATATATAAATTTAACATAAAAATATACATATTAAACACATTACTTAGTGATAGAACATGTAAAGCCAGCAATCCATTTTCCATTGCCATCTCCATGAAGAACTAATAATTTTTAACTCTTTTATTTGCTTTATTTGCAGTGGTTATGTTCTTATTTACAGTGATATGCTTATGCTATTATTTTCTTATTTTTCAAACTGAGAGAGATCACTTATTGACTTACTGTTTTGACTGGCAAAGATTTATCTGTTTAGGGACACTCCCTCCCCTCCCCTAGCTTTCCATATATATATGTATATATATCACTTAAAGTAGGTATATATATATCTACTTTAAGATATATCTACTTTAAGTTATCAAAAATCAATATTTTTTAATACATTCATTTATTATATAGTTTAAAACTTTTCCTAGTGTTTCTAAGTGCTCCTTATTTTGTCCAGTTTCCATCCATGTTCCTTTAAATTTTTCTAAATTTTCTACAGTTTGTATGCTATTTGACCTCCTCTCCTTTTTTCCCTGAAGGTCTGTTTTCTTTTGCTCTTGATTCTTGGCCTGATTGTTTTGCAGATCTGTTGTTAGCGGCATTTGGGGGCCTCCCTTAGCCATTTTGTTAGGTTGAACCATTTCAAGTTTCCTTACCTTTCTCTTTATGGTTAGCTCTATTATTTTCTGAAGTATATTGTTCAGTAAAATCCTTAGAAATTCTTAAATTAACCTAAGGAGAATTTATTTAAATTTGTGCATTTACAAATATGTATATTTATTTTATCTTACATTTGACTGATAATTTTGCAGAGTAGATGATTAATTGCTGAAAATAATTTTCGCTCATATTTTTGAAGGCTCTGCTTGCCTGTCCTCTAACAATATCCAGGGTTATTGATGGGAAATCCCAGATCATTCTCATTCTTAGTTAACTAAACCTATATTTTCTCATTTGTTGTATTCAAATCTGGCATTATAAAACATTATAAAATTTCTAATAATGTGCCTCAGGTCTTTCTTTTTAACTCAGTTTTTTTTTTTTTTTTTTTTTTTTTTAGATCAGTATTTTGGAGACTTAGTGGGAATTTTCAATCTAGTAACTTTGTTATCTCTGAGAATTTCTCTAGTATTATTTCTCTGATAATTTGCATCTTCCAATTTTTTTTTGCTTCTGATACTCCTTTTAGCTGAAAGAATCAACATTCCATCCTTGTTTCATAGATGCCATATATTGACTACATCTGAAGGTTTAATCTATGGTCTCAGAGAGCATCTTTTCTCTTGAGCCTCTCAATTTCCCTTGAGAAGGTGCCCTCTTGAGAATGGACACCTGGCTCCCAGGATTTTATACCTGTCATGTAGAAGGTAAGGAGGAACACCAATGTTTCACATATGAACTTTTAACCAAAGCCCCTGCTTCAGCCTTGTGCCTCAACTCTATCTTGTTTTGAATCTGGCTGAGCATTCACAAAATTTGATGAGGAAAATTGTCCCTCTGTGAGCAATTTTGTCCATGTTTTTCTCCATTTTGATTAATCAGTTTCCAGAACCTTCCAACTCCTTTCCTTCTTCCAAATATATTTTGAAATATATTTTTTTGCCAATATCTACTTTCTTGTCTCTTATTGCCTTTCTTTATTCCTTGTTTTTATTGCCCTTATTTTTTTCTGTATTACAAATTTGGTGGAATCTTATATTTTGAGTTTTAATTCTATGTTATGTTATTTATTTTGTTGTTTAACTTGTTTCAGCTGTGGCCATTGAAAGCTCTTTCATGTTGGCTCCTATGTCCAAGATCAGGCATTGGGTGTGCTAATTGCTACTAGGTTGTCTTTGCTTCTAGGCCTTCTCTGAGAACAAAGCTAGGTAGCACACATAGACATTAACCCTTGTATCTATATACACCCATGTACACATATTTATAATTGTTATTATATCTATCCATCTGTTTTTATGTTAAGCTAAACATGAGTTCATACTGATATCACTAATTGTAATCCAGCACTGTGAGGTTCATTCTAGTTAGGGCAGTTTTTAAATAGTGCTGAGCTTATTAAACCATTCTACTCAGAGCCTCTCTAAGTTTTAAGAGAACACCAAAATTATTGCTAATTGTCAGTTTGAAATTAATCATAAATCTATTTTATTACGTGTTGGATCTATTTAACATGTTTCTTTTTGAGTACTTAACAAACACAAAAATGTATGTCTATTTTATGGGACTCAGGGCACTTTGACTTATTTAAAATTATTATGAAAGTTTGTAGTTTACAGTAGTTTGCATTGTTAATTTAAGTGAGGTGCAGATCCTTAACCTCTTAGTTTAAGCAAGGAATATTGCAGTCGTAGGTTTTACTACCTTCCTGCTTAAGGGAAAAGAGCTAAGTACCAATAATTCTCTTCTGACTTTACAGATAAAATTCACATGCATTTGTACCTTCTAGAACACAGCGGTGTCAGTGTGACCAACCCTTTGAGCTTATCTAGGAGTAAAGGTTTTCCTGGGTTGTGGGACTTTCTGTGCTAAAACTGGAAAGGTCCTGGGCAAATAGGGAAGAGTTTGTACAAATACTAACTAGGAAAACAACTTTTTAAGGCAATCAATTACAATAAATTGTTTAGTCGCTAGAAGTTACTTTTACAGGGCATAGCAATTATCTTTGAAGCCTAAGTGTTTTACAAGATTTATTTGTTAGTAATTATATTTCTATGTTAAATTTTATAACACAGAACTAAATCTGCTTTTCTGCAACTGTAGTGGAGAGGGAATGATATTTTCTTATTATCATTTGAATTGTTTTTATTAGGAATTCAAATGACCTATAGTTTCAAGGCAAAGTGCTGGAATTCTATTAGTAAACATTAATAAAGAAAAGATTGGTCTGAGAAGCTCAATCATGCAATGCAGAAAGAAAACAGGGCAGGCAATATCTTGCATCAGCCCTGTCCCTTCATTATAGGCAGTTAGTCATATGTGATTGATTTAATGCGAATTCCTTGACAGACACTGAATGTCTATTATTATCTTGTTTCTGAGATTACAACTTACTTTTTGAGCTTGTTTAGTAAATGTCTTTTTCAGGATCATATCACTGCTAAAATGGCAAATATCAATATATTGTATATTCAAATAATTTCAGGTTATATTTTAATTGTAAAAACCATTGATTTGCATCTGTCTTAGACGCAATAGTAAGGAAACTCTTTCATGGTGAAATGATTGTATCTCCTAGAAGCGTGGAGGAAAAAAATGGATGTAGGAAAAAGCTGAAGGAATTAAATGTGGGAACAGTGACCCTTCTCCTCTCCAGAAGTATAGAGGATGGCACAGTGCCTGAGAGTACTGGTGAGCTGTTATTCATGTAGTTCTGTGTGATATTCTGTGTTTATTTATTTGTTATTCTGGATTCTTTAGGAAAGCCTTGGTGAATGTCCCAGGTTTTTTTTTTTCCTTCTGTGCTTTGGTTATTAATTGTGGTCTGTGCTTGATACCAGCAAGGAAGTAACCAGTATGTTCAAAGGGGAATCCTGAGATAAAAGCTGGCACTCCAGTGACCAGGACCCCTCCCACAAGGAGACTGACCTGTAATGTAAAGTGTGTAGTAGCTGGCTGCTATGTTTTAAAGAAAAGTAGGAAACCATCAATCCAGACAGATGTGGGTGAACAGTCTCAGCTTACTCATTTATAGGGAACTCAGAAGAGACATTCATCTCTACTTCTAATACAATTAAAAAACCTGGAACTTGGAACTATTGAAAATAACATTTTAGTCTTCTGTTGCTGTAGAACTATGGTGTTCTATTAAAAAAGTTCTTTCACACCAGCAATAGTGATTGACATGTTTTGTGAAATTGGATTCATGACAGGTAGCTAAAGGTACTTTGTGATTAGAGGGATAGCTTGGTTATAATTACATTGACCTAATCATTTCTTACTTCCCTGACACAGAATATTTTAGAATAGATGGGTCCTACCTAAATCAAAGTATTGGAGAGAACATTATGTGAATTCATTGTTACTTTCCTTAGACAAAATTTTCAAGGCCCTTGACAATAAAAATTAAGTGGGAATGAAGTTAAATAAAATGATAACACAAATAGCTTGTATAAAAGGTAACATTAAAAAAGAACACGATTATTATTTTTTAAATATCTAAGTTGAAAAGTCTGTAGTTTCAAGTAACTATGAAGCACTTCAAAGGGTATAAGAGAAGGTATAGATTTCAAAGTTATACCTAATCTTTAAGTTCCAATTCAAACATCATCTTCTTTAGTAATCTTCTCTGTGTTCTTGTGCTATATAAATATTTGCCTTTCTTCCAACAACCATAGCATATTATCTGTAGCCAACATAGTACTTTCCATGATGTATTCTCTAGTATAGTTGTTTATACAAGTGTTATCTCATACTAAATAAGTTTCTTGAGGATGGGATCCATGCCTTAATCATCTTTGTTTCTTGCTTCATATAGCTCACATTAAAAATATTGAATGATTAACTGAAGACTCCATTTAAATAATCTATTGAGTAGAGGATAGGTCTGCAAATTTGTCCTGTAAAGGGCCAAATAGTAGATACTTTTAGGCTTTGTAGGCCAAATGGTCTCTTTCAATGACTCAACTTTGCAACAGCAGTGTAAAGCAGCCATAGACAATATATAAATGATAGGCATAGTGGTGTTTCAATAACATTTTTATTTACAAAAAATAGATGGTAGGCTGGATTTGGTCCATGGGCTTCAGTTGCTGGCTCTGTTGAAGAACATGGAAGTCATTGGATCTCCAGCAAGAAATGTGTTAATTTCATAAACTAGTATAAGTCCTATATTTCTGCCCCTCTCAGTTGTAATAGCATACTCCTTGCTGCCTCTCTCGAAGCACTCTCCTACCACACACGTGCATGCACGTGCACACACACACCCACACACTCTTCTCAGATGTTTGGTGATGTTTGGCTGTCTCCTTGCATTTAAAGGAGGGGTGCGTATAGCTGACTGGAAGCTATGTGCATGTAGGTAGGGCATGTCCGTGGTGAACTTTACTATAGGGACATCTGGCAGGGCCCTTTCATCAGGGAATTTGGGATGGTATCTTAATATCTTTCACTTGGGCTGATCAGATTCCCAAGAGCAAATCTTCAAGACTCTTTTTTGAAAAGTATTAATCTAGCTGTTAGAGTTTGGGGAAACAAGTGAAGGAAGTGAATAGAATATTTTCACTTAATTCTCTCTTCTCAGTCCTCTGTGTTCTTAGATCCTAAACCTGCAAGTGGAGGTTCTGTCATGTGCCACTGAGCCTTGGTCAGCAGCAGGACACAGAAGCTTTTGTTAGGAAACCATTGTGCTCCACTGCTTCTCTCCAGATCAGACTGGGGACGGGGTATCTGGTTTCCTTAACTACTCTTCCATGTCTATCATTTATGACATAAACTTTAGGCACTAATTCCTTCATGAGTTATGCTGTTGAAACTCAAAAGCCCAATCTTTTTAAACCCAGATATCTTCTCCTTGTAGCATCCTGATAGCATTATGTTGTGGGAAGTCAGGGACCTGAATGGAGGGACTGGCTAGAGCCGTGGCAGAGGAAACATAAATTGTGAGGATTTCATGGACATTTATCACTTCCCTAATAATACTCTTATAATTTCTTATGCCTGTCTTACTTTAATCTCTTAATCCTATTATCTTCATAAGCTGAGGATGTACATCCCCTCAGGTCCACTGTGATGATTGTGTTAAGTGTACAAATTGATTGTAAAACATGTGTGTTTGAACAATATGAAATCAGTGCACCTTGAAAATGAACAGAATAATAGCTATTTTAGGGAACAAGGGAAGACAACCATAAGGTCTGACTGCCTATGGGGTTGGGCAGAAAGAGCCATATTTTTCTTCTTGCAGAGAGCCTATAAACGGACGTGCAAGTAGGATTCTTTTCCTAGCAGGAATATAAATTCTTTTCCTTGCAAGGAATATAATATTAAGACCCCAGGAAAAGAATTGCATTCCTGGGGGGAGGTCTAAAATGGACGCTCTGGGAGTGTCTGTCCTATGCAGTTGAGATAAGGACTGAGATACTCCCTGGTCTCCTGCAGTACCCTCAGGCTTACTAGGATTGGGAAACTCCAGCCCTGGTAAATTTGAGGTCAGACTGGTTTTCGGCTTTCGAACCCTGTTTTCTGTTAAGATGTTTATTAAGACAGTATGTGCACTGCTGAACATAGACCCTTATCAGGAGTTTCTGATTTTGCCCTGGTCCTGTTTCCTCAGAAGCATGTGATCTTCATTCTCCTTTTTGCCCCTTGAAGCATGTGATCTTGTGACCTACTCCCTGTAGGTTGTACACCCCCTACCCTTTTGAAATCCCTAAGAAAAACTTGCTAGTTTTGCAGCTCAGGTGGGCATCACGGACCTACCAATACATGATGTCTCCCCCAGTGGCCCAGCTGTAAAATTCCTCTCTTTGTACTCTTTCTCATTATTTCTCAGACCAGCTGACACTTAAGGAAAATAGAAAGAACCTAGTTGAAATATTGGGGGTGGGTTACCCTGATAACATTACTAACCAGGAGAAGTGCAAGGGAGGAATCAAGTAAACAAGTGGGTGGGTAAACTGTAGTCTCAAAATAGGCTGACAGACTTAGTCCTCATCACATGGTGATGAAAGAACTAATTAACTTGCATTTTGTAAGCATAAATGATGTTTCCTTTACTGCTGTGACAATGTTGCCTAGCACGGGTGAAGCCTAACACAGGGTAGATGCTTAACAAATTTTTAAAATTACATATTATTTATTATTATGTTTTAGAGACAGGGTCTTGCTCTGTTACCCAGGCTAGGGTACAGAGGCACAATCACGGATCGATGCAGCCTCGACCTCCCAGACTCAAGCAATCCTCCTTCCTGCCTCATGTAGGTGGCAGGGACTACAGATGTGCACCACCACACCTGGTCAATTTTTGTATTTTTGTGTAGATGGGTTTTTACTATGTTGCCCAGGCAGGTCTCAGAATCCTGACCTCAAGTGATCCACCAGCCTCAACCTCCCAAAGTGCTGCAATTACAGGTGTGAGCCACCATGCCAGGCCAGATGTTTGTTGAGTAACTGGAGAACATAAGGCCAGGAAGGACATTTCTCTGCTTTCTGTTCACTGGGAATCTACACATCTGATCTTCTAATTCTATTATGTTTTCCACTTCTTTTTTAGTTGTGATTCAACATGAAAATGCTGACAAATCCATATTTGTTACACAGAGATCTCAATACGAGGCTTGTCAAAAAAGATGACTACGTTTAACTATGTTTATGAGAATGAGCAGAAAAAGGAAATAAAATGTATTCAAGACAAATGCTGATTTATATTTATTCTTTTATTAATTTTTAGTTCTTATGTACTGTCTTTTTAATTAACTGGTTTGTTTAGAACTATGTACAATCATTAATTGGAATTAATTTAGGGTCCTTTAAATTTACTTACGCAGTTTCTCTTCTATTATTAAAGATTACTTAATTCAATTAGGTTTTAACTGTAAAATGAACCGGTAACTTAGCAACCAAATTTGGGTATTTTCCAGATATAGATAAACAGTGTTACAGGATCAAATCTCTAACTTTCTTGAAATAACAGTAGATTAAGGACAAAAATTTTTTTAATTAATAATCATTTATTAATTTATATGAGAGATGCTGTATATGCTCAGGATCTAATTTTCTGCGGTAAATGTTATTTGCCTTATTCACTTGACATCTGTCTAATATACTAACTAGATATGTCAGAGATAGAAGGTCCAGTCTACCTGGTCCCCCTCTCTTACTTTTAATAATATTTTAGTAATAGACCTCTTGAGTCTTAGTTGGGCACATGGCTGCTCAGTTAGATATAACATTTCACATATTTCACAGACTCTTGCAGATAGCTATGGCAGAGCAACTATATTCTGGACAATAGGATGAGACCAGCAATGATTTGTGCAACTGCTGGGTCTTACAATATGATCTTTGTCATAATTCAGGTAGTTCTAATTAATTCATTTGAAATTTCTTTAAAATTTATTATTCAAATGTATGATAAAGCAGGCTGACTCAATTATTCTCATTTAGTGAGATATTTGGTGTACTTACACAATCATTCTAATACACTCAAATATATTTCTATATCATGCTATATACATTATGCTATATACATTATATATACAGACTGTCTTCTGCATTGTTATAAGAGAATAGTATGTATATATGTACTATTATATAGCTAATAAGAATAAATGAGTGACTACATATACCCATTACAAATAATTACATTTTTACTTGTTTCATACGCTAAGGACCATATAAAGAAATCTGTTAGTTTTCTATATGATCCTAGATATTGCTGTCTTCTTAAAACTGGATTAGTAATGTCAAATAAAGAAAAAAACTTTTCAGGAAATAGAAGCAAAGAGTGGACTCAATACACTTGGAAACAGGGATAAGAGACAATAAACTTGTAAGTATTTAACAGAGGGGATGAACTCTTGTCCAAGTGGAAATCAAATTTGTGGCTTCACCCTTTTTTTTAAAAGTCATAGAGAACAGCTCTAAATAGATTAATATAAGTTGTAAGTGACATTAGTGGGCTAAGTTTTAAACATAAACAATATAAAAAAGCTACACTGAGATTTTTTTCTACTATAAGTTCGACAAATATCAGAAAGATTTTCAATTACCTTGTTGTTTAATGGAATTGTTTTCACTTTAATTTTAAATAGATAATTCTTCAACATGATACTACATTAGAAAGTTCAAATGACTATTCAGTAAAAGATCTCCCTTTTACCATGCTTAAAAACATTAGACATAGTCCTGTATTAAAAATGTGTTTTATTTTGAGGGACCTGGTGGTTTCAATAAGGAAAAAATTAATTCCCTTGTATGTTTGTAGATAGGCAAGATTTCAATGAGCAGTTTTCTATAACTTTTTGTAGTAAACATTGATTGTTATCTCTTAATATTTCCCCATTCTTCCATTGCTGTTGATTTATTTAATACATCACTAAGGCTATAAAATAATAACACTGTTTACCAGCTTGCCTTGCAGCAAGGTGTGGCCCTGTGACCAAACCCTGGTCAATGAGATGTAAGCAAAAGTGTCTTGGGGTAGCTTTTGGGAGTTTCTTTAAAAGACAACTATTACACACCTTTAACACACACTTTTTCCCTTTCTCCACGCTGCTTACTATAACATGAATGCAATGGCGGTCATTTTGAACCCCACAGAGTATGACTTTGTCTTAGGGTGGTGGAATCATGAGCTGAAAAGATCCTGGGCCCCTTAGGATTTTGTAGAACACAGCCCCATACCAGTTCTGCACTCCTAAGTCTACACCTTTATATGGGATAGAAATAACATTTTATTTATGCTAATATTTTCCATCTCTATAAATTGTGGACAGATCCAATTTCTACTGATAGACTCACTAGGACATTTATAAAAATTCTACCTAATAGTGGGATAGAAAGCATGTGAAAACATTAAGAACAATGAAAACAGATTCTGAATAAAAATCTTGGTACTTAATGATCCCAGATTGAAGATAATTGGAACTTCCCAGAAGGGAATGTGGCAGCATAAGGAGTTAGTTATTCCCTTTTCCTCCCAAGGATTGTTATCCTATCCAAGAAAGGAGATAGGATTTCAGAAATGCCAAAGGAATGATGCCCATGTGGTACCAGTGATAGTATTTGTGTGAAACCACCACACTGATTAGCAGAGGGTACATTTTGTAACTAAACCCCTAGGCTGTCTCCAATTCTTCTGACCTGGATCTGTGCTTGCTGAGGGCTTATATTCAGAGAGTTGAGGCATAGTCACCTCACTTTGACCTCTCTAAGTATATTTCAGAGCTTTCAAACTGAGTTTCACTAGTTGATTTTGTTTATACAAGATGGCTGCTTCAACTCCATTTATCACATCTTTATTTAAGCCAGAAGAAGAGGGGCATGGGGCACAACTTTTTATAAAAAATTTTATTTCAATAGCCTTTGATGTACAAATGGTTTTTTGTTACATGGATGAATTATATAGTGGTAAATTCTGAGATTTTAGTGAACCTGTCACCAGATAGTGCACACTGTACCTAATATGTAGTTTTATATCCCTAGCCCCTCTCCCACTCTCCCCTTTCTGAGTCTCTACGGTCCATTATATCACTCTGTATGCCTTTGCATACTCATAGCTTAGCTCCCACTTATAAGTGATAATATACGGCTTTTGGTTTTCCACTTCTGCATTATTTCACTTAGAATAAGGGCCTCCAGCTCCATTCAGGTTGTTGCAAAAGGCATTATTTCATTCCTTTTTATGACTGGGTAGTATTCCATGGTGTATATATAGCATATTTTCTTTATCTACTCATTAGTCAATGGGCGTTTAGGTTGGCTCCACATCATTGCAATTGTAAATTGTGGTGCTATAATCATACGTGTGCAAGTGTCTTTTTCATATAATGACTTCTTTTCCTTTGGGTAGATACCCAGTAGTGGAATTGCTGGATTGAATGGTGTATTTACTTTTAGCTCTTTAAGGAATCTTCAAACTGTTTTCCCTAGAGGTTGTACTAGTTTACATTCTCACCAGCAGTGTAAAAGTGTTCCCTTTTCTCTACATCCATATCAATATCTATTGTGTTTTGACTTTTTAATAATGGTCATTCTTGCAGGAGTAAGGTGGTATCTCATTGTCGTTTTAATTTGCATTTCCCTGATGATTAATGATGTTGAGCATTTTTTGTTCACTGTTTGTATATCTTCTTTTGAGAAATGTCTATTCATGTCCTTACCCCATTTTTTGATAGGATTATTTATTTTTCTTGCTGATTTTTTTTGAGTTTCTTGTAGATTCTGCATACTAGTCCTTTTCTGCATACTAGTCCTTTTCATCCCTCAGTGGCCTGAGGGGTGGTTCTCAGGCCACTGGGTTGGTGTTCTAGAGGGGAGTGTTGCTGCCTCTCCTGCACAGAGACGTTCACACAAACAGTGGGGAGTAGCAGGTGGCAGTAAGCCCCACACAGATCCCACACACTTGGCAAGGCAGATCATTTCCTTCAGTGTTCCACTGGCAGCAGTGAGCTACATTCTAGGCAGCCTGCACACAGAACTCACAACCGCCCCAGGTCAAAAGCTCTCCCTGTGAAGCTAGCAACCACAGATTTCAGGCCACATACTTCCCAATCCACCTGCAAAGACTGGTGCCCAGCTCCTGCACTCACAGCTGCAGTCCACTTTTCACTTGTGTCCCCTCTCTCCCCAGTCCCCACCCTGTCCCTGGCCAAAGGAGTTTGTCCCCACCTGAGGTTATATCATGAAACCCAGATGGGGGCTTCTTTCAACCTGTGACCACTGCCTGAACTATTTGGCTGACTTCTACAGAATTGTCCATGAAGACCAAGAAGGAATGGCTTCCCTTGGTCTGTGCTGGAGATTGGGAGTACACTCAAGGTTCTTCCCGTTACTTCTCCTACTTTTATATTCCAGGACTCTCCTTAAGTCAGTTTCTGTGCTCTGTAGGGTTAAGGCCTTTTCCCATGGCTTGGACTTTCAGCCTCCCCTATAGGGGTGTATATCCTGGAGGCAGTCTCTCCCTGCTTCACACTCTGGGGACTCACAATCCTTCACTTGAATTACAATATAGGCTGTAGCCTATTATTTCCTTCAAAGGATCTGTGGATTACTTTGGTTTTCCTGTTTAGTTCCTGCATTGCTTCTTGGAAAAAAAAAAGTTCACAGTATGAATCTCTACATGCTACTTTGTCCTTCCAAGTGGGAGAAGTATGCTTACAATGCCTCCATCTGCCACTTTGTGCGCACACACGCGCGCACACACACACACACACGGTACATCTTTTAAGGAGGAAAAGTAAGGCCTTCCTATAACTTCCTGATGTTTCACTGGCCAGAAGATTGTCACACGGCCACTGTTTACTGCAAAAGGATGACATCTTTTAAGGAGGAAAAGTAAGGCCTTCCTATAACTTCCTGATGTTTCACTGGCCAGAAGATTGTCACACGGCCACTGTTTACTGCAAAAGGATGTTTTCAAAAGTAAATATTTTTCTGGATGCTAGCATCATTGCTGCCTTAAAGAAAGTCAGCTATTTGCAAGGAAGAAGCAAAGGAATAATTTCTGCCATATTGGATAAACCAGTATAGAGAAGAGAGAGACTGAGGGGACCGGTGGTTCCATGCTTCATTTAGAAAAGTCTGGCTGCCATCATTTAGTGTTCTAGATTTTCTAATCTTTTCAGAGAATGCAACAATATAGATTTTTGTGAGAAACGTTTCAGTTTCTAAAACATTGTGCAGATCAAATAAAATATTCTACCTGTCAAATACAACCAGGTCGTGACCTTTGATTTAGGTCACTTAGGCTCAGGTTTATGAGATCAAACTGTGAATCCCAGGTGTTCTCTACTCTGCTGTATACTCTTTGTGGAACTGTGAAGTTGTCTGCCACAGACACAGAGATCCTGAGCATTTTGACGACATGCATAATACGTAGTGCAGCCCAGTCCCTCCTGCTTAGAGAGTAGCATTTCTCTCTCATGTTTGTCATTCATGTGGGCATCATTTCTGTGGCATGCTCTAAAAATGACTCAGCCTCTTGTTTTACTAAGTACCAGTGCCTGCTAGGAAGCTTACCTACTTTTCTCAAATTTCAACTAGCATTCCTTTTCCTATGTGTGCTTACCCAGTTAACTCATGGTGACAGCTGAATCTCCAGCATATCTGATCTCCGATGTTGAAATGCAGCAAAGGCCTTAAAGTAGTCCCAACTTGTCTGCCATTGATCACCTTCTTCATCCAGAGATCCTAATTTCTTAAGAAATATGATATCCATGGAAGCTGAGTCGCTAGTAGGCTGCATTTCTTCAGCTTTTTCAGTTTAGTGAACCCATCAAGAATTCTTAGAATAGTATTCATTATTTCTCTCTAGCTCTGTGTAAATGTCTAAGAATGGCCACTTTGTACCTCTGTACTCTGTAATTGCAATATTCCTTCTGCCATAGTAAAGGTGCTCCCTTTGCACAAATATGCAGTGAATATTTTGTCTGAGGCTAGGTGAGTACTGCACTTTGGTTCTAAATCTCTTTTTGTGTGTGTGTGTGTGTTTATTTTTATTTATTTATTTTATTTTATTTTTTTATTATTATACTTTAAGTTCTAGGGTACATGTGCATAATGTGCAGATTTGTTACATATGTATACTTGTGCCATGTTGGTGTGCTGCACCCATCAACTCGTCATTTACATTTACATCAGGTATAACTCCCATTGCAATCCTTCCCCCTTCCCCCCTCCCCATAATAGGACCCAGTGTGTGATATTCCCCTTCCTGAGTCCAAATGATCTCATTGTTCAGTTCCCACCTATGAGTGAGAACATGTGGCACTTGGTTTTCTGTTCTTGCGATAGTGTGCTGAGAATGATGGTTTCCAGCTGCATCCATGTCCCTACAAAGGACACAAACTCATCCTTTTTTATGGCTGCATAGTATTCCATGGTGTATATGTGCCACATTTTCTTAATCCAGTCTGTCACTGATGGACATTTGGGTTGATTCCAAGTCTTTGCTATTGTGAATAGTGCCGCAATGAACGTATGTGTGCATGTGTCTTTATAGCAGCATGATTTATAATCCTTTGGGTATATACCCAGTAATGGGATGGCTGGGTCATATGGTACTTCTAGTTCTAGATCCTTGAGGAATCGCCATACTGTGTTCCATAATGGTTGAACTAGTTTACAATCCCACCAACAGTGTAAAAGTGTTCTATTTCTCCACATCCTCTCCAGCACCTGTTGTTTCCTGACTTTTTAATGATTGCCATTCTAACTGGTGTGAGATGGTATCTCATTGTGGTTTTGATTTGCCTTTCTCTGATGGCCAGTGATGATGAGCATTTTTTCATGTGTCTGTTGGCTGTATGCATGTCTTCTTTTGAGAAATGTCTGTTCATATCCTTTGCCCACTTTTTGATGGTTTTTTTTTTTTTTTTGGAAATTTGTTTGAGTTCTTTGTAGATTCTGGATATTAGCCCTTTGTCAGATGAGTAGATTGCAAAAATGTTCTCCCATTCTGTAGGTTGCCTGTTCACTCTGATGGTAGTTTCTTTTGCTGTGCAGAAGCTCTTTAGTTTAATTAGATCCCATTTGTCAATTTTGGCTTTTGTTGCTGTTACTTTTGGTGTTTTAGACCTGAAGTCCTTGCCCATGCCTATGTCTTGAATGGTATTACCTAGGTTTTGCTCTAGGGTTTTTATGGTAATAGGTCTAACATTTAAGTCTCTAATCCATCTTGAATTAATTTTCGTGTAAGGAGTAAGGAAAGGATCCAGTTTCAGCTTTCTACTTACGGCTAGCTAATTTTCCCAGCACCATTTATTAAATAGGGAATCCTTTCCCCATTTCTTGTTTTTGTCAGGTTTGTCAAAGATCAGATGGCTGTAGATGTGTGGTATTATTTCTGAGGACTCTGTTCTGTTCCATTGGTCTATATCTCTGTTTTGGTACCAGTACTATGCTGTTTTGGTTACTGTAGCCTTGTAATATAGTGGTTCTAAATCTCTGATGGCTAGTAGCTGCCCAACCATAACACAAACAAGGCCAACCATTAAAGCTCGCATTCAAGGAAATCTGGCTTTTTATTAAAAAAAAAAAAAAACAAAAGTTTGACTGCCTCTTCTTGAGAAAATAGAAAGCCATTGTTTCATGCTTTTTTCCATTTTTCTAGTTGTTTATGGCAGGGAAATAAATTCAACAGTTTTTGTTTTTCCATCATGGTTAGCAACATTGATCAAAACACAGTGTATATAGAGCTGTTTCCTCTCTTATAGTAGCAGTTCTTTTCCTCCCAGGAGTAGCTCTGTTGTTTCTACTCTAAATATTATTAACATTTCTAGATTTTCTGAGGTTTCTCTTTCTTTCTACTACCTTGCCCAGTACCTCCATCAGTGTAATAAAAAGTTGAATAGCTGCTCAGGCAATATAGGTACCTTCAACTCAGCAGGTGGAAGTTGCTGGGAGTGCGACTGGGGGTCAGCCTTGGGGACAAACAATATTTATATTACTTCTTGTTGACTATCTGTCTCTGCCAGGAGGTGACTTGGTGACTTTAATTTCTATGAGGCTAGGGACCATGCAGTGGTATTTACATCTGTATACTGGGTTCTTTGCTTATAAAAGGAATTCAACATGTTTTGAATGAATACATATGGTAGGATAAATTAATTAGTTGTATGCATAAATGGAGTTCCAGCAGAAAACTTCGAGAACCACGTGTTAATGCTTTTTGAGGTTTTTGTCTTAGAAACACTATAACTCACAGACTAAAGCTTGTAATAATATTTCCTACATTAAAAACAATTCTAAGTTAATTGTTATTGAAGTGTAATTTCCGATCTTATTACAATTATGCATTTCTTCATGAGAATAAGTGTTTTTGTTAATCACCTTTGGTAGAAGCATTAACATTTATTTGCTCACTGGGGAGACTATTTTATAAATTTCACAGATTTGAGACCCTAGTGACCTAAGAGGATGTCTAACTTATAATTATGGAGTAGCTTAGCCACAGGGAGAATCAGGCTTAGTGTCTGACAATTTTCAGAATTGTGTACTTAAACTCTGGCTTTGGAGAAGGAAAATGAAATATGTAAGGAAAAGGAATGTTGCTATTTTGAGCAAGTAAATGAGTCTTGGCAAGAAGGATGAAAAATTGTTAGCACTGCAAAAATCTACTTAGCCTACAAACTTCCTGTAACATTTACAAGGCCCTTGAGGATTTGTTGTTTGCTTGTTTGTCTTTTGTAGAGAGAGAGAGAAAACTCAGGCTTTTGCAGTCGGTGCGGCAGGCAATTTGAATATGTTATGTATTACTACACAGTCCCTCAGATGATGATATAAGTAAAATTCATTTCCAATGCAGAACAATATTACAAATGCCTGGAACATTGTAATCAAGCAATCACATTTTATTATTTTTTTTAGGGTAAAACAGGCATAGTGTAGTAATGAATACCACAAGAAATTGATGTCTTTCTTAAAGAACTTACAATCTTATTTCCTTTCAAACATGAGATGGTTAGATGATAAGACCTCAAACTTATCAAATAAGCCCACATTTAAAGATGTTTAAGAATTTGTGGCTATTTGCATTCAGTGCCTTTAATGGCAAGTCTGGGCCTTTTTTTTTTGAGTGATATTTGTCCCTCCAGCCTTCTGGCTAACACTAGAGCTTGTCCTCTTTTTGTGCTACAGAGAGGCTAGATTCATAAGGTAGGATTACAACATATTTGTGCTGGAAGGGACCTTAGAGATAATCTTGTCTCATTCCTTCTTTGAGAGGTGGGGACACTGAGGTGCGAATGCATGGCAGAGGTTGGACTGGATTCTTACCTGAGTCAGGTTGTACTTGGGACTCATGCTCTGCTTGTCTCTCCCTTTCCTGCCACACCTCAGCTTGAACTTCTAACCAGACACCAAGATCTGTCCATTTTATACCCTACACTGTATAAATTCCGTCTTTCCATTTGTTTAGCTCGTGTCATTTGATAAAATTCTGTCGTTTCTTACCTGGACTAAACAAAGAACTCCTGACTGGCCTCCTTTGTGAAAACCTTTTAATAATTCCCATTACCCACAGAATTAAATTCAAGCTTCTTAACATGATCTGTGAGGCCATGTGTGGTCTGGCCCCTGTTCACTTCTCCCAGGCTTTCACACTTTTGGAAGCAACAGTACCAGACTACTTGTGGTTTCCCAAGACTGCCATGGTGTGTCTGGCCTCTGAGCCCTGCACATGCTCACAATCTCCCCTCATCTATTTTGCAATTCCCTATACAGCCTGTGAAACTCTGGATAGGATGACTTCTCTGGGAAGCCATGAGACACACAAGTTCAGCATCTTTTTTCATCCTTTGTGAAATTCTGTGCCTCCCACATGCTTACTATGACAACAATGATATTACCTGAGAGTATTTATTTGCTTTAGGTCTGTTTTATCTAGTACATAATGCTGCGTTCCTTGTAGTATAATGATTCTTGAGCATTTTTGTGTTACTTTCTTAAAATTTAATGTCTTAGATGGTGGATATATGTATTATATGTCCATATGGCTAGTTAGGTGGCCTGAAAATAAGTCTGTAAGTGAAGAATTATTCTAACTAGAGGCAGGGTTACTTGGTGACAAAGGCTCTAATCACAATAAACTATCATGATAGCTAAAGACTGTAGCTGTATATTTTTACTTCATGAGAGAACTGATGATTATCAAAGGTTAAGATAAGGAAAATTTCTAATTAGGTATTTGTGCTGGAGATGTGATATGTGAACATAAAAAAATTGATCATTAAAATATATTTAGAAAATGTCCCTCTTTACCTTTGGAGTTATAATTATAATATGGGTGTCATTTAATGGGAATGAGAGAGATATTCTTTTTGAATAGACTTGCCAGGAATATATTTAATTTATTACTGGTCATGGTACTTTGAGCAAACTAGCATTTAATTAAGTTGGATAGTGATAAAATAATAGATTTTTAATGCCAACCAATGAAAAAGCATGACCTGAATTATCATTAGACAGTGTTAGAAGCATATAAATATAAACTTAAAAAACACTCACTTCTGAATTTGAACTGACTGACGCTATACTTTGGAGCAGTGTTTAGTGTACCAAAAAGCCCACAGCTTTAAAGAATATGTTACATTTTTCCGTGAAATAACATAACTGAATATTTTTGAAATTTGAAGATATATCTCAATTGCATTAGAATAATTATGTAGAAATTCTTTAATTACCAATTATACCTTAGATAACAGCACATGTAAAATAAGGACATACACTTGAAACATAGTGAGTGAAAATTTAAGTATTATCTTAAAGAGACAAAAGTTAAATGGGCTAACTGCATTGCTAAATTAGATGTATGAAAAAAATAGACTGGACATGGTGGTTCATGTCTGTAATCCCAGTGCTTTGGGAGGCCCAAGAGGGAAAATTTCTTGAGCCCAGGAGTACAAGACCAGCCCGGGCAACATAGGGAGACCCCATATTTACAAATTCTTTTTTAAAAATTAGCTATGTGTGTTGGCATGTGCCTGTACTCAAGATTTGGTGGGAGGATCACTTGAGGGTGAGGCTGCAGTAAGGCATGATCACACCACTGCACTCCAGCCTGGATGACAAAATGAGACCCTGTCTCAAAACGAAAACAAAAACAAACGATGACGACACCAAAAAGTCCTAGCCAGAGCAATTAGGCAAGAGAAAGAAACAAAAGGCATCCAAATAGGAAAAGAAGAAGCCAAGCCATCTCTTTTTATGTACAACATGATTCTCTACGCAGAAAACCTTAATGACTGCCAAAAAGCTCCTGGAACTGATAAATAGCTTCAATAAAGTTTCAGGATACGAAATCAATGTACAAAGATCAGTGACATTTCTATACACCAATAACATTCAAGCTGAGAGCCAAATCAAGAATGCAATCTCATTTATAATAGTCACACATAAAATAAAATACTTAGGAAGATGTCTAACCAAGGAGGTGAAGGTCTCCATAAGGAGAACTACAAAACATGGCTACGAGACATCATGAATGACAAAAACAAATGAAAAAATATTCCATGCTCAAGAATTGGAAAATTCAACATTTTTGAAATGGCTATACTGCTCAAAGCAATCTACAGATTCAATGCTATTCCTATAAAACTACCACCAATGTTATTTTTCACAGAACTAGAAAAAAAACTATTCTAAAATTCACTTGGAGCCAAAAGAGAGCCTGAATAACCAAAGCAATCCAAAGCAAAATGAATGCAAATTCAGGAAATACAGAGAACACCTCTGAGATACTCCTCAAGAAGAGCAACCTCAAGACACATAATTGTCAGATTCTCAAAGATTGAAAGAAAAAAAAATTGTTAAGGGCAACCAGAGAGAAGGGTCAAGTTAACTACAAAGGGAAGGCCATCGGACTAACAGTGGATCTCTCTGCAGAAACCTTACAAGTCAGAAGAGAATGAGGGCCAATATTTGACATTCTTAAAGATAATAATTTTCAACCCAGAATTTCATATCCAGCCAAACTAAGCTTCATTAGTGAAGGAGAAATAAAATACTTCCCAGACAAGCAAATGCTGAGGGATTTTGTCACTGCCAGGTCTGCCTTGCAAGAGTCCCTGAAGGAAGCACTAAATATGGAAAGGAAAAACTGGTATCAGCCACTGCAAAAACATACCAAAATATAAAGACCAATGACACTAAGAAGAAGCTGCATCAACTAATGTGAAAAATAACCAGCTTGAATCAGGATGACATGATCAAATTCATTCAACAGTATTAACCTTGAATGAAAAAGGGCTAAATGCCCCAATTAAAAGACACAGACTGGCAAATTGGATAAAAAGTCAAGACCTATCTGTGTGATGTATTCAGGAGACCCATCTCACATGCAAAGGCACACATAGGCTCAAAATAAAGGAATAGAGGAATATTTACCAAGCAAATGGAAAGCAAAAAAGAGCAGGGGTTGCAATCCTAGTCTCTGATAAAACAAACCACCTTTAAACCAACAAAAATTTAAAAAGATAAAGAATGGCATTACATAATGGTAAAGGGCTCAATTCAACAAGAAGAGCTAACTATCCTAAATGTATATGCACCCCAATACAGGAGCACCCAGATTCATAAAGCAAGTTCTCAGAGACCTACAAAGAGACTTAGACTCCTGCACAATAATAGTGGGAGACTTTAACACCCCACTGTCAATATTAGACAAATCAACAAGACAGAAAATTAACAAGGATATTCAGGACTTCAGCTCAGCTCTGGACCAAGCAGACCTAATGGACATCTACAGAACTTTCCACCCCAAATTAACAGAATATTCATTCTTCTCAGCACCACATCATACTTATCATAAAATTGACCACATAATTGGAAAGAAAACACTCCTCAACAAATGCAAAAAATGGAAATAATAACAGTCTCTCAGACCACAGTGCAATCAAATTAGAACTCAGAATTAAGAAACTCACTCAAAGCTGCACATCTACTTGGAAACTGATCAACCTTCTCCTGAATGACTACTGGGTAAATAACGAAATTAAGGCGGAAATAAACAAATTCTTTGAAACCAATGAGAACAAAGACACAACATACCGCAATCTCTGGGACACAGCTAAAGCAGTGTTAAGAGGGAAATTTATAGTACTAAATGCCCACACTGGAAAGCAGGAATGAGCTAAAATTGGCCCCATAACATCACAATTAAAAGAACTAGAGAAGCAAGAGCAAACAAATTCAAAAGCTAGCAGAAGACAAGAAATAACTAAGATCAGAGCAGAATTGAAGGAGAGACACATGAAAAACCCTTCAAAAAATCAATAAACCTAGGAGCTGGTTTTTCAAAAAGATTAACAAAATAAATAGACTGCTAGCCAGACTAATAAAGAAGAAAAGAGAGAAGAATCAGATAGATACAATAAAAAATGTTAAAGGGGATTCACCACTGATCCCATAGAAATAAAACTACCATCAGAGAATACTATAAACACTTCTATACAAATAAACTAGAAAGGTTAGAACAAATGGATAAATTCCTGGACACATACACCCTACCAAGACTAAACCAGGAAGAAGTCAAATCCCTGAATAGACCAATAACAAGTTCTGAAATTGATACAGTAATTAATAGCCTACCAACCATAAAAGCCCAGGATCAGACAAATTCACAGCTGAATTCTACTAGACGTACAAAGAGGAGCTGGTACCATTCTTTCTGAAACTATTCCAAACAATAGAAAAAGAGAGACTCCTCCCTAACTCATTTTATGAGGCCAGCATCATCCTGACACCCAAACCTGGCAGAGACACAACAAAAAAAGAAAATTTCAGTTCAATATCCCTGATGAACTTCGATGCAAAAATCCTCAATAAAATACTGGCAAACCTGATCCAGCAGCACATCAAAAGCTGATCCACCATGATCAAGTCAGCTTCATCCCTGGGATGCAATGCTGGTTTGACATATGCAAATTGATAAATGTAATCCATCACATAAACAGAACCAATGACAAAAACCACATGGTTGTCTTAATAGATGCAGAAACATTCTTTGATAGAATCCAACACCCCTTCATCCCCAAAATACTCAATAAACTAGGTACTCAATAAGAGCTATTTATGACAAAGCCATAACCAATATCACACTGAATGGGCAAATGCTGGAAGCATTACCTTTGAAAACCGTCACAAGACAAGGATGCCCTTTCTCACCACTCCTATTCAACATAGTATTGGAAGTTGCAGAAAGGGCAATCAGACAAGAGAAAGAAGTAAAGTGTATTCAGATAGGAAGAGAGGAAGTCAAATTGTCTGTTTGCAGACAGCATGATTGTATATTTAGAAAACTCCAATGTCTCAGCCCCAAAACTCCTTAAGCTGATAAACAATTTCAGCAAAATCTCATGATACCAAATCAATGTGCAAAAATCACAAGCATTCCTATACACCAGTAATAGAAAAAAAAGAGCCAAATCATGAGTGAACTACCATTCACAATTGCTACAAAGAAAATAAAATACCTAGGAATCCAACCTAAAAGGAATGTACAGAACCCCTTCAAGGAGAACTACAAACCGCTGCTCAAGGAAATAAGAGAGGACACAAACAAATGGAAAAACATTCCATGCTCATGGATAAGAAGAATCAGTATCATGAAAATAGCCGTACTACCCAAGTAATTTATAGATTCAATGCTATTCCCATCAAGTTACCATTGACTTTCTTCACAGAGCTAGAAAAAAGTACTTTCACTTTCATGTGGAACCAAAAAAGAGTCCATATAGCCAAGACAATCCTAAGCAAAAAGAGCAAAGCTGGAGACATCATGCTACTTGACTTCAAACTATATTGCAAGACTACAGTAACCCAAACAGCATGGTACTGGTACCAAAACAGATATATAGACCAATGGAACAGAGCAGAGGCCTCAGAAATAACCCCACACATCTGCACCATCTGATCTTTGGCAAACCTGACAAAAACAAGCAATGGGGAAAGGATTCCTTATTTAATAAATGGTTCTGGGAAAACTGGCCATATGCAGAAAACTGAAACTGGACCCCTTCCTTACTCCTTATACAAAAATTATCTCAAGATGGATTAAAGATTTAAACCTAAAACCTAAAACCATAAAAACCCTAGAAGAAAACCTAGGCAGTACCAGTCAGGACCTAGGCATGGGCAAAGACTTCATGACTAAAACACCAAAAGTAATTGCAAAAAAAGCCAAAATTGACAAATGGGATCTAATTAAACTAAAGAGCACAGCAAAATAAACTATAATTGGAGTGAACAGGCAACCTACAGAATGGGAGAAAAGTTTTGCAATCTGTTTGTCTGACAAAGGTCTAATATCCAGAATCTACAAGGAACTTAACAAATTTATAAGAAAAGAACAAACAACCCCATCAAAAGTGGGCAAAGGATCTGAACAGACATTTCTCAAAGGAAGACATTTATGTGGCCAAGAAACATGAAAAAAAGCTCATTATCCTGGTCATTAGAGAAATACAAATCAAAACCAAAATGAGACACCATCTCATGCCAGTTAGAATGGCGATCATTAAAAAGTCAGGAAACAACAGAAGTTGGAGAGAATGTGGAGAAATAGGAAAGCCTTTGCACTGTTGGTGGGAGTGTAAATTATTTCAACCATTGTGGAAGACAGTGTGGTGATTCCTCAAGGATCTAGAACCAGAAATACCATTAGAACCAGCAATCCCATTACTGACTATATACCCAAAGGATTATAAATCATTCTACTATAAAGACACATACACCCATAGGTTTATTGCAGGACTATTCACAGTAGCAAAGACTTGGAACCAACCAAAATGCCCATCAATAACAGACTGGATAAAGAAAATGTGACACAGGGTGCGGAGCAAGATGGCTGAATAGGAACAGCTCCAGTCTCCATCTCCCAGCACGAGCGACACAGAAGACCGGTGATTTCTGCATTTTCAACTGAGGTACTGGGATCATCTCACTCGGGAGTGCCGGACAATCGGTGCTGGTCAGCTGCTGCAGCCTGACCAGTGAGAGCTGAAGCAGGGCGAGGCATCGCCTCACCTGGGAAGCGCAAGGGGGAAGGGAGTCCCTTTTCCTAGCCAGGGGAACTGAGACACACAACACCTGGAAAATCGGGTAACTCCCACCCCAATACTGCGCGGTAAGCACACCGGCACACCAGGAGAATATACCCCACACCTGGCCGGGAAAGTCCCACGCCCACGGAGCCTCCCTCCTTGCTAACACAGCAGTCTGGGGCAATCTAACCGCAAGGCAGCAGTGAGGCTGGGGGAGGGGTGCTCACCATCGCTGAGACTTAAGTAGGTAAACAAAACCGCTGGGAAGCTCGAACTGGGTGGAGCTCACAGCAGCTCAAGGAAACCTGCCTGTCTCTGTAGACTCCGCCTCTGGGGACAGGGCACAAATAAAAAATAACAGGGGAAGCAGCAGAGGCCAGTGCAGATGCGAACAACTCTGTCTGACAGCTTTGGAGAGAGCACTGGATCTCCCAACACAGAGGTTGAGATCTGAGAAGGGGCAGGCTGCCTGCTCAAGTGGGTCCCTGACCCCTGAGTAGCCTAACTGGGAGATATCCCCCAGGGGCAGTCTGACACCCCACACCTCACAGGGTGGAGTACACACCTGAGAGGAAGCTTCCAAAGCAAGAATCAGACAGGTGCACTTGCTGTTCAGCAATATTCTATCTTCTGCAACCTCTGCTGCTGATACCCAGGCAAACAGGGTCTGGAGTGGACCTCAAGCAATCTCCAACAGACCTATAGCTGAGGGTTCTGACTGTCAGAAGGAAAACTATCAAACAGGAAGGACACCTATACCAAAACCCCATCAGTACGTCACCATCATCAAAGACCAGAGGCAGATAAAACCACAAAGATGGGGAAAAAGCAGGGCAGAAAAGCTGGAAATTCAAAAAATAAGAGCGCATCTCCCCCTGCAAAGGAGCACAGCCCATCGCCAGCAACGGATCAAAGTTGGTCAGAGAATGACTTTGATGAGATGAGAGAAGAAGGCTTCAGTCCATCAAACCTCTCAGAGCTAAAGGAGGAATTACGTACCCAGCGCAAAGAAACTAAAAATCTTGAAAAAAGAGTGGAAGAATTGACAGCTAGACTAATTAATGCAGAGAAGGTCATAAACGAAATGACAGAGATGAAAACCATGACACGAGAAATACGTGACAAATGCACAAGCTTCAGCAACCGACTCGATCAACTGGAAGAAAGAGTATCAGCGATTGAGGATCA
>NC_045438.1:85494037-85533294 GCF_002776525.5 Piliocolobus tephrosceles
ATGAAGCCCACTTGATCATGGTGGATAAGCTTTTTGATGTGCTGCTGGATTCAGTTTGCCAGTATTTTATTGAGGATTTTTGCATCAATGTTCATCAGGGATATTGGTCTAAAATTCTCTTTTTTTGTTGTGTCTCTGCCAGGCTTTGGTATCAGGATGATGTTGGCCTCATAAAATGAGTTAGGGAGGATTCCCTCTTTTTCTATTGTTTGGAATAGTTTCAGAAGGAATGGTAGCAGCTCCTCCTTCTACCTCTGGTAGAATTCAGCTGTGAATCTGTGTGGTCCTGGACTTATTTTGGTTGGTAGGCTATTAATTATTGCCTCAATTTCAGAGGCTGCTATTGGTCTATTCAGGGATTCAACTTCTTCCTAGTTTAGTCTTGGGAGAGTGTAAGTGTCCAGGAAATTATCCATTTCTTCTAGATTTTCTAGCGTATTTGTGTAGAGGTGTTTATAGTATTCTCTGATGGTGGTTTGTATTTCTGTGGGGTTGGTGGTGATACCCCCTTTATCATTTTTTGTTGTGTCTATTTGATTCTTCTCTCTTTTCCTCTTTATTAGTCTTGCTAGCGGTCTATCAATTTTGTTTATCTTTTCAAAAAACCGGCTCCTGGATTCATTGATTCTTTGGAGGGTTTTTCGTGTCTCTATCTCCTTCAGTTCTGCTCTGATCTTAGTTATTTCTTGCCTTCTGCTACCTTTTAAATGTGTCTGCTCTTGCTTCTCTAGTTCTTTTAATTGTGATGTGAGAGTGTCAGTTTTAGATCTTTCCAGCTTTCCCTTGTGCGCATTTAGTGCTATAAATTTCCCTCTACACACTGCTTTAAATGTGTCCCAGAGATTCTGGTATGTTGTATCTTTATTCTCCTTGGTTTCAAAGAACATCTTTATTTCTGCCGTCATTTAGTTATGTACCCAGAAGTCATTCAGGAGCAGGTTGTTGAGTTTCCATGTAGTTGAGTGGTTTTGATTGAGTTTCTTAGTCCTAAGTTCTAGTTTGATTGCACTGTGGTCTGAGAGACAGTTTGTTATAATTTCTGTGCTTATACATTTGCTGAGGAGTGCTTTACTTCCAATTATGTGGTCAATTTTGGAATAAGTGTGATGTGGTGCTGAGAAGAATGTATATTCTGTTGATTTCGGGTGGAGAGTTCTGTAGACGTCTATTAAGTCTGCTTGCTGCAGAGTTGAGTTCAATTCCTGGATATCCTTATTAACTTTCTGTCTCGTTGATCTGTCTAAAGTTGACAGCGGGGTGTTGAAATCTCCCATTATTATTGTATGAGAGTCTAAGTCTGTTGTAAGTCTCTAAAGACTTGCTTTATGAATCTGGGTGTGCCTGTATTGGGTGCATATATATTTACGATAGTTAGCTCTTCCTGTTGAATTGATCCCTTTACCATTATGTAATGGCCTTCTGTGTCTTTTTTGATCTTTGATGGTTTAAAGTCTGTTTTATCAGAGACTAGGATTGCAACCCCTGCTTTTTTTTTGTTCTCCATTTGCTTGGTAGATATTCCTCCATCCCTTTATTTTGAGCCTATGTGTGTCTCTGCATGTGAGATGGGTCTCCTGAATACAGCAAACTGATGGGTCTTGACTCTTTATCCAGTTTTCCAGTCTGTGTCTTTTAATTGGACCATTTAGTTCATTTACATTGAAGGTTAATATTGTTATGTGTGAACTTGATCCTGCAGTTGTGATATTAGCTGGTTTTTTTGCTCGTTAGTTGATGCAGTTTCTTCCTAGCATTGATGGTCTTTATATTTTGGCATGTTTTTGCAATGGCTGGTACCGGTTGTTCCTTTCCATGTTTAGTGCTTCCTTCAGGATCTCTTGTAGGGCAGACCTGGTGGTGACAAAATCTGTAAGCATTTGCTTGACTGTACAGGATTTTATTTCTCCTTCACTTATGAAACTTAGTTTGGCTGGACATGAAATTCTGGGTTGAAAATTCTTTTTTTTAAGAATGTTGAATATTGGCCCCCACTCTCTTCCTGGCTTGTAGAGTTTCTGCTGAGAGATCTGCTGTTAGTCTGATCGGTTTCACTTTGTGTGTAACCCGACCTTTCTCTCTGGCTGTGCTTAGATTTTTTCCTCCATTTCAACTTTGGTGAATCTGACAATTATGTGTCTTGGAGTTGCTCTTCTCAAGGAGTATCTTGGTGGCATTCTCTGTATTTCCTGAATTTGAATGTTGGCCTGCCCTGCTAGGTTGGGGAAGTTCTCCTGGATGATATCCTGAAGAGTGTTTGCCAACTTGGTTCCATTTTCCCCCTCACTTTCAGGCACCCAAATCAGACATAGATTTGGTCTTTTCACATAATCCTATACTTCTTGAAGGCTTTGTTCATTTCTTTTTCCTCTTTTTTCTTTAGACTACTCTTCTCACTTCATTTCACTCATCTGATCCTCAACCCCGATACTCTTTCTTCCAGTTGATCGAGTCGGTTACTGAAGCTTGTGCATTTGTCACGTATTTCTCATGTCAAGGTTTTTATCTCTATCAGTTCATTTATGGCCTTCTCTGCATTGATTATTCTAGTTATCCATTCTTTCATTCCTTTTTCAAGATTTTTAGTTTCTTTACAGTGGGTACATAATTCCTCATTTAGCTCTGAGAAGTTTGATGGACTGAAGCCTTCTCTCAACTTGTCAAAATTATTCTCCGTCCAACTTTGATCCATTGCTGGTGATGAGGTGTGTTCCTTTTTAGGGAGAGATGTGCTTTTATTTTTTGAATTTCCAGCTGTTCTGCCCTGCTTTTTCCCCATTTTGTGGTTTTGTCTGCCTTTGGTCTTTGATGATGGTGATGTACAGATGTGGTTTTGGTGTGGGTGTCCTTTCTGTTTATTAGTGTTCCTTCTAACAGTCAGGACCCTCAGCTGTAGGTCTGTTGGAGATTGCTTGAGGTCCACTCCAGACCCTGTTTGCCTGGGTATCAGCAGCAGAAGCTGTAGAAGATAGAATATTGCTGAACAGCAAGTGTTGTCTGAATCTTGCTCTGGAAGCTTCATCTCAGTGGTGTACCCCACCGTGTGAGGTGTGAGATGTCGGTCTGCACTTTGTGGGGGGTGTCTCCCAGGTAGGCTACTCAGGGGTCAGGGACCCACTTGAGCAGGCAGTCTGTCCATTCTCAGATCTCAACCTCCGTGTTGGGAGACCCACTGTTCTCTTCAAAGCTGTCAGACAGGGTCATTTGCATCTGAAGAGGTTTCTGCTGCTTTTTGTTTAGCTATGCCCTGTCCCCAGAGGTGGAGTCTACAGAGATAGGCAGGCCTTCTTGAGCTGCTGTGGGCTCCACCCAGTTCCAGCTTCCTGGCAGCTCTGTTTACCTACTTAAGCCTCAGCAATGGCAGGTGCCCCTCCCCCAGCATTGCTGCTGCCTTGCAGTTAGATCATGGACTGCTGTGCTAGCACTGAGGGAGGCTCCGTGGGCATGGGACCCTCCTGGCCAGGTGTGGGATATAATCTCCTGGTGTGCCATTTGCTAAGATCGTTGGTAAAGTGCAGTATTAGAGTGGGAGTTACCCGATTTTCCAGGTGTTGTGAGTCTCAGTTCCCCTGGTAGGAAAAGGGATTCCCTTCCCTGTTGTGCTTCCCAGGTGAGGGGATGCCTCATCCTGCTTCAGCATTCACTGGTTGGGCTGCACCAGCTGACCAGCACTGATTGTCTGGCACTCCCCATTGAGATGAACCCGGTACCTCAGTTGAAAATGCAGAAATCACCCGTCTTCTGTGTCGCTCGTGCTGGGAGCTAGAGACTGGAGCTGTTTCTATTCGGTCATCTTGCTCTGGGTCCCTGAGTGTTTTGTTAATCCTTAGTTCTTTTCTTTCTCTCATGCTGTTTTCCTTCGTGGTTTGCTGGTTTTCTGTAGTGATATGTTTTGAATTCCTTCTATTTGTGCTTTGTGCTTCTACTACAGATGTTTGCTTTGTTATCCTGAGACTAAAATAGAACATCTTATAGCAGATTATTTCAAGCTCATAACTTTACTTTGGTTACATGCAACTTTACACTTTTACTCCCTATGCATTCCCATTTTATGTTTTCATTGCCAATATTTACATCAGTTTTGTAATACACACCTTGACAAATTGTTTTAACTATAGTTATTATCAATAGCTTTTATTTTAACCCCCATACTAGGAATAAAATTGCTTTACACGCCATCATTAGTATCCTAGACTATTATGAATATTACTCTGTTTTACTTATACCATTGAGTTTTATGCTTTTTTATGTTTTATGATGTTAATCAGCAGCCTTTTTTGTTTCAGTTTAAGGAACTTCCTTTACCAATTTCTGTCAGGCAGGTCTAGTGGTGATGAACTCCCTTAACTTTTGTTTAGGAAAATTTTTATTTCTTCCTGATTCCTGAGAGACAGATTTCCTGGGTATTACTGGTCAGCAGGGTTTTTGCCTCTGCTGTTTTGACTATGTCATCACACTCTTTCTTGGCCTAAGGGTTTTTTTTTGCTGAGAATTCTACTGATAATCATATTGGGACTCCTTTTAATGTGACATGTTTCTTATCTTTTGCTGCTCTCAACATTTTGTCTTTGTCTTTGATTTTTGATTGCTTTGATTATTATGTGTCTTGCTGAATTTCTCTTTGGGTTGAATTACTTCAACACCTGCAGTATGTGGATTTTGACACCTTTTTCCAGATTAGGGAAGTTTTCAGCCATTATTTTAAAAAATATGATTTCTGGCCCCCTTTCCCTATGTTTCTTCTTCTGCAACTCCTGTTATGCAAAGTTTTGGTCTTTTAATGGAGTTCCATAATTCCTATAGGATTTCTTCATTCTTTTATCTTGTATTCACCTCTGACTGGATAATTTTAAATGTTCTGTCTTTGAGCTCACTAATTCTTTCCTCTGCTTGATTGAGTCTTCTGTTGACACATTTTTACTGCATTTTTTAAGTTCAGTCATTGCATAAGATTACCTCATTTTATTGCATTTTGCTTTTTTTCAGATATTGCATTTTTTACAAATTGAAGCTTTGTGGTACCCTGCATTGTGCAAATGTATTGCTGCTATTTTTTTCAATGGCATTTGCTCATTTTATGTCTCAGTGTCACAGTTTGGTAATTCTTGCAATATTTCAACTTATTATTATTGTTATATCTGTTATGGTGACCTGTGGTCAGTTATTTTTGATGTCACTATCATAATTGTTGGGGGAGCCACAAACTACACCCATATAAGACAGTAAATGTTATCAATAAATGTTGTGTGTGTTCTAACTGCTCTACCAACTGGCCATTCCCTCATCTCTCTCTCTTTCCTGAAGTTCTCCTATTCCCTGAGACACAACAATATTGAAATTAGACCAATTAATAACCCAACAATGACTTCTAAGTGTTCAAGTGAAAGGAAGAGTCACATATCTCTCACCTAAAATCAAAAGCTAAAAATGGTTAAGCTTAGTGAGGAAGATATTTCAAAAGCTCACATAGGCTGAAAGCTAGATTCCTTTTGCCAAAGTTATGAATGCAAAAGGAAAGTTATTGAAGGAAATTAAAAGTGTTACTCTGGTGAACACATGAATAACAAAGTGAAACAGCCTATGGCTGCTATGGAAAAAGTTTTATTGGTTTTGACAGAAGATCAAGTCAGCCACAACATGCCTTTAAGCCAAAGCCTTGACAGAACAAGGCCCTCATTTTCTTCAATTCTATGAAGGCTGAGAGAGGTAAGGAAGCTGAGAAAAATGTTGGAAGCTGGCAAAACTTGGTTCATGACGTTAAAGGAAAGAAGCAATCTTCTTAGCATAAAAATGCAAGGCGAAGCAGCAAATGCTGATGTAGAAGCTGCAGCAAGTTATCTAGATTTAGCAAAGATCATTGATGAAGATGGCCACATTAAACAAGAGATTTTCAATGAAGACAAAACAGCTTTATGTTGGAAGAAGATACCATGTAGAACTTTCATAGCTAGAGAGAAGTCAATGTTTAGCTTCAAAATTTCAAAGGACAGATTGACTATCTCATTAGGAGTGAATGCAATTGGTCAGTTTAAGTTTAAACCAAAGCTCATTTACCATCTTGAGAATCCTAGGACCCTTAATTATCCTAACTGGACTCTGCCTGGTCTCTGTCAATAGAAACACAAAGTCTGGATGGTAGCACATCTGTTTACAGTATGATTTACTGAATTTTTATAACTCACCATTGAGACCCATTGCTCAGAAAACATGATTTCTTTGAAAATATTTCTGCTCACTGACCATGCACCCAGTCACCCAAGAGTGCTGATGAAGATGTACAAGGAAATTAATGTTTTCATGCTTGCTAGCACAACATCCATTCTGTAGTCAATGGATCAAGGAGTAATTTCAACTTTCAAATCCTGATATTTGAGAAATACATTTCAGAAGGCTGTAGCTGCTGAAATAATAATTTCTCTGTGGTATATGGGCAAAGCAAATTAAAAACCTTCTGGAAAGGATTCACCATTCTAGATGTCATTAAGAATATTTGTGTTTCATGAGAGGAGTTCCAAATACCAACATTAATGGAAGTTTGAAAGAAGTATTTCAGCCCTCAGGGTTAATAAAAGTATTTCAACCCTCAGGGATGACTTTGAGGGGTTCAAGGCTTCAGTGGAAGAGGTAATTGCTGATATGGTAGAAATAGTGAGAACCAGAAAAGTAAGTAGAGCCTGAAGATGTGACTGAATTGCTGTACCTCATGATAAAATTGTGGTAGTCCGTAACTGAACCCACAGTATCTCTAAGTCATGCCTGTAATCTTTATCTCTAGAATTTCTATGTTTGAAATTGTGTCTATTTCTTTGTCAAACTTCTCGCTTTGTTCATGTATTGTTTTCCAAATTTTATTTAATTTTTAATGTGTATTCTTTTAGTTCACTGAACATCTTTAAGAGGATTATTCTGAATTCTTTTCAGTCATTTGATAGATCTGTATTTCTTTAGGGTTCATTGTTGGAGCTTTATTGTTTAATTTGGGGGTACTATGATTTCCTGATTCTTTGTAATTTTTGTGTCCTTGCATTGTTGTCTGTACATTTGAGGAGACAACCTCCTCTGCTGGCCTTTACAGGTGTTCTTTGGCAGGGATAGACTTTCACTGTTTAGTCTAAGTGTGATTCTGAAAGGGTCAACTGGTAATGACCCCAGGCAGGCAGAGCTTTTTGTGGGCTCTCTAGTTGGCTGGGCTGCTGCCTTAATTCTGTTTTTAGCTGGGGCTGCTGTCTAGGTTCCACTACCCAGCAATATCACTGGTTGGGCACTGGCATAAGGAGGAGCTGCTGGCTAGGGACCGCAAAGCTTCTGGTCAGGCTGATAATAAGATGTATTCCCTGGCTGGATAATTCTGCTATTTGGGATCTGCAGTTGGGCAGTGCTCCAGGCTGGGCACTGAGGTTAGGCATAGTTACTGCTTGGGATGGACAGAACCAGAGGCCATGCTCTTTGAAATGCATGATTAAAGATTCCTTTCCTGTTGCAGTGGAGCTGTGTGACAAGCTTTTGGCTGAGTTGAGTGGCTGTTTGACTTCCTGGATTAAGTAGGTCTGGCCCTTATGCTTCTCCAAAATGTGCTGAGGTAGGAGTTTCCATGCCTTGGCGGGTGGTTGAGTGGGCTTTTGGGCTGAGTGGAACTGCTGCTTGACTTCTCCAGTCATGCTGGCCTAGCCCCTATACTTCTCTGCAATGGGTGGAGTCAGGGGTCTCCCTGCCTGGGTGGGGTCATTGGGGTGGACTTTGAGGCTGGGCGTGAAGACTAACTCTCTGGGGACTCAAGCTAGGTTGAACTTCCTACTGTATTTCTGAAGACCACGAGGTCAGTTTCATGTTGACTTGTATCTTCCATCCGGTTCCATGGCTGGCAGAAATGCAGAGGTACCACCAAGATCTGTATGCTGGTCATTGTGACCTCTGCTTCCTTTCTTTGTTTTTACCTGGTCCTGGGCAGTCTAGCTGTGCTATTACCTACCCACAGTGTTCCCCATGAAGTGAGACCAGAGTAGCCTTCTTGGGAATTGTATGAGATTGCTAGGGAAGCTGGATAACTGTCTCCAGTTCTCTTTTCCCCCAGTAGAAACTTTGGGTCAAGGAGTGCCTCTCCATCTGGCATTGTGCCAACTTGGGGGAGGGAGAAGAGCAGTGCAGTCAAAGTGAGACTGTTCTTACCTTTTTAATTCAGTTGTCATTCAGTTCTGTGGACTATGTGAGTTGTATCTAAGGATTAGGATTTTTGAAAAGATGTTTTGGTCTGTGGATAGTTGCTAGTGGATCCTTCTGTTGGCTGGGCAGTGAAAGTAGAGCCATAGACTTCCTATTCTACCATCTTGCTGATGCCACCTCTAGAAAGTCTTCCAAATTCTTCGTATGTAAAACAACAACAACAACAAACAAATCTTCCTTGAGTCTGTCATTTGCAGTAACATAGATGAACTTAGAAGACATTATGCTAAGTGAAACAAGCCATACACAGAGAGACAAATACCTCACTTATATGTGAGGTCTTAAAAAATTCACTTCTTGGCTCACACCTGTAATCCCAGCACTTTGGGAGGCTGAAGCAGGCAGCTCACGAGGTCAGGAGATCGAGACCATCCTGGCTAACATGGTGAAACCCCGTTTCTACTAAAAATACAAAAAATTAGCTGGGCTTGGTGGTGGGTGCCTGTAGTCCCAGCTACTTGGGAAGCTGAAGCAGGAGAATGGCATGAACCCTGGAGGTGGAGCTTGCAGTGAACCAAGATTGTGCCACTGCACTCCAGCCTGGGTGACAGAGTGAGACTCTGTCTCAAAAAACAAAACAAAACAAAACAAAACAAAACAAAACAAAACAGAAAACCAAAAAACTCATTTCTACTCTCCATAGAAGCAGAAAGTAGAATGGTAATTACCGAAGGTGGGGAGGTGGGGGAAATGGAAAGACACTTGTCAAAAGGCACAAGGATGTAATTAATGTAGGATGAATAAATCTAGATATCAAATGGACAGCATGATGACTATAATTAATAATACTGTATTTTATACTAGAACTTTGTGAATAGAGTAGATTTTAGGTGTTCTCATCACACTCTAAAAATGGTTAACCATGTGAGGAGATGAATATGTTAATTTGCTTGACTGTAATATTGTTAATCAGTCCACTATGTATATCAAAAACTCCTCCTTGAAGTAGCTATCCTTCTCTAGCTACTGCAGTTCTCTTCACCTCTTCGTATCCAGATTTTCCCTCTTTCATCTCGCATTACTTCTCAACCCATTGCACCCTCTCTTAAGTTACCAAGGCAGGGAAAAACCTCTCACTAACACATACTCTTCCATTTGCAGCGACAGGAACCTGGGCATGCTTCCAGTCCACATACCCTTGTCCTTTTTGACTTCCCACTTGGCAACATTTTATACCCGTGATTACTCTGATTTTGAAGCATTTGCCTCCCTTGCTGTTCATGACCCAATCTGCTCTAGATTTTTTGTTGACTCTCTAGGCATCCCGCTGTCTCCTTTGCAAGGCATCTTTCTGAACCATCCCTGTGATGTTGTTGTTCCTTAGTTAGCTCTCCTTTTTACCCCACACCACACGTGTTCCCCACTTTCACCACACTAACTCCCACAGCTTCAATTATCGTCTCTATGCCTCAGGTCCTCTATTTCTAGTTCTGGCTTTGACCTCTGCTCTGAGCTGTAGACACGTATGTCTAACTCCATATGTCCAAATCTAAACTCCTTGTCTTTTATTCCAAGCCTGTTCTATTTTTAATTCCCCAAGTTAGTGACATCACCATCCATTCTACTGCCTACCTCCAACAGATTATCAAGTCTAGGAGATGCTGTTACAGTCTTAAGTCTTTCCGCTTTTCATTATTTCTGCTACAATTACTACTATTTTTCCTCAATATTATCTTTCATCTAGAATACCTCAAACCTCTTCAAAGCTTTTATTGTCTTACTGCCTTTAGTTGATCCATTCCCTACACTGCCACCAGAGGGAGCCTTCCACAGTATAAATCTGATTATATGAGCAGATTAAAACTCTGATAACATTTATTGCTTAAAGAATCAGTCCTGTGGCTCACAAGGTCCTTCATGACATAGTCCCTGTTAATCAGTTCAGGCATCTCTTCATTGATTATTCTCTTGCACTTTTTTTTCCCCAGGAATACTAAAGCTAATGCAGTTTCTAATTAGTGAATAAAGCATATTCACGCTCTTCCAAGACTATCTAGTAATAAATAAGTGGATAATCAACTGTCTTCTCAATTGATTAATAAATGCATTTTATTCTTGTGTGGGGAAAATTTACATATGCTATTATGCATATGATAAAGTAAAAACCTGTGCATACCCACTTTAAAAACGTGTATTCTTTGGAATGTACCTATGCTCAGAATTGCAGGAACCAAAGGTTAAATAGGAAACCAAATAAAATTCAAATAAAGTTGTTTTGTTAGGTTATGCTGACAGGGTGAGAGTACTGATGTGGCACTTAGGCTGTCATTTCCACATCCTGCCATATATTGCTAATCAGCCATGGCACTCTTTTATGAAAAGCACAGACTCAACCTCATAAACCTTATCACAAACACACTGGGAAGCCACTGCCAGTAGGAGTGGCTCCTATTATGAAGCCTCTTTGCTGCTTGTATGTGTGGCTATGGCAAGCAATTTTGCCCTGAGGACTTGAGGAAAAAAGAGCCTGGAGAAGTAAATGCTTTCTTGAATTTTCTGTCTCATTTTTTTTTCCAATCATAAGGGACATAACAATTTGCTGTACATTTTTTTCAATCATAAAGGAATCCCAGTTCAGGTATCTTTAAACAGGGTATGCATGCCCTTGAGGATATTTGAAGATTTTCCAGGGATATATGGCTTGGACAGCTTTAAGGAAATCATTTTGTAGATGCTTAGCTTCCATTGTGTCTCTTCCTTAAGCTGATCTGTCTGAAAACCACTCCTGCAGTCAGTATTTCTCCATTCCTATCTCCCTTTTCACAATGATCAACTCCTACTTTACAAAAAAAAAATGTGCACCTCTCACCCATCCTGAATCTTATGATATGATGCATTTCCCAGGGTATAAAAACGTTAGGGGCTAAACAGAGGAGTGTTTGAAAATGTAAAGCTCCTGAATCAAGAGTCTTAGATTTGGTTAAAAACACATATATATATATATGCAATTGCAATGAAAGTATATGTATTGTGTATATATATAATAAAATTATATACAAAAGATATATGTGTATATGAGAAATGCCTGATTTTATTTAGGTAAAAAATCATGGAAAGGCTCTAGCTAACCTCGTCTCTGTTTACATAAATTAGAATTAGAATTCAGAAGTAAAATGAGTGTTATGGAGTACATACTGACTTTTTTTAAAATTGAAAAATGTAAGTTTGGCTTTGTATGGCAATAAATCTGATTTGACTAATACGCCTGACCACAAGAACTGGCTTTTTCCAGTGAGGTTTTATGCAGCAGATGTTTCACAAATCGGTTCAGAAATATGTCTCATAAACATATAGCAGAAACAGTTTCATAAGTTGAATGGGCTAAATCTGCAACTCCAAGTATATTAATATATTTAAATGTTATATCTAATATGCAATATACTAGAAACTGCATCTTTGTAACTATTATATTTCAGATAAAAATTTAGACATCAACTTAAAAACATGTAAGGAAGTGTGTAATTTTTAAAAATTGTGTTGTCAAATAAATTGACAATATTTTATGTACATTATAAAGCAAATGTAATATCCCATAATATGTTTAAAACAACAAAATTATGCTTTGAATGACAGAGTTCTTCAGTACTTTAAGGGACTGTGATGTTGTAATATACATTGGTTTTCATCCCCAGTTCCTGGCCCATAACACCCATATCCCTGTTATAGTCTTTTGTGTTATAACATTGGGTATGTTAGGCCTCAGGGGCAGGCCTCTGAACTTCCTTTGTCTTCTTTCCACTCTAACGTTCCCCCCTCTTTCCTACTGTGGGTCTTAAGACTCTCCCAGGAGCGGGTCCCACACTAAACCTGGGAGAAGGAATGGTGATGTCATGAAACTTCCATAAAAACCCAAGAGGACAGGTTTCATTGAGCTTTCAGATAGCGGAACCCATGGAGCTTCCTGGAGGGTGATGCGCCCAGAAAGGGCATGGATGCTCTGTACCCCTTCTGCTATACCTCGTCCCATGTGTCTCTTCATCTGTATCCTTTACAATATTCTTTATAATAAACCTACAGTTCTGTGAGCCACTTTGCAAATTAATCAAGCCCAAAGAGGGGGTTATGGTAACCCCAGCTTAAAGCTAGTTGGTCAGAGTTCCACAGGCCAGGATTTGGGACTGGCGTGTGTGTGTGGAGAGGGGCAGTCTTGGAGACGGAGCCCTCAACTTGTGGGATCTGACACTATCTCTGGGTAGATACTGTCTGAACTGAATTGGAGAACTGCCAGCTGGTGTCTGCTGTTTGGTGTGTGGGGAAAACCATCCACAAATTTGGTCACAAAAGTCTTCTGTGTTGATTGTTGTGGTGCGAGAGTAGAGGAAAAACATGGTTTAGAGGAAAGTTTTTCCCTACAACAGGGACCACAGAGACACCTTCAACTAAACAATGAGAAAACTGAGGTGGAGAGAGGTTACTGACTAGCCCATATTCTAAGATAAGGGTAGATCCCATCTATTTCTCCTGATTTATCAGACCACTACTCTTATGCCCACTATAAAAGGTCTATAAAATTGGCATTGACTTCCACAAACTTTGATTATATAAGGGAGCATGAATGTACTATAACGTGTATGAAGCACACATGCATACACTCTACTGTGTCACAAACTTAGCCTAATTACAATACGATATTCATAATAAACATTAATTGAACATTTAATTAATAGCAATTTTTCTTAACTTCTTAACATTTAGAAAGGTTTATAGCAGTTATTTTTGAAGTATGGATCTTTAAAAATGTTATTCAGGGAACTATTTTTTTCTTAACTTCTTAACATTTAGAAGGATTTTTAGCAGTTATTTTTGAAGTACCGATCTTTTAAAATGTTATCCAGGGAGCTACGAATTGATTTTCCTTTTCCTTTCAATAATTTTCTCTTTGGCAAAGAAAGGCTTTCAAAGCTGTTGCAAATATTGTTAATGTACTAATCAGCCATCACGATACCTTGTGGAAGAAAGTATCAGCCTCAGGAAATAAGAGTCCTGGGCATTAGTCTCAGATGTACCACTTATTTGCTGTGTGACCTTGGACCTCAGTGGGTGTGTATTTGTGTGTGTTAAATTGTAAGGGTGTTAGATAGGTTTTGCTCTGAGGAGCAGCTCTAATTGATGACAGTTCCCTGGAGTTTTGCATAAATCATGAGAAAGGTTACTGACTGGTTGAAATATTTCTTATGGGTGTAGATGGAGAGTGTTATATATTTATCAACCCATATGATATAGGTATCATACCATACCCATTTGTATCATCCATATGATACGAAGAATTTTGTTGACAGTATTTGGTGTTCTGGTGCATGGGGTGTGTGTGTTTTCTCCTCCTAAACAGGGGTTAATTAAAGAAAATAAGAAGTCAAGAGAAATCATATTCCTTTAATTAGTGTTGGGGTGGTTGCCATTTGTGAAGTTTTAAAAATAACTGCCAAGAACACCTCACTATTCCCCTATATTTATAGCTCACAAGAGACCTACTGATGAGAATTAGAAATGCACTTATGAGAGTTTGAGGGAAGGCCAATTAAGCTGTCACTGGGGGGACAATTCTGTTGTAGGCAGAACCACTCAGATTGAGTCTTGAGAACATCTTGGTTAAGTCATCATTTCCTACAAGAGAATTGTCACCATTCTCTTGCAAGTCTAGGAACAAGATTTGCTTGGTTGAACCAGAGGTTATTGTCCTTTGATGACAGTCTCACTGCTATCAAGTTCACATGTACCTGATGCATAATAGCATTATACTTAATTAATAATGGGTGATAGACCTTTTATGAGTCCCTTATCCAAGATACACGCTTCCTGGTATCATGATACTTGAAAAGTGAGCTTATTACTGGTGAGAAGATGAGTGTGGATTACAGTTCTGGAAACAGATGGTTTGAAGTAGACTTCAAAAAGATTGAATGGCTCAGTACTGGCTTAATGGGCAGTGTACTATAATCAGTTGGGGGGGCTTGTCTTCCATTTTAACATAGAATGCTGTATAGCATATTTGTGTGGCTGTATTATGATTAAGCCACATTCCTGTGAATCATCAGTTTTGGTGTTTGTGGAACTCGGGGAGGATAGTATTCTGAACTAAAAAGGTTGGCAAGGCCTAGATCCATCTGGAAACCGCGCTGTGACTAATCGGTGCTGAGTGACACAGAGAAATTCAACATGAAGAAAAGATAATGCAGGGACTCTTTAAGTACAAACATCCTAAAATGGAGGCAATATATTTATATGTTAGCATGCTTCCTTCTTTCCTCCTCCTTATTAAATTTGAAATGTTATGGTGAGGAAGCTGAACTGGAGATGTGCAAGGGCTATGATCTATGTAAACTCATCAAAGGCGAGTCTTAGGGCTTGGATTTGTTATTTCATATTGTATGCCCTGCTTTTCAGACTCTTAGAGACCTGCTCACACAAAGAACCAGAACAATGGAATAACAGTAGGCTAGGATTCTGAAATCCCTGTCTGACAGAGATGACTTATTGCTCTTCATTAACCATTCTCCTTTTCCTTTTGAATAATATAATCCCTCCCCAGCCAGTTTTAGCAGAGCAGGTGGTCATCACCTAAGAACATACTTGTTTCTAGGTATAGTCATGCAAATAAGTTTAATCCAATTGAATTTGAGTACAAATGCATGTAATTTCTAGGTTATCTTATATATATGTTATATATACATGTACGCATATATATATATGTCACCGTGTTTTGGAGTTTCTAAAATTATAGCGTCTAATTAATACAGAAAATGGTACCTAGAAGTGGGGTCATACATAACAATAACCAGAACTATGCTTAGCAGTATGGCAGTGGGTTTCAAGGCAATAGATACTGTAGACTCTGGTGACTCAAGCTGTTGAAAAATACTTGATACAATTTTGTCTACAATAACTCGGAAGGCAGAGCACATGCTCACTCAGTCTGTTGGTCCAGTGTAACTACATGGAAAAACTCAAAAGTTTGATGTTTATAAACTCTTTCTTGTTGCTTTTTGCAAAAGAGAGGTAAAGGCAGCCAAGTTAGGTTTGGAAGCAGAGATGGAAAGAAATACAGATCTGCTAAAGGAAAGTGCCTCTGCCTATAACCTGCAGGTTAAATTTGGGGATTCACTGGGTTACAAAAGTCAACTCTTCTGTAGCAAACTTTTGAAGATAAAACTGTCCTACTCACCATTTTGGTTTCCTGTCACTCACTGGGGAATGGTGAGAATTGGAGCAACTTTGAGAGGCATGTGTAGGGGACAGTAGAGTTGACTCTGCCAAGCCAAGATTATTTACATCTAGACTGTGTGGGGAGAGAGTAAGAGACCTCTATTTCATTCAAGCTACTATATTTTTGTGTTTCTTTGTTTGAGGTGCTTTGTTAGAATACACTAACTTCTTTCTTCTCATATTACTTAGATAACCCAGGTGTGTTCTTGGTAATAACAACAGAATGACTTGCTGAGATGTTTCTACTAAATGCTGAGGAAGTATGATAACATATTACCAGACCCCAGTGGAGAAAATCTCGCTGGTGATGGGTTTGCTTGTGTCTGTCTTGAACAGTGTTAGATAAAAAAAGACTTTTTTCCCTGAATCTGTCTATTATTAGCTTGCTAACCTTTTTTGTTTTTTGTTTACTGGCTAGACTTGTATTAAATATGCTTATATATCTTCTTATATTCTCCTGTGGGGCTGGAGGACATTCTGTGCAATCTCAGTATGCATTTATGTAATTAGACCAATCCCTGGCATTCTTGGAGAACTGCACTGTAACAGGTTGAATTTGAATTAAAAAATTAGTCAGAGGCCCTTTAACAAACAAAAATATGGAAAGAGACCCACCAATTAATGAGTGCTGTGTGGATTCTCCAATAATAATGGTACAATCATAATATCAAACGGACACAGTTAATGTCATTCTTAAAATAAATTTCTCTTTTATACTACTGAAGCTGAAAATATAATCCAGCTCACCTATAAGATGACCCATTGTCACATTCATATGAGCGACTCTGGGGAGTCATATCGTAACCCACCATTTTAACTTAGCCTGAAGTGTGGTGATCTAATTTGTAGTGTGGTTATTAATTATGAACTGATTTGAGGTATTTTATATCACACACACAAGGAAACTTACTGTTATAAGTATGGTGAATGGTTGGGAGGGGTACATATTTTATATTCATGAACACATCAACATTCCCAAGACTATATGGAGGTAGGCAGTCTTCATAGATGCCATAAGAAATGGATTACTAATATTGTAAGACTGAACCCAGAAAGATATTCTAAAGTTGGCATTTCAAGATGATTTGGAACAGGCCAATAATTATATATGCCTATGGAGAAGATGCAACAAAAGTGGAATTTGAGAGATATGAAAATAAAGATATTTTCCTTGGTGTCAACAAACGTTTCCAACTTGGATAACTGATCTCCAAGACCTTGGATTTAGAATTATGATCAATAAGGGACCTTCACAGATTGGTTATGAGGCCATGCTATTGAAAATACTACCATGTTCTGCTCTTTAAAAAAAGAGATCATGACTGTGTCTGAGTAGTAGCAAAGGATGCCTGCTGAATTGCTGCGGGAAGTAATCACACTGGGTTGTATTGCCCTGTCTAGCTCACCTTCTCTCTTTCTGTGATAGTGAGTGACACTTTCTCTGGTAGTGAGTGGCATATATTTACAGATGGCAGTTTGAGCTTTTAGTGTTAAATTTAGAAATACCAGGCTCTAATGCACTGACTTAGCATATCAGTTCAGGAACTAACTAATTACTATATATTCAAATCTGACACATACTTTTTTATGTATAAAAATCTAGGCTGGGTGCGGTGGTTCACGCCTGCAATCCCAGCACTTTGGGACACCAAGGTGGGTGGATTACCTGAGGTCAGAAGCTCAAGACCAACCTGGCCAACATGGTGAAACCCTGTCTCTATTAAAAATACAAAAATTAGCTGGACATGGTGGCACACGCCTGTAATCCTAGCTACATGGGAGGTTGAGGCACAAGAACTGCTTGAACCCAGGAGGTGGAGGTTGCAGTGAGCCGATATCACACCACTGTACTCCAGCCAGGGTGACAGAGCAAAGCTCCTTCTCCATCTCAAAAAAAAAAAAAAACAAAAAACAAAAAACAAAAAACAAAAAACAAAAAAAAAAAACTAGGTAATCAAATCTAGTCAGAATTTATCACTTTGCTTATAGCTCTGCCCTGGTATTTTTCAAAGTAATATGAAATTACAAAAAGTGAACTTTTGCTTTAAACATTTTCCTGTGCTATGTAGCATATATCTTATTTATTTTAATGCCCTGAAATTTAGAAAGGTCATTTCAACAGTGAGTAGAAGATGTTCTTTCAATTTCTTTTCCATCATTGGCATTCAAATATTCTTAGTGCTCCTGTAAAAACAGTGAACAAAAACTTCTCTTCCCTACTTCGATTATTTTCTCTACTTCCTGGTAACTTTTGGTGAATCACATGGCCTGTGTCTGAGGCAAGTTGTTGTGGTTTTTTTAAACAGACATTTTAAGTGTCAGTATCAGAAGTCCTGCAATATACAATGCTTTTCTTATATCATATCATTAAATGAACTAGGTAGCAAATAAAGTTTTTTTTTTTTTTTTTTTTAAATGAAGTTTCTATTATTCTTTGTAGCAGATCATGGTTTTAATAGAACTTTTAGGGTTGGATTTTTACAGACTGACATTCTGAATAATTGAACTGTGGCAGTTCAAGTTTTCTGCCAAAATGTGTCAGGATGAGCTAGAAAGAATGCCACAGATGTTGAACTTGATGTTTTCTCTCCTTTAACAGGTTTAGTGTCAGGTTCTGCCTTTGCTTCAATAGTGGGTTTATTTTATATCCTTGTAACTATGGAAACCCATGTTGTTGAAGGGGAGTTACTGTTATGGAGCAATTCAGATATCTTTGACCACGGCCATTCTCAGGATAATACTCATAAGGTCATAGAATTTAAAAAATACGGAGGGTTTCAGAGATGATTAAATCTCTTACGTTTTTTAGTTTGTGGAAACTGATTCCTGGAGGTTAAGTCGAGCTTCTGCCGCAGCCTGCTAATGGTTGTTTACCTCATCACAATGGTTAATGAAAGATTTGATCAGTGCATGGGTCAAAATCTGGTTGTATTACCTAGGAAATTCAGGCCCTGTTCTCCCTCCTGGTTTTTGTGGTATATCATCTCTATGTAGTAGGCTCATTCCTTCCTCTCCTCTTCCATCTTGTTGAAGTCCAAGAAAATATAGAGACAAGTCTCTAAATGTAAAACATTTTATTTGGGAAGGCAGAATTGCAATTTGGGACATACATACACACAGACCAGGCTGTCTTCGATATGTCTGAAGAATAAAGAGAAGGTTGGAGGTTTTATAAAAAAGAGAAATGTTATGTATTGTTTTGTAAGAAAGTTCATGAACACTAATAAAGTTTTAGGGGCTAGCAAGCTCTGACTGGTGAGTGACAGCAGTGGGTAAAACTAGTCTTAGAGTCGTAGCAGTTGTTTCAGTAGCCATTAGATAAAATTGATTTCAGGTTGCAGTAGGCAGTTTCAGCAGCCAGGCTTGTGGAGAAATACATTCTTGGAGCAATGCTCTGAGCCCTGAGTGCTTCCCGGCTGCCTGGCTTCTGGCATCTCAACTCTGTTCTAGTTGAATAGGACAATAATGACCCCATTTGTATGATCAACTTTCACAGTCTCTTCTCTGATACAGATACAGGCCCATCTTCAGTCTATCCTTACTGAAAAGTCTTATAAACAGAGCATTTTTCTTAAGCCTTCCATGTACCCATGTCCACACCACTACAAGTCTCATTATTATGTGCACCATTATTTTATTCTGTCTTTCCTTCTTTAGAAGTGTGTTAAGAATGGAGAAGAGGGCCGGGCGCGGTGGCTCAAGCCTGTAATCCTAGCACTTTGGGAGGCCGAGACGGGTGGATCGCAAGGTCAGGAGATCAAGACCATCCTGGCTAACACGGTGAAACCCCGTCTCTACTAAAAAATACAAAAAACTAGCTGGGCGAGGTGGCGGGTGCCTGTGGTCCCAGCTACTCGGGAGGCTGAGGCAGGAGAATGGCGTAAACCCGGGAGGCGGAGTTTGCAGTGAGCTGAGATCCGGCCACCGCACTCCAGCCTGGGCGACAGAGCGAGACTCCGTCTCAACAACAACAACAACAACAACAACAACAACAACAACAACAACAACAAAAAAAAAAAAAAAGAATGGAGAAGAGAAGAAAAAGAAGGGAAGAAATTCTGTCTCATTACAATTCTCCATCTCGAGGGAATGCATTTCTCCTTCCTCTGTTCCTTCCCATCTGAATAAAAGCTCTTCACACTCCAGCACTGTGGACACTTTAGCTTATTTCCTTCTACTCCACATAAACTGGACCGGCACAGGCCAACAGTTACTCTTTGATTGTCAAATCCAACAGACACTTTTCCAGGCCTTTTTTGACTTGATCTTTCTGCACATTGACATATTTTGTAATTTCCTCCTTGAAATTATTCCTCCTTTGGCTTTTGTAACAAGACTGACTTTCTCCTCATCTTTCTACTCCTTAAGTATGTTTCTGCTCTACTTGCATCCTTCCCAAGACAGTGCCATTAATTGGGAGCCAGAATAATGTAGTGTCTAAAGGCTTAGGTACCAGAGCCAGATTGCCTGTAATTGAGCCCTCCAGCTGTACCACTTGGGTCAGTTACTTAATTTTTCAGTGGCTCAGCTTTGTCATCTGAAGAAAGGGGATCTTACTAGTACTCTCTCATAGTGTTACAGTACTGAGAATAATGCCTGGCAAGTGGTAAATGTTTTGTAAGTCTTACGTACATATACACACAAGCAGAGAGAGACTGAGAGAGAGAGAGAGAGAGAGAGAGAGAGAGAGAGAGAAACAAGCACCACTCTTTGGTTAAAAATATTTGAGTGTCTGTGGTCGCCTGCTGCAACTCCTGAAGAAACCCTTAAGACCCATGCTTAAGAGACATAGGAAACATAACTCACATACACATTTCCTTCTCATTCCTAATTTTGAAGTCTGATATTGGGTTTAGCTGCTTTTCAGTAACCTTCCTATTCAAACATTTGTGGCCAGATGAACTAGAGAGCCCCTGGTCTCTGTCTTCATCATGGCTCCTGGGTCTGTATCAACCCTCCCTTGGCTGCTTGCTCACATTTTCCCACTGAATGTCAAGCTGGCCTTCTCTGCCTTCCCATTCTCCCCGATATTTAGAACTTCAAACCCACTATACTAAATCTAACCTTCAATAAAGTTGATGGGATGAAAGTGCCTACAACCTTTTCCCACTCTTACAGAAATGGAGAGGACAGAGGAGATGTTTATCACAATTACCATAACAAATTATTAGGAATTGAAGACCAACGATACTTGCAGGAGGGTGGTATTGGTGGTGGCAGCATGGGGGCTGTGCATGCAGGTGCTTGGACCTCCAGCTTCATGACAGGAGGGAGCAGTGACATTCTTATGGGTGGGGATTTCTAGCCACAGTAAGTGATTCCCAGATGAACAAAAAAATGTTCTCCATAGTGTTTACATCAAGGACTGTTATGGTATGTGAGGGTAGTGTCAGAAGGGGGTAAACAGAAAGGAAGAAAGAGTTTTAACAAAGTTTTGCTTTGGTCTACACATACCCTTCACGGTGTTCAAGAAATGTATGTAAAAAACCTGAGTTAATTTTAAAATGACATTTCACTGTTGCACTATATTTTCTCGTTATACTGCTGAGACTGAGCCATGTGGTTCTTGGCTTAAGAAGAGCCAGTATCTTCTCTAAGTACGAGACAATCATTCATTACCAAACCACCTCCTCTGTTTAAAATCATAGCTCAAGATCTCCTCTCTGCTTTGCAATTTAATTGTCAACAATCCTCTCACCCCTGACTCACCCTGGCCGTTAAGCAATTATCGAAGACACTTTATCTACTCTAGGTTCATACTGTGGTCTGCTTCTTCTCATAGAGTAATTCATTCATTCATACAGCAATCTTAGACATTGCTATATACACCACTTACATATTCTAAACTTCTAATGAACAAAAATTTGGTATATTTTTTGCCTCTCTGCACACTTAATGCCATTTATTTTTTGAGGTATGTTTCAAAAATATTGTCTACCTCAAAAAACCCCTTTGTGTAGTAAAGAAGGAAGGTATTCAGTCGATTTTACAGGTGAGAAACTGAGGATCAGTGATGTGACAGGAGTTACCCAAGAACTTGTGGCTGATAAGTGGTGATAATATTCTGTTTTTTTGAGTCTAGTGAGCAGCTTTACTCAGCTGTATCCTGAAAGGTTAAATCAGGCTTTGTGAGGTTGTCTGTCCTCATTTGATACTGAGAGAACATAAAAGAAACAAAAGAAAAGAAAAAACTCTGAGCACATTACATTTCTGTGAGTGAATTGTGTTTCGATATTATTTTAGAATCTCTGGAAACAGAACCAGATTGCTGCTTGTTCATTACTTTCATATCAGATTATACTGAGGACAAATCATAGGCAACTTCTCAGTATTTCACAAGGTATCTCAGTGTGTGTGTGCAGGGATGGAATTATTGTATATGATAGAGGAGGCATAAATCATATAAAAATTATGGGGGATTTTAATATCTTAGGTTTCTAAAGAGATAGATATCAAGTTATTGGGTTTATGGAAATGTTGATGCTAAGAAATTGATGCTGACACTTCAATTATGAAAACTGGGATTATAATAGGAATTTGGAAATTTACAGTTTTAACACAATCCATAGATCAGCAGTACAGGAGTACAGAAAACTGGCTCTCTGGAATGGTTATTGCAGTTTTGATGATACTTTGATGATCTATTGGACTTAACTGAACACCTCTGTGCTTAGCCTCAGAATCACAGTGCAGTGATGAACTGGGCTTATTAATGATAAGTATACTGGTTATATCAGTAATAAATATTAGAATCACATGACACAATGAGGACTTAATTTCACTTATTACTGAATGAGTCACTTAGTTGTTATGCCTGCCTTGATGATTTAATTTAAGCAAACAAAGCTTATTTTAGATAATGTGAGGACTTACAAGGGTAAATGGCACAAAATTGCTCTCTTCCAGGACCTCACTATTTAGTGAAAGAACAGGACTCATACGAAATTCATTAAAACGAAAGACCCTGGCTGTTGTGTTGAAATAGCTGTACAAGCAAAATGAATTAGCATCATATATATACAGTCTGATCCTTTTTCTACATATTCAACTATGTGGACAACAATTTCTGTGATGTTCAATGGAAACATTACAGGATGATAATGGAAGTCCATACAGCTCTAGAGAGGGCATGGTGGGACAGATGATGAATTACTTCTGGGCATAAGGGGGGAGTAACGAGGAAAAGAATAGTCTTTGAAGAGGAGTGAGTTATGATGGTGTAAGAGGAGGTTACCAGTAGGAGAAACATTTTGGATATAGGGAATGCTAAGTGCCTTCGAGGTTATACCCGCCTTAATGGGTGCCTAAAGATTAATCAACTTCATTTTACAGTTAGAGTTTCCTCAGGAAACATAGTCTTGATTCAATTTCTCAGCTTTCTACAATGGTAGAAGCAAAATCATTTCACTGTCATTCCAGTGTGGAAACAGAGTCACAAAGGTAAGAAGAGTTGAAATAATGTTCAGGGTAACACCTAGATAAGACACAACTTTGGGACCACGGTTGCCTTTTTTCATTTTGGTTTTGCTTTGTCCGTGCTGAAGGTTTTGATAAATGTGAGGTATGAGATGTGACGTTAAGTCAGAGAACTGACTTTTATGAATGTTTGGTACCCTTGTTTCAGAGTCAAACCTTTATTTGAAACTGCACTCTTTCTTCTTATTGCAATCTTTTACACGCTGTCATCTCTTCTGGAAATAATCATTAAGTGCCATAGCAAATCACTATCACTTGTTTTATTTTTTTCTGAAAAGATATACTTCTTTTATAAAAGAAAAACTAAGAGCTGCTAAAATATTTGTAATCCAAAAATGTGGTTCTGTTAGATTTTTAAAAGTATTTAAAAATTTTTAAAATTTTGTGGGTACATAGTAGGTATATGTATATTTATATGATGCATGAAATGTTTTAATACAGGCATGCGATGTGAAATAAGCACATTATGGAGGATGGGGTATCCAGCCCCTCAAGCATTTAGCTGTAGAGTTACAAACAATCCAATTACATTCTAAGTTATTTCAAAATGTATAATGAAGTTATTGACAATAGTCATGTTAGATTTTCTGAAGCAGAAGGTTGATTGTGAGTTTGGAAATGTGAGCTGTAACAAAGAAAAAGATGCATAAATGATATATTATTATAATTATCAGTTATTTAAAAAATCTTCAGCCTTACCTCCATTTTTTAAGAGAGAGAGAGATATGTCAAAGGAATGCATTTATTATTCAGCCTTTCTTACTATCTCTAAGATTATTAGTTATATATAGCATTTATTGAGTGCTTACTCTGTGCCCCCCTAAACAAATCTCTGAGATAGGTGCTATTCTTGTACCGATTTTACAGCTGAGGAAACCGGGACCCAGAGATGTTAAGCAACAAGCCCAATGTCATTTAGCTAATATGTGAAAGAATTGACATCTGAACCCGTATTGTCCAGCGTGTGTTTTCTGAACTGCTATTCTATGGCTGTCTTCTCTTCAAACCTGCAACTTTTTCATTAAGGGGTTCTCCCTTGTGAAATTTCCAGTCAACAGTCAACTTTTTTTTCTGTGAGATATATATGTGTATGTTACGTGCGTCTGTGTTTATTTGTGCATACTTTGTATGTGTAGACCATCTATGCCAGTTTCCACAAGCAACCACTGTATCAGTCAAGATTAGATAGGCCAGGGCAGTAGTAACAAACAGCCCCCAAATCACAATGGTTTAACACTATATAAGTTTATGTAAAATTCTTTTGTTCATTCTGCATATCAATGTGGGCAGTCAGAGATATGTGGGGATGGGAGACTGGGCGAAGGGACTCTTCTCCACACAGTCTTACAGGGGCCCAGTGTAATGGAAGCTCTGACATGTTGTAACTGGCCATCTGGAATGTGTAGATTCCTCAGTCTATGTGTTGTGAGAGGACAGCCAAGAATCACATGCTGGTTTTTAAGTGCCTCCTCCTGCAGTGACAAAAGCACTTCTGCTTGTAACATCTTATCCAGAGCTAGTCATGTGGCTCCACCTAACCGCTAGTCATGTGGCTCTCACACCTAGTCATGTGAGAAATGTGGGGAAGCAAAGAATACCTGACGAGTAGCAAGTATCTCTGCCATAGCTACTCTCACGATGAACTTCCTTAAAAGTTTTAAATAACAGAAAACTATTGGATAATATGAATTTCAAACATTAAGCCAGGAGAAAATGTGTAGTAGATATTGAGAATTTCTGGGTGACTTCAGCTTGTCCAACCTCTTCATCTGCTCTCCCTGTTGTGTTCCTTTTTCTGGGGGGTGGGGAGGGGTAGTATGCAAGTCTGTGGGTTATACTTGCTTCTAGATTTTCTCCCCTTCCACCTTTGGGACTCTACTGGATATGTAAAATCTTAGAATGACTGAGATTCCCTTTCAGCTTTGCCTCCATCCAGCCGTCCTTCTCTTCCCACTGAGCTGTGGTGCTGCCTTGAAGAAGCCTATTAGAGCAAAGTTCTTGCCTTTGCATCCAATTTCCTGAATATATACAACAAAGCTCTCTTCAAAACTGGCAGATGGAAGAAGGAATATGCATTTTTTCATTGTGTTTCCCTCTTGATTATGTGTGATGACATCATGTGGGGTTCAGGAGACGCTATCCCAAAATGGAACTGAGCAGTTTAGCAGCTTAGCCTCAAATCAGGTTTAAATGTTTTCCCCCTTTCCTCCTTTCTCCCCAGTTTCAAGATGTAGCTCTGAGATAAATTACAAATGTGTTTTACAGCCTCAAAATGTTTTCTTTTCTCTACTCTCTTCCCTTTTGCACTTTATGCTCCCATACCTTATGTGCATTTATTTATGTAGGTGTTTATTAAGCACACACCATACTCATTCATTAGGTCATATTTTTCCTTAGAAGCCTCGGGGATTGGATCCTGATACAGACCAGATACTTCTGGAATTCTCTCTCCAACAAAAGATTACTTCAAGGCCAGAACCCACTCCCAGCTAGAGATCGAAGGGAAGATTAACTGAGATTAATTTGTAACCTGGCTGGGCCCATGGTGGTGCCGGCCCCTTCACCAGATGGGCCCCTTCACCGGATGGGAGACAATCATTCACGATGAGCCATCAGAGCAAATCATGCCACCTGGGACATCCTCGCCCCCCAACCCCTGCCTCTTCTGCACCCCAAACCCTCTCTTTAAAAACTCCTGCATTCCTACCACAAGTTAAAGAGTGAAAATTTTTTTGCCCACTCTTTCCCTTGCTAGCAAAACAAAGTTTCGCTTTCTATCACGTCTTGTTATTATTTTGGCTTCTTTCTATCAGCAGCGAGCAGCCAGACTCTTTTGCTAGTTACAAAAATATAACACCTTGGCATATGAAATATTTTAAGCTGAAGGGATTTACAGAAGCAGGAAGCGCTCTCTGACCTTCCCCTTCCATTTTCCTCTAAAGCAGGTCATGAGACCCTCATGCGAGAGATGCCCACCATAGGGTATCTGGAGGAAAACAGCATCTTTATCTCAGAAGACGAAGGGACACAGGGAGGAATCTGAACAAAGAGACCTCGCTAAGTTTCCTCCCATTTAGTACACTTACCTCATGTTCTTTGCCCTATCATATTTCTCTACGACTGTACACTCTTCATCAAACCTACTATAAAGAAAATGTGGGTTTAAATGTTTCTTTGGGTCTTCATTTCCTTATGAAGCCTCCTGTGTCACAAACAGTGACCTTTGGTTCTTAGCCTGGTTCTTGTAGCCTCTGCAGCATCAGAATGATAGGCTTTTACATAGGCCTAAGGGTAGGGCTTAGTGATGCTTTGAACCACTCTTGTGTGGGAAGATGGATGAATTTGAGAGACTGAAGGAGACCTTGTACATGAGGCAGCCTTTCAACTTTAAGGAGTAAGAAGAAAATCCTCTTTTCCCAGATGCTTTCCTGCCCCTCTGCACACTGTCAGTAGTAGATGCAGTCGCTTAGTCATAGGAACAGAAATTCCACTAATTAGGGATTCACTTATGTTAACAAGCACCCTTTTTAAGATGCAATTAGGATTCAGGATGGCAATTGCTAATTAACAATTCATGCAAATTTTCTTAATCAGATTGCTTTTCTTCTTAACACCTAGCTGAGATTGGTCTCTGTGAAGGAAATGGAAGGAAAATTTGGAATTTGGTGGTGTCTGGGTTAGGAGTGGGTGGAGGTCAGAGACAGGAGAAGAAAAGGTAATTAAAACTACATCCTTTTTTTTTTTTTTTTCCAATTTTTAAAATCCTTAGTGCAGTTCAGCAGAGTGCTTAAGAGCACAGGTCTGGAGCCAGACTACTCTTGCCAGATGCATGGCTCTGGGCATGTTGCTTCACCCCCATATACCTCAATAATTGGATGATAATGCGAATACATCAGCGGGTTTGATTAAAATTAAATGAGTTAATACATGTAAAGATTTTAGTACATAGAAAGCATTCAATAAACATGAGCTCTTTTGAATAATTTAGAAAATACAAAACAAAATAAGAATTTCTCAGATTCATAGCATGTCTCCAGATCATTGAACCTGTAAAGGACCACTGTTCACATTTTGCCCTGTTTCTATTCAGTATGTTTGCATATCATGTACAAGTACACGTATAAATTGAGATCATATTGTCATTACATCTTAGGGCTTTGATTTATTATCAGGTAATATTAGCTATGAGTGTTACAGAACTGAACCAGGATCTGCTCACCTGGCACAGTAAGACCAGATGTACATACTGAGGTTTGCTGTGGTAGAAAGGAAGGTGTTTATTTGCAGGGCTCCAAGTAAAGAGGTTCAGGCAGCTGGTGTTTAAATCCTGACCCCACTGCTCCCCAAGGCTTGCAGGTAAGGCTTTTTAAAGGCAAGGGTAAATTTCAGGAAAGCAGGAATTATAGGCAAAATCATAAATCAGTATAAGGAAGTTACACATTGGTTTTGGCCTAAAAGGGTGGAATATCTTGAAGTGTGCTCAGGCTTATAGGTCATCGGTGTATTCAATGATCTTCTGATTTGCAATTGGTTAAGGCAGCCTTGACCAATTTTTGCAATTTTCAAGCCTTGCTTGAAAATTTGGGATCAGCAGAAAAAGAATGTTAGTTCTGGTTCATGAATGTGACTTTCTTCAGGCTCCTCAGGAATAAATTGAGAACAAAGTATGATGGTCAGAGTTCAATCCCCAGTTCTCCTTGTCTGAAGTCTACTGTGGGGGACGAGTTGTTTGGTGGGGATCTGGGTTCTTGAGAAACAACTCGGAGACATATATGAAGATGTTATCTTTAGTCTCTCTAGGGGAACCAAACATCTTGTGATTCTAGCTTCCTTGGCTATTGTTTTAGCTTACTATTTTACCTTCATGCTTATCATGTTGCTTAACTTCTCAAGGCTAGCTAGGTACCTGGAATTTCTCCTGAAAGAGCTCAACATTTTCCCTTATTTCCATGCCTGGGGGGCCTGCAGGCCACTGAGAGGGAAGTCCCTGCTTTGTCTCACAAGCACTTTGGAGAAGGCTTTGTGGAGGAGGTGGGCTAGTAAATGTATGTGCATTTCCACAGTCAGATTTGAAAGGAGTTTGCAGGTTAGGTGTATGGTGTAAACAAAAACAAGTCAGGAAGCCCAGGAAGGAATACAGACACTCAGGTGGGGACAAGAGGGCTCAGGAGGTGGGGAGGATAAAGGAAAACTTGGGTCTGATTATGGAGGAACAAGAGCACCTACTCTTTAGACAGTAATAGTGGTTTGGGTTGGCGGTGGGTTTAGGAAGACCAGTTAGGAGTCAGTTGCAATAATCCAAGGCAGCAGGGGTGAAGGATTGAAATAGGGACTGCACGATTTCTGTTGGAATAAATAGGAAGCTGTGGGTATGAGAGGCAGTGTAGAGAAATAATTGACACAGTGTACTGACTGATTAGATAAGGGGTTGTTGGAGGAAAAGGGAACAGATAAAGGATTTTAGAGAATTCTAGAGGCTCTGAGAATCCTACAAGGTATGGTTGGGAGAGTGTTGCACTATTCAGAGAGAGAAGAAATAGAGGAGGAGAGGCAGCTGGGCTGTAATAAATTCAAACTAGAAAATGATGGTTATGATGATGATGATAATAATAATAATAATAATAATAATAATAATAATAATAATAATAATGATAGTGGCAGTTTATCTGTTAAGCAATGAGTATGACCTTAACATTATACTAAGCATTTTATATATGTTATTTCATTTAATCCTCATAATGTTTTTATTGTCTACAATATATATAGATACAATATATGAAGTGTATTACTTTAAAGAGGAATTAACTTCTCTGAGCCATATATTCTCATCTATAAATACAAATTCTCATCTATAAATACATATTCTCATCTATAAATACAAACTTATAGATGAGAAAATATGGCTCAGAGAAGTTAATTCCTCTTTAAAGTCATACAGCTTATAAAAAAGTAGGGTCAGATTTTGAGGTGACTTCTGTCTGCTAGTGAACCCGGTGTCTTAATCACATGTGTTGAGTCTGAGGAGTGGTATATGGGGTGTATGTGTCACCATGTCCAAAACAGAGATGGAAAGTTGGATCTGAAGCTTAGGAGAGAAGCCAAGACAGATTAAAGATTTTGGAATGATCAGTACAAATAGGATAATTAAAGCACAAATCCATGTGATTATGTATAGTGAGAAAATACACATAATCTAAAAATGCAACTGTAAGAAAAATCAATATCTAAGGGGTGAAGAAAAGGAAAGGAAAAACTTTAAAAAGTGTCAGAATATCAAGGAAGAATTAGCATTAAGATAGTGCAAAGAGTTAACCATGAAGACAATATCTAGGAGGATGTGGTCAACAATATTGGGTTGCCAAGAGGTCCTGTAGGTTGGCGATTAAGAAAATTAGATAATAATTAGAGCTCATTAAAAATCTCTGAGACAGGACTTTTAGAAGATTAATGAAAGGGGTAAATAGGAATCATGTTACAGGGTTAACAGCACATGGCTAAGAAGTTCAGGAAATGAGTGTACATAACTCTTTTAAGGGCTTGATGTCAAGGAATACGTAACATGGAATGGTAACTCAAAGGGGGAATAAAATGGAGGAACATTTTTAAATTTTGTTTCTTTTTTGTTTGCTTCTAGTTTATTTTGTTTTCTTCTTAGGGATAAGGAAGAATCCCATTTGATGGGACGGGAATGTGTGAAGATAAAGGAGAAAAGGAAGAGAGGGTATATAGAAATAAATGGAACCCCCAGTGGAAGAGTCTACCTTGGAAAGGAAGAAATTCCCACCTTCCTCTGAGAAGGAGAGATGAGGAGAAGACGGGTAGGGGAGGGGAGATATTACCATAGAAGAAACTGTAGGAGGTGAGGTCATTGATAAGGGTAGTGAAGGCAAGCGTGAAATAGATATAAATGGAGTGGAAAATATTCTGAATAATCATGTAGAGAAAATGGACTCAAGTTAGGAATTTAAAAAATATGCAGGAGTTTTGAGGCTTACCTTATTTAATGAGAGAAGCACATATGCCAACTTCAAACCAGATTTAAAATTGGATCAATGTGCTATACAAATTCTTTAGTTATATAAACCTAATAGTTGAAGACATCTTCTTCTATTGCAGCAGAAATAAAAAATATAAATCTTTATATAACTTATATGTTAAGTTCTCCCTTAAATTCTTGCTTGGATAAAGGGTACAGAGAGAACTGTGGCTTCTATGTCTAACTCAGGAAGTGATCATAAAGATTTCTTCCATTTGTATAGGGCTTTAGTGTTTAGAAAATATGTTAACTCATGTTACCTTACATTCCAAAAGGACTGGAAGGAAGAAAAATCTTGAATGTAAATCACACTGGAAAAATATTTTTGGAGAAGGGAAAGAGTCTCTCATGCTGTGTAACTGCCATTTCCAGAAAGCATAGAACAGAGGGCCAGGTATGGTGGCTCCAGTTTGTAATCCCAGCACTTTGGGAGGCCAAGGTGGGTGGATCACCTGAGGTCAGGAGTTCAAGACCAGCCTGGTCAACATGGTGAAACCCCCATCTCTATTAAAAATACAAAAGTTAGCCAGGTGTGGTGGCAGGTCCCTGTAATCCCAGCTGCTAGGAAGGCTGAGGCAGGAGAATCGTTTGAACCCGGGAGGTTGAGGTTGCAGTGAGCCGAGATCACGCCACTGCACTCCAGCCTGGGCGACAGAGTAAGACCTTGTTTCAAAAAGAAAAGAAAAGAAAAAAAGAAAAGAAAAGGAAAAAAGAAAATAAAAGAAAAGAAGAAAAAAAGATGAATCCTCAAGGGCAGCTCAGAGTTCTTCTAAGTCCTTGTTAAAGAAGCCTGTTCCAGGTTAGGCACATGTTCTTGGGATTTGATATTTTGCCAGTGGAAATATTTCTTTCTCTTTGGATTTATGTAGGATGCTCAGAATGCTCGGAACTTCTTGAAATCTCAATTAGGGCTTTTACGTAGTATACCAATAACAATTTCTTACACAGCTTTGAGCTCTTTTCCAGGAATGGGGATGAGGTTTTGCATATAAAGCCAATTTTTTGTGTAAGCATTTTGAATCATCTGGTTGACATTTAAGTTATTGATCCTTACTATCAGAATCACTAGCCACAGAGTTCTGAAGGATTGGTTTTGGCCTTGACACTCTTATCAAAAACTGAGCAAACAGCACTGTAGAGGGCTCTTTAGGGCCTTATACACTCGTTTCTGATTCTCCTCTTTCACATTTGTTACTTAGGAACGTGGCTTGTTGGATTTTCCTTATTTAGAAGGTTTGTTTATAATAATCACTTTATGTTTTATATCCTTTACAGTTTTATATATTCTATTTTTCTCTTAGTGAATTCCTATGAAGTATGCAGGGAAGGGCAATGCTATTTTTTCAACAGAAAAATAACCCTGTAGTGAAGATGATTTGCTCAGGGTCTTACAGCTAGCCACCAGGGAAGCCAGGATTTGAACCCCCATCATCTCATACCTGCTTTTAACCTGACGTTTTGATGCCTGTGCAAGTCATGGGACTTGATTCTAGAGTAATAACAGAAAGGAATTATATTTATGTTAAATAGAATAAGATACACTTTCCATTTTTAATGTCTAAAATGGTTGAATATTGGCAATATCATGTAGTTCTACCCAATATAGACAGCCGAGTACTGTGGGGAAATAGTGTAGATTTTAGAGTCTGACTAGCCTAAGCTAGAATCCCAGCTGCATCTCATGTCAGAATTGAATTACTTCTATATTGTTTAACTTTTCTAAGCCTTTGTTTAACCTTCCTAAGCCTTTGTTTCCTCACTGTAAAAAATGGTTGAGTATGGTACCTCCTTTAAAGATCCTTATGAAGAGCACACAGTGCCATGTCTGCAAAAAACCTATCTCAGTATATGATACATAGTAAGTTATAAATAGAACACAGCAAATATTATTGCAAATAAGGGATTAACAGATACCAAACTGGAAAGCAAAAGGAGCATTTTAATTGTTTGTTGTATGTTTAATATTGTATTTTTAGATAAGAAACAATTTGTCATTCTTCTTAAGTACTAAATACTGTTTTTTAGTACTGAGTGCTATTTTTAAATTTGTAGATTATTTGGTGATGTGTGGGAGAAGAAGGGCATTATTGATCATTTCTATTTTCTGTCTCTTACACATATTTTCTTTTTTTCTATAATAAATAAGAAGTGTTTTTATAGTGGATATGAAGCTATAAGATAAAAATTGGTTTAAGCATTAAATGATAAAATATTAAGAATGTGAAAAAGGAACAACTTCCTAAAAAAATTGACAGCCTGTGGCTGAACAGGAGAGTTTGATATTTAAAGTAAAAATCCGTGTACATCTTCCATCTGCTCATGTGCATTCACTCGGTCATTTATACATTTATTCATTCATTCAACAAATAATATTTAAGTGCCACCATGTTTCAGGAACTGTGAGGAGATTAAAAAAAGATGGAATACTTAATTCTGAATGGGTTATTGATGACATCTTTTCCTCAGAATATTGAAATACCAGGCAGATGCACCCACCTTGGGCAGTCAGATGTGTATACTTTACCTGCATATTTGAACTCACTAAACAAGAATAGGAAATAGAAACTCAGCTTCAGAAAAATAATAATTTCCATCATACATTCAATGGCTACTGGAAGACTAACTTATAAAGATAGAGGTGGTATATTTGCCATTGAAAAATCTTACAAAAAATGCTAATAGGTACTAACTGTCATTGAAACACTGAATGTTATTACTAAAGAGACTAATAATTAAGGAAATTCATGCAAGGAAAAATAAAATTATAGGTTTAATGGAAAGAATGTTTACCTTAGGATAGAGAAACCCATAACTAAAATTTGAGAAATCTTTGAAATGATGAACAGTCATTGACCTGTTACGGATTCTGCACTGTGCTTGCTAAAGTGCCCAAAGAGTATCTTTTCCGTTCTCTTTTCATGCTGTAGGTCAAAGTAAAAAACTTTTCTCATTCAATGTTTTAAGTTTTGGTTAAATGACATTGGCATTTGTTGATTTTTAAAATATTTTGATTAGAAAAAAATAGATTTTTTTTCAGATGGTATCTGCAACATAATTGGCAGCTGAATTTGAATTCTGCTTCTGCCCTAATTAGTTGTATAATCTCAGGCCGGTCACTGGACAGTTATAAGCTTCAGTTTTCTCATCTATTAATTAGGCACGATGACTTCTAAGATACAGGATGGTTGTGAGGATGAGTGTCGTGAGATAAAGAACCTGTCTAGGACAGTATCTAGGACACAGAAGAGACTCAAATGTTATCCCTTTCATTCAAAAAATATTTGATGCATGAAATGTGTGGTTTTCAAAAAATTGCTGCTATTTTAGTTCTACTTTTGATTATTTCTTAGAATCTTTTTTTCTTCCTTGGAAATATGTAACCAAGTTTACGTACAAGTAAAATGGGTAATAAGATTTAATTCTTTAATTTTATTATTTTTTCCAGCTGTTGTTTAAGAAAAATGTTTATTTTTTAAAAACAATATGTGATCTTGGATATTTGCAAACATTTTTTCATGACACAAGGAGACATCAATACCAACTTGTCCTTCATTCAACATTTATTAAATACTTACTATGCTCCAGGCATGATTCTGGGACTGTGTACACAGTGGTGAATGAGACAGACATGGTCTCTGCTCTCATGAAGTATGAGAAGTGTCATAAAGTAAAAAAGACAGGGTGTTGTGATAGAGAATAATAGGGAAGTACAACTCTGGATTGGGTGGACAGGGAACTCCTTCTTGAGGAAGAGACATGTCAGTTAAGATGGAAGGAATAAGAAAGAGCCAGCCATGAGAGAGTGATGAAGAGTAGTAAGCCAAATGCCCTAAGGTCAGAAAGATGTGTATGAGGAAATGATAAAGGTCAGTGTGGCTGGAGCACAGGAAGGTTGGAAAAAGTAGTGTGTGAAACAGCAAAAGACTGGCCCTGGAATGGATCATGCAGGGCCTTGTAGATCATGGCAAAGAGGATGGCTTTTCCTTTAAACATGGGAAAGCTATTGATAGAAAGTCAAAATTATAAAAGATCTGTCCCCTGTGATGTGATTTAGAAACATGAGTTAGGGATGATCACAGCTTGGACTAGGTTGGTGACATTCTCTGTGAGATGCACAGAGAAGCAAGTAGAAGAGTCATCTGTTTTGAAGATAAAAAGTATAGGCTGCTAGTGAGCCATTGGCCTGGTGGTCCCAGAGTGATCCCGGTGGCCGGTGGGGAAGACAAGGAGGGTTTGAGCATGGCAGAAGGAGACACCCTGGTATCAGTGGATTACGAAATTTTTGGGAAGGTGCAAGGGGTGTTTTTCCATAAGCATACTCAGGCTGAGGGCAAAAAGCTGGGATTGGTAGGCTGGGTCCAGAACACTGACCAGGGCACAGTGCAAGGACAATTGCAAGGTCCCATCTCCAAGGTGCGTCATATGCAGGAATGGCTTGAAACAAGGGGAAGTCCCAAATCACACATTGACAAAGCAAACTTCAACAATGAGAAAGTCATCTTTAAGTTGGATTACTCAGACTTCCAAATTGTAAAATAATGGCCTGAATTTAAGTTTTCTAAGATAAACTCAGTGGTTTGGTTTTTATTGTTAATAGAGATAGAACTATTGTGTGTTAATATTAGTATTAGTCAATAAGTTATTTTAATGTCAGATATTTGAATGTTATTATATATTACCTGTATGATGGAAGGATTACAACTGTACACAAATCTAATCAATAAAAACATTAGAACCTAAAAAAATATATATATATATATGTATATATAGGCTTTTTCTTTTTTTTCCTAGCATGAAATGGCTATGAGAGCTAAAGGAGATAGATGAATTCAGAATTATTTTGCAAGTTTCTGGCTTGAAAAATTGGATAGTTCTTGGTATCATTTGCTAAAATGGGGGGAAGTGAAGAAGGAGTAAGATGATTATATTTTGTTTTCGGTGAGGGAAGATTAAAAGTTCTGTGTGGAGCATGTTAAACTGGAAATGCTTGTGAGACATTCAAGTAGAGACAGCAAGTTGGCAACTAGTTCAGAACACACCATTCACTTGCTCAAACCCTCTATTGGTTTGTATCCTGGTTAGAATAAAATCTAAAGTTCTTATAATGGCTGACAAGTCTTGTTTTGGCCTCTACTCTCTTCTCAGATTCCATCTGCCTGCTTTCTTTCCCTCATTCACTCTACTTCAGACACATTTGTCTTCTTACTGATCACGGAAACTTGCCATGCCGTTCCTGTTCCAGAACATTTGAGCTCACTGTTCCTTGTGCTAGATAGCCTCTTCCTTCCCACGATCTTTGCTTGGCTCTTATGGCTTACTCCATGCAGGTCTCTAATCAAATATTGCCTCCTCAGAAATTCCTCCCTGATCACTCAACTAGAATGGTTTCTACCTTCAACTTCAACACTCTCTCCCCATATCCTGCTTAATTTTTCCCTAGCAATGAATGCTTCCAACATATATGAATATATTACTTTATTTTGTTTATGACCTGATTGCCCACTTAAAAATAAGCTCCATGAAGGCAGGGACTTTGTCAACTCTCCATTATATCTCCCGTACCCAAGATAATACCTAGTATATTGTGGATACCCAATAATTGAAAAAAATATTAACTGAATGAATGATTGATAGTCAGAGTGCATAGGAATGGTTGCAACTAGAATGTGCATTTGGGAGCCAAGTAGATGGTATGTGAAACTCCAGTGATAGCTGAGATGATCCAGGGAGAGTATGTATTATGAGTAGAGGTGTGCCAAAACTCAGTGCTGACAGACTCCCAACATTCAGAGGCTGGATTGAGGCAGCGAGGGAGGGTCAAAGCCAATAGAGACTGAAGGGTGACAATAAAAGAAGACTGGAAGATCTGGGAGGTAAACCAGGGGAGCACAGAGGCACGATTCCAAAAAAGAGAGTGCTATAGGATGGTGGAAGCAATCCCTTCTCACTAGATCTTTCTCCAACAAAGTTATTTATTAACTGTCACGTTATTACTGAGTTAATTTCTTGGCATAACTAAAACCTAGTCATACATGGACTATTCCTTATACATGGAGATAAAGTATTTGAATAATTAATCTGATGTTGTACATCATAATTACAGTCCTTTTATCAATCTCTTTTCCTATTACTGTTTATTGAGATACCTATTTACCAAATATGTACAAATATCTTTGTTTTTAAACTGTTCCATAAGATTATTTTTGTTCCTGCTGTCTGCTTTTTGTCATTGTTTGTTATCACCATGTAGTTGTGATGAAAAACTGGATCGAGGGTAGGAAAGGGAAATGGTGAAGTCAAACTAGCATTGGAATAGTTCATTTAGCTTTTAGAGACAGGCTACTAAAGAAAATGGTGTTGCCATTGATTACTTATGTACTAGTATCCTGAAAGTAACAAATACAGTATAGTAAGATCATAAAATCTGCTCAAAAATAGTGGGATAGATATTAATATTTGATCTACTCTACCAATATAGATGTAATAAATCAACCTTTCGGCTTGGGTGTTGCTTTAAAAAGTCTAAGTTTGACGTGATTTTCCAAAACATCATCAAAAAATTAATTTTACTTCATTATTGGTGTCACCAAATAATTTCCTTCATTTTGAACTACTTCAAGAAGGTTTTTAAAAAATAGAGCCAAACACACATTTTCATGGTTGATTTTATCTGTCTTCTAATATCCTGACATTTCATTACTCAGAAATGTATTTGAAGCCACAGTCACCTTGGCCACTGGTAAATGCCTGTTATTTGCTTCTTTCAGAAGAAACTGTTTTTTCAGTTTAGGCATCAAATAGTATTTCAACACTTTTCTTTGCCATGAAGAAAATGCTGCACTCTTTGACATCATGGCAAATCATATACAATTACAGATTTTGCCTGAAGTTATTCCTTACTGGTCCAGACGTTGTTTATATTGCATGGGAAATAGCTTAAGTAAAGTCATACAATTAATTAATATTAACTTTAAGATATCAACAACATGGTTTCTCTTATAATTATTGTTTCGGATACAGGTAGGACAAAGTGTTCTGAATTTGTACCTTCATATAATTTTAGTCTGAAAATGTAAGGAATAAAGACCTAAAAACCTTGAGTCTTCTTGCTGTACATGGAAACTACTCTTTCTCTGCCTTTGCTCTTTCCTCTTTATCTTTTTCTCTTTTGTTTCACAAAGATTTAAAGTCACACACAAAGATATTAAAACACAAGTTAAAATGAATGTTAGACCAGCAAGACATGTGACACAAAGCAAAAAATAAAGGGCAGGAGAGTAAAACTAAATTAGGAGTGAGATTAAATCCTCAAATTGTAGCTACCAAACCCCAAGTACCTGTTAGAGGTAGACAGTTGATGCGAAACTGGGGCTTCTAACTGGCAATGTGAGGGAGGAAACACAGTATGTTTTTTAATAAGGAGAAATAATCTGGTATCCTAGGTTAATCATCATTATTCCTTACAGGGACAACAGAAAGATTTCTACACTTGGTCCTTATAGAGTGGAGACTGTGTAGGGTACTGAACAAAGTTCTCAATAGCATTATCAGCGATTAACATAGGAATTATTCTCATATTGCCTTATAGCATCAAGCCAAAGTACAACTCAGTAAAAGCAATTCAGACCCATGGTGGTGGGGGATTAGAGGGGTACTTTTAAGGTGGCCAAGGTGAAATGCCTCCTAGTGAACTATTATTTAGATTAGATGATATTTAGATGAATGGTAAGCTTTATATCTTTTATGGCAGTGATCTTCAAACTACAGTTTGCATCTGTTAGTGGGTAAAATTATTTCAGCATGTTGCAACCAACTTAAAAAAAATAGAATAAACAAGGATAGTTTGAAACTGAAAAACCAGAGTGTTTTGATAAATATGTTAATATTTACTTCCATTGTGTGTACTGGGTCATGATGCAAAATGTACCTCCCAGTGTGGGTCTATTTAAAGGGTTTGGAACATGCTGCACTGAGGCAATTTTCATAGATTATCTTCTTTGCCTGATTTTGGGGAAGGTATTGCTTGGGAGTAACACAGATTATATCTCTTTGCAAGCACCCGGAGAGCTGCAATTCTGAGTTCAATTGTCAGTTAGGGCCCAGAGAGATGGGAATGGAGAGAGAAGTATTGAATGCATTCGGAGAAACGGAGATTACTGATCTACACCACTATGTGTTGGTGAATCAAGACAGCATGCACCAGGGGTCCAGGAGACTTTGTGGAAATGAAAGAAAAACCTATATAATTGAATGCATAGCTTAGTATGGAGCATCTGCTATAACCCAGTTAAAAGTTGGAAGTCATCCATCCAAAATACTAATTTTGGGTCTTTTTTCCAGTGATTTCACTGCAGGTCCAGTGATAAGTGATAAGACAACTGCATAACTGTGATAAAGTAACATCATGTACAACCATAGGATTAACCCTAGAAAAGAGCACCCTTTCTTTCCACAAGGCAAGTCTCACTGATGCAAAAATCTATTTTCACTCCTGAGAATTTGATTAGATTTCACCAACCACAATTAGAAAACTCAATCTTTTTCATTCTCACATGCTTCAAAAGTAATTGAGTGTTGAAGTGCTACAATTAGCAATGCCTCAGAAAATATGACTTCATACATGGTAATTTTACATTCCATTTGCCACATAATTAAACCCAAGAGATATCACATAAGGGGAGGTTATAACAGCAAATGTCTTGTAAGATCTTCTACTTCAAATATGTATGTATATACATACACACATTGTGAATCATATTTTTCTCTGATCTTGCCTTATCTGCCATCTGTAAGCTCCCTAAGGTCAAAAACAATGTTCTGTACATTTTAAAAGAAAGGGAGTTTACTCAGATATAATCTATGTAGAGTAGAGTTCACCCTGTCATGTATAGCGTTCTAATGAACTTTGACAAATGTTTGCTGCATTCTGTAACCATCACTGAAATCAAAGTATAGAGATTTTCCATCACCACCAAAGGGTTCCGTGTGGCCTTTTGTAGTTATCCTCCTTCTAGGCTCACAGTCCTTGGTAACCACTGATCTGTTTTGGTCCAGTTTTGTCTCTTCCAAAATGTCATTTAAGTTGAATCATACGATATACAGTGTTTTGAGTCTGTCTTTGAGAATCATCCGTATTGTGTATGTATCAGTCATTCATTCCTTTCTAATGTTGAGTTGTATTCCATTATATGCTGCTGACTTATCCATTCACCAGCTGATGGGCAGTTATATTTTTTTGATTTTTAGTGGTAATAACTAAAGCTGATGTAAATATTTATACACAGGTTTTTTTTTTTTTTTTTTTTTTTTTTTTTTTTTTTTTTTT
>NC_045438.1:85533394-85554165 GCF_002776525.5 Piliocolobus tephrosceles
TTTTTTTTTTTTTTTTTTTTTTTTTTTTTTTGTAGAAATATGCCTGGATTTCTCTTGGTAAAATGTCTAGGAGGAAGATTGCTGGCTTATATTGTGAATGTATATTAACTTCATAAGAGTCAGCTCTTCTTGACTATAATCATTTCTCAGTTATTTTTGCCAAGGATCAATGCAGATATGGAGGAAACTAGGTACATGTAAATGGATAAACCACCTATCAGCTATTAATTCCAATGAAATTATTACTGGAAAACTCGGGAATTTGACTGAGTTTGCCTTCTACCTCAATGTCTTTGTTTACTGTGAATTGGCTGCCAATAAACAGTGAAATCACCCAAGGGCAGTAGAAAACAAGTTAGAAAAGCAACTGAAAATCTGGTAGATCCATAATTTGGAAAATAAATGTCTCAAGAAGTAAGAACTAGCTGTTAGCTTAAAAATCATGCACAGTTCTTACTTTTATAATCTTCATACTCTGAGGTAGAAAATTGGCAATATTTTCAAAGACGCCTGCTTTCTGTTAAAGGAGTTGATTTTACATGCAAGTAACATAAAAGTGACCTAGATTATTTCTTTTGAAAATGTAAATTAAAAAAACAATTTTGCATCTATTGTGTTAAGTTTTAGCTGCTGAACAGAGATAGGTCAACAAACGCTGCCAAACTGAAGTGTTACAATGTGTTGCCATAAATAAGAACATCACTACAATAAGAAACTTACATTTTAATCAAACACAATTTCCAATGTGTCTTTCCTTTTGTTTTTTTAATCTGTAATATCTCAGTTATTTTGACTAAGGCTCAAAACTCCATCAACACAATGAAAAGCTATTTTTTTTCTGTCTTAAGTGTTTAGATGAATTCTTCCAACTGAGCCAATTGTCAGAAGCTATTTTGATGAAGTGTTATTCACTGTAGAAATTAGAATTCATAAATGCAAAGATTATGTGAATGATAATTAGCTTTATTATCCATTAACAATCAAGGTGTTATGAGGATTTACTCACACAGGTTGCTCTTTTAGAACTCTTTAAAATTTTTGAAATAATAATGTGCTTTTTAAAGCATGCCTTAAACATGCACTGTAGACTCTGCACTTATTCATCGTCACTGGCAATTGCAAAAACAGATTCCAGAAGGGGATTCCAGAAGGCGATTCCAGAAGGCGATTCCAGAAGAGGAAGTCAGACCATACTTCGAAGGCAATGCTGAATTATCACAGATAGTCTTTGAATGGTGCTTAGCAGGGCCAGCATATGGGTCACTAAGGCTTACTCTAGGTATATGAACATCTTTATCACTCTGGGGTCTTGTACCCAGTAGGGCTGTTTGTAGGCATGGTCAGTACACAAGGGCCTGTAGGAATGTGCACCCTGAAACTGCCTCTAGGAGCTCCCCTTACTGGTTGATACCTGAATTTTACTTGTTCAAAGTTCTACATTTTTGTCTGGGGTTTTAGTTCCTATTAAAAACTATGATAAACAACATTGTCTTTTATATTTACATTTTAAAGTATTATATGAAAGAAGAACCAAAGAATAGGTATTGCCCAGAGAAACTGTAAGAGGAAGGGGAGATGTCACAGATTGGGAAATTACAGTTCATGCCCTAGGAGCTAAATGAACTAGCTTTTACCTTAGAAATATAAGTCACTGTGCCTGCCCATCACAGACCCCTGTAGATACTGCCCAGCCACACCTGGGATGGACATTTGACCGAAGGAATAGCGATTTCCACTGGATATGCATGTCAGACCAGAGTCCTAGAGGATAAATGATGGTGTTTTGAATCAGAGTGACAGCAGTAGACAGGGAGAGAATAACTAGAGTAATTAGAACCCAGATTTGCTAATTGATTGCTAGACTGTGGGTGGGGATAAAAAAAGATATGTTGTAAACATGAGGCAACAGATATAACAACGTAGGGCAAACTAGGATAGGGTCATATCTGGGAAGCAATTAAGAGGTGCATTCTGATCAGATTAGTTCTGAGTTGCTATCAAATATCAAGTAAACAGGTGACAGCTGCACAATTCTTGGTGTGAATGATTTAGTCCAACTTCCTGCACTGAGAGACTTGACCAACCTCTAGTGGCTTCTATCAGCCTAAGATCGTGTCCCTAGGATAACCCCAGCTTTCTTGAGAAAGCTCAATACTGCCAAAATAATGTATCATTTGTTCCAGCCAAAACCTGACCATAGGCTCCTAGCCTCCCTTTTCTTGGAGCAGTTACTTTAGAAAACTTGCCATTGTCAATCCTTTATCTGCCCCTTTGATAAGTAAATCTTCTTTTACCCGTAAAACATTTACGGGTAAGAGCCTAACTTTGATGGACATCTTGCTTTAATTTGTAATACATCTCTCTCCTTAAGAGCCTGAGAGCCGTCTCTTGGAAATATAAACATCTAAGGAGGCAGTTTTCCTGATTCTCAGTTCCTGTGGAAGGGTAAGAGCCTAACTTTGATGGACATCTTGCTTTAATTTGTAATACTTCATTCTGTCCTATATATATGAAAAGTTTGTTTCTCCTCCTATACTCACCAATGAGCAAACATGGACATCCTAATCACATTCGCTAACCCCTCACCACCCCCACTCCTGATCTCCAACCCCTTAAGTACTTTTCCTTTAGTGTATCCCAGTATTTAAAAAGTCTCCTGACTTCTGTTTTGTTTTGGTGGAGTTCAGATCAGTTTGCACTCAATTCTCTCTTCTCTACTGCAGTAATCTGAATAAAATCTGTCTTACTTCATTTCTTTTTGATAGATATCAAGTGGGAAGTTAATATATAGGTCAAAAGGTCAGAGGATAGGTTGAGGCCAGACATGTAAAATTGTAAGTCATCAGTACATGAATGCTATTTAATTCACCCCAGGAGAGAGTAGAGAGAGAGAGAAAAGATAAGGAAACCCTAGACAAAGCAGTGGAGAACCCTTACATTTAGAGTAAGACATGTAGAAGAGGAAGGATCAGAGATCAGATGGAGAAGGAGGACCTGGAAAGAGGATTGATGAGGAACTCAATCAGGTAAGAGGAAAACCAGGAGGTATGTTGTGGTAGAATCAAAGGAGGCAGGCGTTTCAGGTCAGGAGTGGTTAACTATGCCAGATGCTACTAAGAGGATGAATCATGTAAGAACAGATAATTGATTTGGCAACAAGGTGGTGTCAATGACTTTGACAGACTCCAGCAGTGGGCTCATAGAGCTGGAAGGCAGAACTTCAGAGAGCAGTGAACAGGCTTCAAGAAGTAGACATTATTGAGAGGTTCTACTAAAAAGAGAAGTAGAAAAAGGGAAATGAAGTGCAATGTGGGGCCAGTGGGGGTTTGTGTTTTTCTCTTAAGAACAAACACTAGAAATGGAATATTGATGATATGAAACAAAGGGGATAGTACCAGAGTGAAGCCCTTCAGAAGGCAAAGGAGATGTGATTCATAAAAACAAGGTTTGAATTCTGATAGAAGGAAACATACATTCTCCCTTTTAAGAAGAGGCAAGGAGCAGAAATGGGTGCTAGTGCAGGAAGGTTTACAGATTTGGTGACATGAAAATGAGATAGCTCTTGTTTAGTGGCTCTTATTTACTCCATGATACAGAAAGTGAAATCTGAATGAGACAAATCAGGAAAAATAGAAAAGTGAGCAAAAGACGTAAAATAGTCACCTCAAAATGTAGCAAAAACAATGGGGAAATATTGTCAGATAGGCGGTGTTTTAAAGGCCCAGTGGGGTTTGTGGTTATGAATGTTATACAAAGTAGTCAATTTACCTGTGTAATGTCTTTTATCAATGTTCAGCTGTTTGGTTGACTACCTTAAATATTGGCATCAACCAGGGCTTTTATTTTCTACTGTTAACGTTGAGTGAGGAGAAAAGAAAATGTGCTGATGGTGAGAAAATGGTGGAGTCCACAGGACAGAGGGTTTGATCAGGTTCAAGAATTTTGGCAGTGGGGGTATTGAGCAAGTGTTCTAGAGGATTTGGGAGTGGTGATTGAAAACTGTAATGTTTGAAATTAAGATTTTTGAAGGTGGAGCAATTTCCAGTGATAAAACATAAGGAATAGGATATAACCATAGTGTGGGTGACTGTGGTGGAATGGTGCAAAATAAATTAGAACCACAAGTGGATAATCTTGTAAGTGTTGAAGCTGTTATGAATGATGACAGAGTCTAGATGGAAAGCAAGACCATACATAGAAAAAGGGGGATGACAAAGACCCTAGCAGGTGGCAGAAAGCAGGAGAAAAACTAGTTGTGGTATTCAAGTGGCCTACACATCAAGGAAGCAGGAAATGTGCCCCACCTCCTCCCCGGACATTGGCACCACCTATCAGGAGAGAAATTCAGACCCTTTAACAAGGATTACAAAGCTCTGCATGGGTTTTCCTTCCTTGCTTGCCTTTTCATCTTTTCTGGCATTACTCTTCTGAATACTACCCACATCTTACTCACTTCAGCCTTTCACTTTCTTGAGGAGCTCCTACATCTGAGGGCCTTGGTGTATGTTATTTCCTATGCCTTAAATTCTTTTCATGTGTATGGCCCCTTCTTACCCTCACTTTACGTGTCACTTCTCTTTTCTGACCTCACAAATTAAGGTGTTCCCTCTTATAATATCTTGTGCTTTTTCTTTGTGGTACTTATCGAAATGTGAAAGTATATATTAAATCATTGGTATATTTTTAATTATTTATTTTAGCCTCATGAAAGTAGGATATTTTCCCCATTATTTTATTTGCAGAATATGACAGAGAACCAGGTACATGGTAAGCAGCAACTAGAGGAGCATAGTGGCTAAGAGTGCAGGCTCTGGAGTTAAGTTCAAATCCCAACCCCACCAATACTACTTAGGAGATCTTGGGAAAATTTACAACCCAATTTGTAAAATAGGGAAAATACTTATCTCACAGATACAGAGTAGATGTGAGAATTAGAAACAATATATCCAATTGCAATACCTACCACAGTAAATGCTCAGTAATTTTTTGCCAAAGGATGCAGTAAATAAACATTCATGGATTCAACTTTCTATTGTGGATTAATTTGCCATGGAAAAGAACTCCCTTTTAAAGTGATAAAATTTCTTTTTTAAAATTTATTTATTATACTTTAAGTTCTGGGTTACATGTGCAGACTGTGCAGGTTTGTTACATAGGTATACACGTGCTGTGGTGGTTTGCCGCACCCATCAACCCGTCATCTACATTAGGTATTTCTTCTCCTAATGCTATCCCTGCCCTAGTCCCCTACCGCTGACAGGCCCTAGTGTGTGATGATCCCCTCTCTGTGTCCATGTGTTCTCATTGTTCCACTCCCACTTACAAGTGAGAGCATGTGGTGTTTGGTTTTCTGTTCCTGTGTTAGTTTGCTGAGAATGATGGTTTCCAGCCTCATCCATGCACTACAAAAGACATGAACCCATCCCTTTTTATGGCTGCATGGTATTCCATGGTATATATGTGCCACAGTTTCTTTATCCAGTCTATCACTGATGGACATTTGGGTTGGTTCCAAGTCTTTGCTATTGTGAAGAGACCCAGCAATCCCATTACTGGGTATATACCCAAAGGATTATAAAAAGCTGTTTTAATTGTACAACTATACTTAAACTATAAAAACTAGTGCAATGTGGGGCCTTAAACTATTAAATGAGGAAACTGGGTACTGTGATCTCAATATTTTTTTCTGGTTCTAAAATCTTAAATTATAAAATGGATGTTTTCCTCCTCTGACCTGTCAGAAAAGTAGTAGTCCTCCATTACTCAAAACAGGGAGTTTAAAACAAAAATAGTTGGAGGATAATGGAATCATCTAGAAAGCTCTATCAAATTGCAGATGCTTTTCTTCTTCTGTTGCTTCTGATTTTGGCACATGTGGAGAGTGGGTGTTGTAGTTTAAAAACTTCCTCAGCTAAAGAAAGTCTCCTTCTGGCTTTTCTCACTGTTCAGCTTCTGTTACCTGTCCTGTTGAGAACCACTGATTTAGCAGATACTGTGAAAGAAGAGATGCTTAGCATAAATGCATGTATAGCAGTCAAACACCACAGCTTTTCTTTTTTAAACAACATGATTGTTATGACCATGTACATGCATGAATGTACCATTTATTCTCCCCAGCTGGAATTGTTATGAATGTTGCTTTTTAGAAAATGATTCTATTCACAGCTCTGTGCAACTACATCTCTCCAATCCTTAGAACTTCTGTATCAAGTAGCATTTTATTATCACAAATCTCTCTAAATAGAATTATACTCTAATAATGATGTGAAAGGATTTTAGTCACTTGAATTTCCTTGTATTCTATTCAGTGAAATCCTATTTAGATTTTAAAAGGTAGCATATCTTTGAAATTTGTAGCAATCAAATTCCAATGAAAAATCACGACAAATCTAGGTTTCAAGTGTAAAATTGTGAATAAGTGACTATTTCCCTTCTTGTCTGGTCTGCTTCAATTCTTCTTCCATTTACTTCCAAACCAAATGGAGAAAGGGGAGGGAAGGGAGATTCATAAACAAGGGAATGGAAATTGGGTCAGCATGTTGATTACTGACCTTAGCAACCACCAAGCTTTGGTATCTATCTGGAAAGTCCTAGGGGTGGATTTTTGGTTTATTGACTTGGTGACTATTGACCTGCTTCAATTTATGGCACTTCCTCTCCATGACAGATAACCTCTGAGGCTCTTGTTCTCTGCAGTTGCTGCAAGGGAATTTTCTGCAGCTTGAGGAGGACTTTCTGTGTCTCTTTTGCATCTTTAAGATTAGGATGATAATCTTGACTTTTTAACATTAGAACAGTTGTGAAAATTGAATGAGAAGAGGTACCTAGTGGCTCCTAATAAACTGTAACAGCCACATACAAATGGAATTTTTTTTTTTTTGAGACGGAGTCTTGCTCTGTCGCCCAGGCTGGAGTGCAGTGGCCGGATCTCAGCTCACTGCAAGCTCCGCCTCCCCGGTTTACGCCATCTCCTGCCTCAGCCTCCTGAGTAGCTGAGACTACAGGCCCCGACCACCTTGCCCGGCTAGTTTTTTTGTATTTTTTAGTAGAGACCACCATGTTAGCCAGGATGGTCTCAATCTCCTGACCTCGTGATCCGCCCACCACTCCCAAAGTGCTGGGATTACAGGCTTGAGCCACCACGCCCGGCCAACAAATGGAATTTTTAAGTGATTTTTAAGTGATTTTCTAGGTATTTTCAAAATACTTGATAGTTATGTTGATGATGATGAAGTTGATGGTAAATGTTTATTGATTTTGGATCCCATAAATGCACCCAACAGGTGATACTGGAAATGGATCTATTATGTACCAAAATGTATTTCCTCAAAATTAATATCTTGAAGCCTTAACCCCCAATGTAACTGTATTTGGAGATACGAACTTTATAAAGGTAATTAAAGTTAAATAAGGTCATAAAGGTGGGACCATAATCTAATAAGACTGGGGCTCTTATAGGAAGAGAAAGAGATACCAGGGATGTTCATACACAGAGAAAAGGCCCTGTAAGGACATGGTAAGAAGGCAGCCATCTGCAAACCGAAGAGAGAGGTCTCATGAGATGGCAATCCTGCCAGCACCTTGATCTTGGACCTTTAGCCTCCAGAATAGTGAGAAAATACATTTCTGTTGTTTAAAATATGTTTGTTATGGCAGCCCTAGCAAATTAATACAGGATCCTTATATAAACATCAATTATTTTTCACTTTCTTAATGATTTGTGTATACCACCACTAAAATGTTCATTTAAATAGAGAATCTATGGAAAAAGGCTCACCTAGTGTTTTAGGACTGAAATACTTAAAAGTAGTAACAACAGACTCAGGATTACCAGATGTTTAAATGCAACAAGTTTAAGATTACCAGATGTTTAAATGCAACCAAGTGATATTTCACTTGATTCAATAATTTCATATTGAAATTTCAACTCTAAGATTTAAATTTTGGGCATATTATTATTTATTTAAATTGATGCATAATATGCATATTTTCAGGGAATATGAGATCATTTAATACATTCATACAATTTGTAAAGATCAAATCAGTATACTTGGGATATTCATAACCTTAAATATTGGTCTTTTCTTTATGACAGAACTATTCAAATTCTTTTCTTGTAGCAATTTTGAATTATAGAATAGATTATTATAAACTATAGTTACCCTACAGATCTATCTAACCCTAGGTTTTATTTCTTCTATCCAACTGTACATTTCTACCCAATATCTCCTCTCTACTACCCTTCTTGGCCTCTGGTAACCACCAGTCTAATGTCTATCTTCATGAGACCTACCTTTTGTTTTTGCTTCCACATAGAAGTGAAAATATGTGATATTTGTCTTCTTGTGTTGGCGTATTTCACTTAACATAATGACCTCCAATTCCATCATGTTGCTGCAAATGATAAGATTACATAAATAAATGGTATATATTTTATATATGGTATAAGGAAGGGGTCCAGTTTCAGTGTTCTGCTGGATATGGCTAGTCAGTTTTCCCAACACCATTTATTAAATAGGGAATCCTTTCCCCATTGCTTGTTTTTGTCAGGTTTGTCAAAGATCAGATGGCTGCATATGTGTGGGGTTATTTCAGAGGTCTCTGTTCTATTCCATTGGTCTATATATCTGTTTTGGTACCAGTACCATGCTGTTTTGGTTACTGTAGCCTTGTTGTATAGCTCCCAGATGACATTTCTAGACACACTCTGGGCCAAAAGAGAACCTGTTGCCTTGAAGGGAAATACCCAGTCCAAGCAGGCCTCATCATGTGCTGATGAAAGGGCCCATGGGTCTTGAATAACTAGCAGTGATTCCCTCATAGTACGCCATGGACATTGGGTGAGATTCGGAGATATGTTGGCTTCAGGTGAGACCCAGCATTTCCAGCTGCGGTGGCTATGGTGAGAGACTCCTTCTATTTGAGAAAAAGGGGGAAAAGTAAAGGAGACCTTGTCTTGCACCTTAGGTACAAGCTCAGCTATGGTGGGGTAGAACATCAAGTGGGCTTCTGGGGACGCTGATTCCAGGCATTGGCTCTTAAACAGCATTTCTGGACCTTCCCAGGGGCAGAGGGGATCCTACTCACATGAGGGGTGAGTTCCAGTCCTGGCAGTATTCACTGCAAGCTGACTGAAGAGCCCTTGGCCTGTAAGTGAACACTTGTGGTGGTCTGGCAGAAGCCCCTATGGGATGATAGTGGTGGCAGCCATAGGCAGAGGCTCCTCTGGCAAGGGAAGGCAAAGGAAGAGTGGGAAGGACTTTGTTTTGTGGTATAGGTGCCAGCTCATTTGCAGTACAATAGAATACCAGGTAGATTTCTAAGGTTTTTGACTCTGGTCCCTAGCTCCTAGATGGCATCTGTGAGCCTGCCCAGATCCTTGGGGGAACTTGCCACCCTCAAGGGAAATACACAAGCCTGGTTGGCTTTTCTACCTGCTGATTATAGAGCTCTAGGGCCTTGAGTGAATGTAGGTGGTAGCTGGTTAGTGGTTATAGTGGGCATTGGTTGAGGCCCAGTCTGTACTGGTTTCAGGTCTGACCCAGCACAGTCACAGTGGTGGTGGGTACAGGAGTGCTTATGTCACCCACCCCCAGCTCCAGAGGCTTAGCGTAGAGAAAGAAAGACTCCATTTGTTTGAGAGAAAATAAGGGAAGAGAACAAGGGTCACTGCCTGGTAATCCAGAGATTTCTTCCAGATCTTATCCAAGACCACCAAAGGGGTACCTCTATGAGTCCGAAAGAACTGTAGCATTACTGGACTTGGGGTGTTGCCTAATGCAGATATGGCTTTGATAACAACACCCAAGTCCATTTGAATATATGAAAAGCCTTCCTAAGAAGGAGGGGTACCAATAAGCACAGGCTGCAAACACTACAATAAGTATCTAACTTTTCAATGCCCAGACACCAACAAACGTCCACAAGTATCAAAACCATCAAGGAAAACATGATCTCACCAACTGAACTAAATAAGGCACCAGGGACCAATCCTGGAGATACAGAGATATGTAACCTTTCAGACAAAGAAATTTGAAAAAAGCTGTTTTGAGGAAACTCAAAGAAATTTAAGATAACACAGAGAAGGAATTTATAATTTGCCAGATAATGTTAAAATTATATTGAAATAATTAAAAAGAATCAAGCAGAAATTCTGGAGTTAAAAAGTGCAATTGACATACTGAAGACTGCATCAGAATCATTCAATAGTAGAATTGATCAAGCAGAAGAAAAATTAGTGAGCTCGAAGACAGGCTATTTGAAAACTACAAGGTCAGAGAAGACTGAAAAGAAAAAAATAATAAAAAGAATGAATTATGCCTACAAGATGTAGACAATAGCCTCAAAAAAGCAAATCTAAGAGTTACTGACTTTAAAGAGGAGATAGAGAAAGAGATCAAGATAGAAAGTTTACTCAAAAGACAATATCAGGGAATGTTCCAAACTTAGAGAAAGATATCAACATCCAAGTACAAGCTATAGAACAACAAGTGGATTTAACCCAAAGAAGACTACCTCAAGTTATTTAATAATCAAACTCCCAAGGTCAATGAAAAAGAAAGGATTCTAAAAGTAGCAAGAGAAAAGAAGCAAATAACATACAATGATGCTCCAATATGTATGGCAGCAGACTTTTCACTGGGAAATTTACAAGTCAGGAGAGAGTGGCATGACATATTTAAAGTGAAGAAGAAAAAACTTTTACTCTAGAATTGTATATCCGGCAAAGATATTCATCAAGCATGAAGAAGAAATAGAGGCTTTTCCAGGAAAACAAAAGCTGAGGGCTTTCATCAACACCAGATCTTTCCTATAATAAATGCTAACGGGAGTACTTAAATCAGAAAGAAAAATATATTAATGAGTAATCAATAATCACCTGAAGGTACAAAACTCACTTGTAATAGTGAATACACAAAACAACACAGAATATTATAATGCTGTATCTTTGGTGTATAAACTATTCTAATCTTAAGTAGAAAGACTAAAAAATGAACCAATCAACAAAAGCTACAACAAATTTTCAAGACTGAAGCAGATGAGTAAGATAAATAGAAACAACAGAAACTAAAAAGTGTGGGAACAAAGTTAAGATACATAGTTTTTACTAGTTTTATTTTAGTTAGCTTGTTTGTTCACTTGTCTATATATGCAGATGTTGTTATCAGTTTAAAATACTGGGTTATAAGATAGTATTCATTTGCAAGCCTCATGGTAACCTTAAATGAAAAAACATAGAATAGATACAACAGAAAGTAAAAAGAAACTACACATATTACAGAGAAAATAATTTTTGCTAAAAGGAAGACTGGAAGGAAGAAAAGAAGGAAGAGAAGACTGTAATATAACCAGAAAGCAAATAACACAATGGCAGGGGTCAGTTCTTACTTATCAATAATAACATTGAAGGTAAGTGGACTAAATTTTCCAATAAATAGACATAAAGTGGTTGAATGAATAATAATAAAGATTCAATGACCTGCTGCCTATAAGAAACATTTCACCTGTAAAGACACAAATAGACTGAAAATAAATGGCTGGAAAAAGATATTACTTGCCAATGGAAACCAAAAAAGCAAGAAAGACTTTAGAAGCCTGAGACAGGTGGATCACTTGAGCTCAGGAATACAAGACTGGCGTGGACAACATAGTGAAATCCCCATCTCTACAAAAATATGCAAAAATTAACTGAGTGTGATGGCATATGCCTGCAGTCCTAGCTACTTCAGTGGCTGAGGCAGGAGGATTGCATGAGTCCAGGAGTTTGAAGTTGTAGTGAGCTATGTTCACCCCACTAGACTCCAGGCTGGGTGACAGTGAGACTCTGTTTCAAAATAAATAAATAAATAAATTAATTAATTAAAAAAACAAAACAAACAAACAAAAAAACAAAACAAAAAACCGGGAGTAGTTTTATATGACAAAATAGATTTCAAGACAAAATGTGAAGAATAGACAAAGAAGATCATTATATAATGACAAAGGGGTCAATTCAGCAAAGAGATATGGCCATTGTAAATATATATGCACTCAACGCTAAAGCACCCAGGGATATAAAGCAAGTATTATTAGAGCTAAAGAGAGAGACAAACCTCAATACAATAATGGGTCTAGACTTTCACACCCCCTTTCAGCATTGGACAGATCTTCTGGGCAGAAAATTAACAAAGAACATTCTGCTTTATCTATACGACAGACAAAATGGACCTAATAGATATTCAGGGAGCATTTCATCCAGTAGCTGCAGAAGACACACTTTTTCCTCAGCATGGATTATTCTAAAAAATACACCAAAATGCCAATAATGATATGGACAATGAAGTCCAGGCTGAGGTGGTCTCAGATGGAGATGAGGAACTTGTTGAGAACTGGAATAAAGGTGACTCTTGCTATGCTTTCACAAAGAGACTAGTGGCATTTTGCCCTTGCCCTAGAGATCTGTGGAACTTTGAACTTGAGATAGATGATTTAGGGTATCTGGTGGAGGAAATTTCTAAGCAACAAAGCAAAGATGTCACTTGGGCTTTTAAAAGCATTCAGTTTTATGCATTCACACAAAAATTATTTGGAATTGGAACTCATGTTTAAAAGGGAAGCAGAGCATTAAAGTTTGGAAAATTTGCAGCCTGATGATGTGACAGTAAAAAAAAAAAAAAAAACATTTTCTGAGGAGAAATTCAAGCCAGCTGCAGAAATTTGCACAAGTAACAAGAAGCCAAATGTTAATGACCGAGACAATGGGGAAAATGTCTCCAGGGCATGTCAGAGGTCTTCCTGGCAGCCCTTCCCATCACAGCCCCAGAGGCCTAGGAGGAACAAATGGTTTCCCGGGCTCAACTCAGGGCCTTGCGGCTTTCTGCAGTCTTGGGACTTGGTGCCCTGCATCCCAGCTGTGGCCACATGCAACTCAGGCTGTTGCTTCAGAGAGTGCAAGCCCCAAGCCTTGGCAGCTTACACATGGTGTTGGGCCTTCAGGTGCACAGATGTCCAGAATTGAGATTTGGGAACCTCCACATAGATTTTAGAGGATGTATGGAAATGCCTGGGTGTCCAGGCAGAAGTTTGCTGCAGGAGTGGTGCTTTCATGGAGAACCTCTTCTAGGGCAGTACAGAAGGAAAATGTGAGGTTGGAGTCCCCACACAGTCACCACTTGGGCACTGCCTAGTGGAGCTGTGAGAAGAGGACCAGCATTCTCCAGACCCTAGAATGGTGGTAGATCCATTGACAGGTCACACTGTGCACCTGCAAAAGCCACAAACACTCAGTGCCACCCTGTGAAAGCAGCTAGGAGGGGGGCTATATCCTGTGAAGCCACAGGCCCAAGGCCATGGGAGCCTACCTCTTGCATTGGCATGACCTGGATGTGAGACATGAGGTCAAAGTAAATCATTTTGGAGCTTTAAGAATTGCCTGCCCCATTGGATTTTGGACTTGCATGGGGGCCTGTAGTCCCTTTGTTTTGGCCAATTTTTCAAATTTGGAACAGGTATATTTACCCAATTCCTGTACCCCCACTGTATCTAAGAAGTAGATAACTTGCTTTTGATTTTACAGGCTCATAGGCAGAAGGGACTTGCCTTGTCACAGATGGGACTTTAGACTTTGGACTTGTGGGTTAATAGTGAAATAATTAAGACTTCGGAGACTTTCGGGAAAGCATTATTCATTTCAAAATGTGAAAGGCATATGAGATTTGGTAGGAGCCAGGGCAGAATGATATGGTTAGTCTTTGTGTCCCACTCAAATCTCATCTTGAATTGTAATCCTCATAATCCCCACATGTCAAGGGAGAGACCAGATGGAGGCAACTGAATCATGGGAGTGGTTTCCCACATGCTGTTCTTGTGATAGTGAGTAAGTTCTCATGAAATCTGATGGTTTTGTAAGGGACTCTTCTCCTTTCACTTGGCACTTCTCCTTCCTGCTGCCTGTGAAGAAGGTGCCTTGCTTCCCCTTTGCCTTCTGCCATGATTGTAAGTTTCCTGAGGCTTCCCCAGGAATGCTGAACTGTGAATCATGTAAACCTCCTTCCTTTATAAATTACTCAGTCTTGAGCAGTTCTTTAAGGCAGTATGAAAACAGATTAATACAGGACCCAGTGGCTTCACTGCTGAATCCAACCAAATACTAAGGAACTAATATCATCTCTACTCAAGCTATTCCAAAAAATGGAGGAGGAGTAAATTCTTCCAAACTTATTATATGAGGCCAATATTACCCCGATATCAAAATGAGACAATGGCACATCAAAAAAAAAAAAAAAAAAAAAAAAAAAAAAAAAAAAAAAAAAAAAAAGACAGAAAGAAAAAAAAAAGAAAAAAGAAAACTACAGGCCAATATCACTGATTAATACTGATACAAAAATTCTAAGCTAAATACTGGAAAATAGAGTTCAACAACACATTAAAAATATCATTTGTCATGACTAAGTGGGATCCATCCTAGGAATTCAAGCTTCAACATATACAAATCAATCCATGTGATGCATTATATCAACAGAATGAAGGACAAAAACCATATAATCATTTCCATTGATACTGGAAAAACATTTGATAAAATTCAACATCACTTCATGACGAAAACCTCAAAAACTTGGTATTGAAGGAGCATACCTTAACATAATAAATGTCATATATGACAGATCCACAGCTAGTATTGTACTGAATGAGAAAAAACTGAAAGCCTTTCCTCTAAGATCTGGAACATGACAAGGATGCTGCCTTTCACCACTGTAATTTTTCATAGTACTGGAAGTCCTAGCTTACGCAATCATACAAGAGAAAGAAATAAAGGGCACCCAAATTGGAAAGGAATATGTTAATTTATTCTTGTTTGCAGATGATAGATCTTATATTTGAAAAAACCTAAAGACTCCACCAAAAACGATTGGAACTGATATACAGATTCAGTGAAGTTACAGCATATGAAATCAACAGACAAAAATCAGTAGCATTTTTACATGCGAGCAACCAATACTCAGAAATAGAAGTCAAGAAAGTAATCCCATTTACAATAACTGCAATTAAAATTAAATGCGTATATATTAACCAAGGAAATGAGAGATCTCTACAATGAAATCTATAAAACATTGATGCAGGAAATTAAAGAGGACAAAAAAATGGAAAGATATTCCATGTTCATAGATTGGAAGAGTTGTTATTGTTAAAATGTCCATTCTACTGAGAGCAATCTACAGATTTAATAAAATTCGTATCAAAATACCAAAGACATTCTTCACAAAACTAGAAAGCAGTCTCATAATTTATATGAAACCACAAAAGACCCAGAATAGCCAAAGCTATCCTAAGTAAAAAGGATAAAACTGGAGGAATCCCATTCCCTGACTTCAAATTACACTCCAGAGCTATAGCAACCAAAATAGCATGGTACTAGCAAAAACACAGACACATCAACCAATGGAATAGAACAGAGAGCCCAGAAATACATCCATACAGTTACAGTATACTAATTATTGACTAAATTGCCAAGAAAGGACGAGTCTCTTCAATAAATGTTGCTGGTAAAACTGGCTATCTGTATGCAGAAGAATGAAACTAGACCCCTATCTCTCACCATATACAAAAATCAATCAAAATAGTTTCAATTGTTACCTTTAAAACCTCAAACTATGAAACTACCACAAGAATACATTAGGGAAACTCTCCAGGACATTGGACTGGGCAAAGGTTTATTGTGTAATACTCCACAAACACAGGAAATTAAAGCAATTTGGACACATGGGATCACATGAAGTTAAAGAGCTTCTGCACAGTAAAGGAAACAAACAATGAAGTGAAGATACAATCCACAGCATGGGATAAAATATTTTCAAACTACCCATTTGACAAGGGATTAATAATCAGAATATATAAGGAGCTCAAACAACTCTATAGGAAAAAATCAAATAATTTACTTAAAAAGTGGGCAAAAGATCTGAATAGATATTTCTCAATAGAAGACATACAAATGACTAACAAATATATGAAAAGGTGCTCAGTTAAAACCATTGATCATTAGAGAAACGCATATCAAAACTACAATAAGATATCATCTCACTTCACCTCAGTTAAAATGGCTTTCATCCAAAGGAGAGGCAATAACAAATGCTGGTGAGGATCTGGAGAAAAGTGAACCCTTGTACACTGTTGGTGGGAATGTAAATTAGTACAACCACTATGGAGAATAGTTTCTGGGCTTTTCAAAAACCTAAAACTAGAGCAACAATGTGATCTAGCAATCTCACTCCTAGATATATTCCCAGAAGAAAAGCAATCAGTATATCAGAAAGATATGCCACACTCCCATGTTTGTTGCAGCACTATACACAATAGCCAAGATTTGGAAGCAACCTAAGTGTCTATCAACAGGTGAATGGATAAAGAAAATGTTGTACATATACCCAATGGAGTATTATTTAGCCATGGAAAGAATGAGATCCGGTCATTTGCAACAACACAAATGGGACTAGAAGTCATTATGTTAAGTGAAATAAGCCAGGCACAGAAAGAAAAACTTTGCATGTTCTCACTTATTTGTGGGAGCTAAAAATAAAACAAATGAACTCATAGAGATGGAGAGTAGAAGGATGGTTACCAGAGACTGGGAAGGATAGTCGGGGTGTTGGGGGAAAAGTGACGATCATAAATGGGTACAAAAAAATAGCTAGAAAGAATAAGACCTTGTATTTGATAGCACAACAGGGTTACAATAGTCAAAAATAATTTAATAATACATTTAAAAATAACTAAAAAGTATAATTGGATTGTTTGTAACATAAAAGATAAATGCTTGAGGGGATAGAGACCCTATTTATAGTGATGTGATTATTACACATTGCATGTGTGTATCAAAATATCTTATGTACCCCATAAATATATACACCTACTATGTACCCACAAAAATTAAAAATAAATAAGAAAAAAAAGAAACGCCACAGGTCTACAATTCTCTAATGGGCTTATTTTCATATACAGTAGAGGCTATATTTATATATGCTTTGTTACCTTATTTTTATTCAACGTGGAATGTTTTTCGACATAAATGTCCTTATCTTCTTCAAATACCCAAATATATGCACTGAGAAATACCACTTCTGTTACTTTTGTTTTTCATTTATCTATAACATTATTATTTTAATTTGGGTTCTTCCAATTAATAACTAAAATGACAAGTGGCTTCTGAACAAATCACTTGGTAATGTAGATTCTAGATTACTTGAGTTGTTGTTATTTGATAATGGTACAGCATCATATTATGAAGGCAAAACTTTCTTTAACAAAAGCTGTAAAGCCATTTGTTAAAACTGGCCAGCATTATAAGACAGGTTATAGGAAGGACAAGTTTTTTTGGCAGCTGAAACTGCCTCAAATGGAGGCTTTTAAAAAAGATTTGTCAGAACAAACCTATTTTTAAAATGAAAGTTGAGTGACTTGAAAGTTCAGAAATGATACAGTAACTGCTGTGGGACTAATCATACCATCTCTTGCTTACCAAATTAGTGTTAGACCCACTATAATAATGATGGCTTGATGGCAACAGATGAATGGATACTTTGGACAAATTATGTAGTATAGGAATACTGCTGTGACTAAAAAGGGCCCTTTTCAGTGATATGCTTCATGGTGAGAAGCTTTGTTACCAGAAGGAGAAATAAAAAGGAAAGTTACCCTGGTGATGGTGATGGGGGTAGGGATAGGACTAAAGTTAACCAAAAGTATTCAGACCTTAAAATACTGATGTGACCAAAGAGAATATTTGACTTTTTAAATTTTCTTTCAGTTCTCAAAATGGTATAGGTATTTGGACATAGGTCTAAAAGTTCCACATTAAGATAAATGTGAAACTCAAGTATAAGTTAAAGAGGTTCTCCCCTTAGAGTTAGGAAACAAACACACAAATGAAGCACAGAATACAAGCTGTAGCAGCATTTCCCAAATGGTGTGCTGTAGAATTTGGGGATTCTTGGGAAAACTTCTTGGGAAATGCATGCTGAAAAAAATTAAGTTGAGTTGAAATTAGTTTAGGAAACACTTATATTTATAGCCTCCTCCTGATAAACAACTAATATTAAAGTATTGCAATAAGGAACCCTGTTTAACTTATTTAACCAAGTGTTTTCCACATTTTGACTGTGAAACATTTTTTCACCTAACACCTATGCACAAGACCAGGGACTGGTGTAAGAACTCATTAGCATGACCTTCTGAGACAGCTGTCTAAAGGTTCTTTGCTCTCTTTTCAGCAGCTCTATGTCAAGAAGCTATCATTAGTACTGTAAAGTGCTAATCCTGGCTGTGTTAACCTAGGGAGGGCAGGGGTGATAAATGAAAATTGTGTCTATGTCTTTATATGTTTATTCTGTATGTGACTTCTTGTAACATTTTATTTTGACAAGTTGTACTTGGCTCAGATGAGGTTGTCCCAAGCTCATGTCTAGTCTCTTAGAAGAACTGCTCCATCCATATGTATATAAGTATGTATATAAAATTCGTATCTGTGGCTTAATTTGGAACAGAGCAGTGGAGCCTCACTCAATTCATGCTAAGGTAGTGAGAACTGGGTTTCTATGTGGTTACAGCTCCATCTGGCCAGGAAAATGTTGCTGATAGCACTAATGCAGCTCTTTACTGACTTGCTTCTCTGTTCTTGAGATAAGTCAACCTAGTTTGTGATGTTTGTGCCTGGCCTTTCTATCAGCTTGAATCTGCTCTTGGCATTTGTTAATATTAGGTTCATACAATCCAGTAAATGCCAGAAATAATTTTCCAGGAAGAACAACCTTCTTTTAACTTAGAAGCAGTTTATATCTTCCTAGGTTTTTATGAAGCTATTGTTGTCAAATTTAGCAGGTAGAAAACATATTTGAATGTAAAAATTACACTGTGAAATTAGAGTCTTGTAACCAACTGCCACCAAATTAACTTGCCAGATTAATTGTGCTCTCCATTGAGTTGTGTGCTTACTAAAAATACATTGTGCTTGGTCTCAAACTTGTTTATGTTAGCTGTACCCTAACTCTAACCTTACGCTTTCATAATTTAAGTAAATATTACATATTCCATGAAAACAATGCAGGAGAGGATTGTTATTGAATTTTTTTGTGTAAAAAAGCTAGACAAAATGTAAGTTGGTTCCCCCTTTCCCCCAAAGAGACATCAAATCTAGATATAGTAAACTGCCAAACTATTACTGTAGAATTAGGTTTAGACAAAACAGTTATAAAGGTTGACGGAGGAGTAGTCATACAAATCTAGAAGAATTCTTCACTCAGGGGGTATTGCAAATGCCTGTAAGTTCACTTACAGATATTAAAACTCGACATTATAGATAATGTATTATCCAATTATAAACAGACAATGCAGAATTCCAATCAGTGAATCTGAATGCTAATGAGAAGTTTTGGTTCTAAACCAAAATCTTAGTGAATGATTGTGCTCTTATGTAGTTTCAGTAAAAATGAAATGTACGGTGTGTGTCATTACATATCAACTTTTAATGCTTGCTTGATTTAACAATCTATCTTTCTCAGTTAACCAACCAACTTGATCCAGTCTTGTTATACTGGATAATAGGCTTCTGTAGTATGAGCATTGTGACCAATGAAACATCTGACTGCTCCCTATAATTTCGGCTCTCCTCTTTCAGATAACTATAACATAGATAATGGGGTTAGGGACATGTTACTTTAAAATATGGCACCTTGGCATTTGAGGAAACTGCAGAAACAGGAAGGTCACTTTTGACTTCTCCTGCCTTCCTTCCTGAAGCAGGACATAAAAGAATTTTTTGACCTTCCTCTGAAGAAGACCTTCATTCTAGGGGAATCTACCCTTCATTCAGAGGAAAGGAATATCTTTGAAGATGCAGAGACACCAAGAAAAATCTGAATAAACAGATCTTGCTAAAGTTTGTTATCATTATATCATAACCTTTTGTCTTCCAATCATAATATTGCATGACTGTACATAAGAATACACAGGTCTCTCTGTTTCATTGGGTCTTCATTTTAGAAGGTCTCCGTGTCTTGTAAAACTTATATTAAATGAATTTGTCTTTTTTTTTCTTGTTAATCTGTCTTTTGTAATAGAGTCTCAGACGTGAACCTAGAGAGGAGTGAGGAAAGAAATCTTTTTCTCCCCTACATGGACAAACCTAAGGCTATGGAATCCTGTGCTCCCTTTAACTGCAGTTGCTGCTTCCACCTCTCAGCTTATGTATGCTCAACAGCCTATATGAAAAGGGTAAAAGATGACGAAGATGATCTCGCCTTGTTTCTGGAGCCAGCTTATTCTTTCTATTGGCTCATGAAGCTGTTGCCTTACTGTCTCTGAATTCCTGAAGTGCAGACATTTGCTTGCCCTAGTCATAGTGACCCAGCTTGCCTTTCTTTCTTTTCTTTTTTTTTTTTTATTATTATACTTTAAGTTCTAGGGTACATGTGCATAATGTGCAGGTTTGTTACATATGTATACTTGTGCCATGTTGGTGTGCTGCACCCATCAACTCGTCAGCACCCATCAATTTATCATTTACATCAATGTATAACTCCCCAGTGCAATCCCTCCCCCCTCCCCCCTCCCCATGATAGGCCCCAGTGTGTGATGTTCCCCTTCCCGAGTCCAAGTGAGCTCATTGTTCAGTTCCCACCTATGAGTGAGAACATGCAGTGTTTGGTTTTCTCTTCTTGTGATAGTTTGCTAAGAATGATGGTTTCCAGCTGCATCCATGTCCCTACAAAGGATGCAAACTCATCCTTTTTTATGGCTGCATA
>NC_045438.1:85554265-85681153 GCF_002776525.5 Piliocolobus tephrosceles
CACATCCTCTCCAACACCTGTTGTTTCCTGATTTTTTAATGATTGCCTTTCTAACTGGTGTGAGATGGTATCTCATTGTGGTTTTGATTTGCATTTCTCTGATGGCGAGTGATGATGAACATTTTTTCATGTGTCTGTTGGCTGTATGAATGTCTTCTTTTGAGAAATGTCTGTTCATATCCTTTCCCCACTTTTTGATGGGGTTGTTTGTTTTTTTCTTGTATACTTGTTTGAGTTCTTTGTAGATTCTGGATATTAGCCCTTTGTTAGATGAGTAGATTGCAAAAATTTTCTCCCATTCTGTAGGTTGCCTGTTCACTCTGATGGTAGTTTCTTTTGCTGTGCAGAAGCTCTTTAGTTTAATGAGATCCCATTTGTCAATTTTGGCTTTTGCTGCCGTTGCTTTTGGTGTTTTAGACATGAAGTCCTTGCCCATGCCTATGTCCTGAATGGTATTACCTAGGTTTTCTTCTAGGGTTTTTATGGTATTAGGTCTAACATTTAAGTCTCTAATCCATCTTGAATTAATCTTCGTATAAGGAGTAAGAAAAGGTTCCAGTTTCAGCTTTCTACTTATGGCTAGCCAATTTTCCCAGCACCATTTATTAAATAGGGAATCCTTTCCCCATTTCTTGTTTCTCTCAGGTTTGTCAAAGATCAGATGGCTGTAGATGTGTGGTATTATTTCTGAGGACTCTGTTCTGTTCCATTGGTCTATATCTCTGTTTTGGTACCAGTACCATGCTGTTTTGGTTACTGTAGCCTTGTAGTATAGTTTGAAGTCAGGTAGCGTGATGCCTCCAGCTTTGTCCTTTTGACTTAGGATTGTCTTGGCAATGCGGGCTCTTTTTTGGTTCCATATGAACTTTAAAGCAGTTTTTTCCAATTTGGTGAAGAAACTCATTGGTAGCTTGATGGGGATGGCATTGAATCTATAAATAACCTTGGGCAGTATGGCCATTTTCACGATATTGATTCTTCCTATCCATGATCATGGAATGTTCTTCCATTTGTTTGTGTCCTCTTTTATTTCACTGAGCAGTGGTTTGTAGTTCTTCTTGAAGAGGTCCTTTACATCCCTTGTAAGTTGGATTCCTAGGTATTTTATTCTCTTTGAAGCAATTGTGAATGGAAGTTCATTCCTGATTTGGCTCTCTGCTTGTCTGTTACTGGTGTGTAAGAATGCTTGTGATTTTTGCACATGAATTTTGTATTCTGAGACTTTGCTGAAGTTGCTTATCAGCTTAAGGAGATTTTGGGCTGAGACAATGGGGTTTTCTAAATATACAATCATGTCATCTGCAAACAGGGACAATTTGACTTTTTCTTTTCCTAACTGAATACCCTTGATTTCTTTCTCTTGCCTGATTGCCCTAGCCAGAACTTCCAACACTATGTTGAATAGGAGTAGTGAGAGAGGGCATCCCTGTCTTGTGCCAGTTTTCAAAGGGAATTTTTCCAGTTTTTGCCCATTCAGTATGATATTAGCTGTGGGTTTGTCATAAATAGCCTTTATTATTTTGAGGTACGTTCCATCAATACCAAATTTATTGAGCGTTTTTAGCATGAAGGGCTGTTGAATTTTGTCAAAAGCCTTTTCTGCATCTATTGAGATGATCATGTGGTTCTTGTCTTTGGTTCTGTTGATATGCTGGATTACGTTGATTGATTTGCGAATGTTGAACCAGCCTTGCATCCCAGGGATGAAGCCCACTTGATCATGGTGGATAAGCTTTTTGATGTGCTGCTGAATCCGGTTTGCCAGTATTTTATTGAGGATTTTTGCAACACTGTATTCACTCCTTTAAACCAGCAGCCTGCTTTGGTAGCTTACAATTCAGATTATCTCATCTTTGTTCTCATCTCCTGGCTCATGGACCTCTCACCTGTCCTGCCCACACTTCCCATGCTTCATTTATCTCTGAGTTGAGTGTCTGTTTTGCAATCCCTTGTCTTGGTCTTTACTTGGTAATTTTGATGCTTTGGGCACAGTCTTCATCTTCTAGTTTTAAACCTCCACCCCAACTGGATGGTGAAATGATTTTGCTCTTTTTATTGTATTTTTCAACAGGTGCAGCAAACTGGAACTTAACTGCAAAGGCACCTATGCTTTGCATTTACTACTTTGAGTTCTGTTCTTGATGTTGTTTTGAACTGGATCTAGAGGTAAGAATAAAACTGGAGGGACTAATTTCTTGTAATTATGAAGGTCGTTCACAGGCATCTATAGTTACTACCTACCATATGGTATCAAGTTAATTCTGGATTATTAATTATGTATATAGTGATCATGGTTCTGGATTTCAGGAACAAAGGCTAGGAGTTTAACCCAGCCATGGAAAGCTAGTAGATTGTAATAGATAAAGAGGTGCAAGGTGGGGTGGTGGTGAGTGGCTGTTTCTTGTTATAAAGATAAACTATATTCTTGGGTCATGGTAGAGAATTAATTCAATAAAGTTATTATGAATACAAAGCTAAAAAGAATTAAATAATGCTTCTACTTAGAATGCTTTGTCTCTATGAGTTAAGTTTGTGTAGAGTTTAAAGAAGGACATGGATTAGTTTAAAACACATTTTAGACATAATATCATCATAGGAACAGAACAGTAATGAAGATATACGTCATCCTGTAGCTCTGGTCCTCATACGACTCTCCTCAAATATTCTTGCATGATGCTAAATTAGGGCTGTCCAATGATATAGCAAATAATCCTTATGAAAAACTACAAAGGTCACTGTGACTACACAAATTATTAACTTGAGTTGAATTCTTCAGTCTAACCATTTATTTCCAAATACAGTTGTGCATGTCATTATATGGTTTTATAGCTCATTTGATACTAAGATTTCTAGGTCTACTATTTGGAATTTGTCAGTTGCATTTAGACAGTACATGTGTTGGAAGTATTAATAAATATGATACAGTCTTAACTATTAAAAGATAATCTGTAGCCATTCTATCGCTTATATTTTTCAGTTCCTGATTAGCAAGGCAAAAGCTTAGAAATAGAATTCAGTGGTGCAGGAAACAAACACAGAGTATACTAAATACTATGCTAAAAACAACAAACAAACTCTAATATTCTGGGGATAGGGTCAGGAATAATTCTCACAATAGAAAAAGACACAGTGTCTTTAAGTAAAGCAATACTGGTAGTAAAAGCTTCCCATTTTATACAATGAGATGTAACAGCAGAACAGTGTAAATGAGCTCTCCAGATAACGTAGGGAAAGAACAACATATTGTGATATTCAGCTAGTAGTTACAGGCAAAAGGTCCAGGCACATTAAGAATCCATCCCATTGGTAGTAGTAAGCCATTCTTGGCCACTTCTACTTAATATAATGAAGGGCAATAATTCAAACAGAAGAGATTTAACTGAATTTGCCTTGTGTTTACTAGCAAATGTCAAGTAGCAGTAGCCAAATTACGTTAATTTTTGGATACATTGATTTTTAATATTATGTGAAGATTTTATAGCACCCATCAAAGATTCCCTTCATTGATGTACATAAAATGCTGTATCCAAGAATTTTTTCCATTTAAAAAGCCACCTTGCAAGATTGATTTTTAAACTCTTATGTGCTCAAAATATAAGACAAAACATAATTCCAAATATCTCAGCATAATGTGGCTTTTTTTTGACAGAAAAAATACAATAATATTGGGCATACCTGGGGGTTGTCATGAGGTCTGCTTTCTTCTTCCAAACTAAAACCTCCTGTCCTTCTTCCAAACTAAAACAAATAGGGGGTGTCTTGAGAATACCTCAAAAGGTACACTTTGGGGTATATTAGCAGCAGGCAAATGCGCTAATGCCTATGAAGTTGTGATTGTATAATCGTATACATGGCAGTGATTCTGCTCTGAGCAAGTGGTCTGGATTTTCCATTGTATAGCATTTTTAACACTGAGCTTGCATGCACTGTATCATAGCCTTGCCTCTCCTTAGAGGACTATTAGAACCAAGTTATCTGTTCTGACTAAACCTCTTTAGTTACACAGGCTCTCCTCAAAGGTATAATTATTATCTCGTTGAGGAGCTGAGATGCTAAAGCAAACTTATCTTTCTTATCACTCCATTTGAACTTGACCTGCAAAAAAAAAAAACTGAATCTTGAAACACAGCCTCCTGGTCACAGATGTGAACCTCTGCCCACTTCTTTGTCTTAACTCTCAGTCTCTTTTGCTTCTCATAAGCAGAATGACATGAGACGAATGGGATGGTGATCTGCAGTAAGAATGTCAAAAGAACAATTGGCAACGATATTTTGTCAGTGTTTCTCCAGGAAAGGAAATGCTTTGATTCTAGATAACAGGCTACATTTATGGACAGAAAAATATGAGGGAAAACCTCTGAGGAAATTTAAGAATTTGCTATGAGTATCCTTCTACAGCAAGAAACTCCATTATCTTTAAGTCTGTGCCTATAAAACCAACTCACGTTTGCTCTTCTAGGTGGATTACCCACAGGAATTTATTGCTATCTCTTTTTTCCCCAGCCTTTTACCTTTATTCCATTCAGATGACTACTCTTACCTCTACCCTTGAGGACTAGCCTTTGCTTAAAATAAATCGTGAGCTATCAACTGGGGAAAATATGTTAGTTCGATGTGTTATTTGATTCTGTTTACTGCCTAGACTCTTTGCTGTGATTTGCACACTGATGTCTCATTTTCTCTCCAGAGTTTTGTCTTTTGCTTGAGCTGTAAATCCCTTTATTTGGGTAGCTGCCCTAAGTTCTTGATCTGTTGAGTTTTGATCTTTAAATACTGCTTCGAATTTTGTGCTGGAGTGTGTGTGTGTGTGTGTGTGTCTTTGCCCAGGTGATAAGTTAATACATTTAGATGGGTCATTGTTTCATTTTTCTGTCTTCCAAACAAGGATGGCTTTGGTGTGTGTTCACAGGCATGTAGATTTCTCACAGACAAACCTCTGGATACTCTAAACCTGGGTGTTAGCGATTTTGCACTGCCTTTTATTTCAAAAGGTTATGCAACAACTTACAAATATGCAAAATAAAACAATGAAAGGAAGAAAAAAATAGAGTTAGTCAGAAAAGAGTGGCATAGAATTAGAGAAATAAGATGAAACCAGGGATGAGGTTAGCACACAAAATGCATGCTGAGGCCTTCCCCACTTGTTGCACTTGGACCACAGGTTTACCTTTGAATCTTCTAGCAGCCAATCTGGAGACATAAATATAAAAATACATAATGTGCTGTGAATACGAGTAAAACTCAAAATAAGGACAATTATTCTCTATATTTATTCCTATGAGAATGTTTGCTGCATTTTCATAAAGACCATTCTGTGACATTTAATGAACCATCAGTAATGTCCTCATGCTAAGATAATAATGAATATCCCAGAATTGTTTCTTTTTGCGTCCCTCAATGTGCATTGCTAACGTAATTATTAAGCATAGTTAATTTAGTAAGAGCAGTGTTACGGGGATCAGACAATGTGGTCAAGCTGCATAGCTCTCACAGTTTCAACTTCATGTAGGACAAATTGAAGTTTAAAATTTATGGGCCACTTATTCAGTTTAGAAAATTCTTTTTTTTTTTTTTTTTTTGAGACTGAGTCTCGCTCTGTCGCCCAGGCTGGAGTGCAGTGGCCGGATCTCAGCTCACTGCAAGCTCCGCCTCGCAGGTTTACGCCTTTCTCCTGCCTCAGCCTCCCCAGTAGCTGGGACTACAGGCGCCCACCAACTCGCCCTAGAAAATTCTTAAATAGTGCTACTGTCAATGGAATTTTGACAGTAACTTGGAGGACTTGGGCATGAGGCTATGATTATAAGTTCCTGGAGTGCGGATAATCCATTGTTGGCTAAATTCAGAATCTTACTCCTTAATAGACAGGTGAGCTGGAAAATAGGACCGACATTCTCTTTTCAGATTTGAGGACCCTAATGACAATCCGACTTCCTAATAGAAGTGAACCTAGGTAATTCACATGCAGAAGGTAATGTTTTGCTTTGCTCAGGCACAGTGAAAAATTAATGATGCAACCAAGAAAGTTCTATTCCTTAGAGCCTAACTGTAATAACTTAGCCTGGAAATTTTCTGGAGTGAGTGTTAGAAAAAGCCAGTTCAACCATAAAAAGTGATTCAGTAGACATCTATGAAATATCTAGCTTTAAATATAGAATTTCTTGGTGAACTTTTCAAGGTGAACAGATTGCAAAGTATACTTTTAATAATCTCAGTGATTTGATTTCCCCTATATTGCTGTAAGATATAAGCCAGTTCAATTTTGGGTGATGTCTATTCAAAAATGAAGAAATTGGCTTTTAAATGGTTGATATATCACCAATTTTCCTGGCAGTAACTGGATCATGGCACACTTTGTCAGCATATTTTACTTTTATCTTTTAATTAATTATACTAATTGATTCTTTGATTTTACTGAGTTGTTTTAATCAAACTTGTTTCTATTTAGCATCATTGTTCTTCCTACATAACTTAAAATATTGTGCAAATTCCACATCCCCATTTCCCTACCTTTTGCATATAAGTTATTTGGTTTGAGACACTTTGTGGGTTTTTTGTATCAAGAAAATAGTTTCCTAGAAGCTCTATAGAAGACTTTTGTTTATGTTACGTTAGCCAGGACTATGTTACCTAACCATTCCTAGTTGCAATGGAAACGGGGAAAGCAAGTGTTTAGCTTTTCCAGCATCTAGAGTGGAGGCACACCAGGGAGAATGGGAATGGGAGCTAGGGTCACTGACTTGCATGTTTTCTACAACAGCTTTCTATGCCATATAACAAAGATGGTGGTGGAAGTAGGATTACAGGATAAGGGAAGGGCATTTAGATATTTGCATCAATAAATGGATTAGGTGGGGGCTGGGACACACAAGGAAATCTTACTTGGTAGAGTCAAGGCAAAGTCAGGAGGAGGTTCAATAGTTATAACTTAGAAGTTCTAACTCCTCCATTTGAGTTTCAATGCAATAAACTGCTATGTACTTCTTGATATTAAGCCATTTCTATAGTCATTTAGCTCTAAAAATGGATTAGAAAGGTCTCAAATTTGGTATCTTGCCTCTAAATGAGGTATTCAATAGAAAATATTTTGGAAAAAACATATCACAAAGAAAAAGTGATGAATTATTATGTAAATTGAATAAATAGGTAAAATAGTCACATTCTTTCTCTCCCATTTTATAGTAGAGATTTATTCAAGAGTGTTATTTTGTAATACCTATCGGATTAAAAGCATATTGAGAAAAAGAAAAATAGTCATATTTTCATCATTTGAAACTGTTTCTATCTTAGGAAGACATCAGGTAGGATGTTTTTGGCAGGAAATAACAAAAAACTTCACCTCTAATGATTTAAAAAATAAGGAGATTTACTTTAACTTATATGTACCTAGGTAGGGCAGGTACAGAGTTTCTTCAGATTACTTTTGCCCTTATCTGAGAAGCCCTTGACTCCAGCCTTTTCTTTCTGTTAGTGCCATCTGTGGTCTGGTAGCAAAATTACCACAGTTCCAAAAGTTACGTACAAAACAGATTTCTATAGAGGAACTTATTTTTAAGAGCTAAGATTTCAAAGAGAAATCTTAGATGAACTTCATTGGAATCTGCTGGGGACTTGCTAGGAATGAAATTTCCAGGCCTACTCTCAACTTCCTAAATCAAAAACTCTGGGAGTGGAGTGCAGTGTTTTAAGAAGTCCTCTAGGCAATTCTTGACTAGCTGAAGTTTGAGAACCACTGGCACGGACCAGTAATTCTAAATCCTAGCTGTACATCACCCAAGGAGCTTTAAGCACACCAGACACCAGAGTGTTATCCTGGAACTGTCAATTTTTGGGGGAAGCTGAGGTGGGAAGAAATAGGTGGAGAATTGAGTACTGGTACCTTCTGGGTTAAGAGCCTCTGGTTTAGACTAATGGTGATCCACCCCTTAGACTGGGAATGACCTGGGCCCAGACCTCCCTGAACATATGGTGAGATGGTCTGAATATGTCCCTCCTAAAATTCATATGTTGAAATCCCAACCCCTAAAGGATAGTATTAGGAGGTACAACATTTGGGAGGGGATTAGGTCATGGGGGTGGAGCCCTCATGAATGGCATTAGTGCTCGTATAAAAGAGGCCTGAGAGGGACCTCTTCTGTCATTGAGGTTAGAGTAAGAATATGGCTGTCTCTGAATCAGGCAATGGGTTTTTACCAGAAACTAAATCTACTGGTGCCTTAATCTTGGACTTGGCCTCTGGAACTGTAAGAAATAATTTTTTTTTTGTTTATAATCCACCAAGTCTATGGTATTTTGTTATAACAGCCTGAACAGGCTAAAACACATGGCCTGTGGAGAAGGGTAGATACCAGCAGAGAATATGAAATATGGAAGTTAGGAAGAAGGAGGGCTATTGGGTAAGTCACCAAGAGTGCCTTCCACATGTTCCATAGCTCTGATCTCAACAGACTTGAAGTAATGTTTTTTTCCCCTCTTATGAATTGTCACATAGTTTTATTTCATAATTATTGTCTTAATGTCCATGCAATAAATGAAATCACTTTTGAAGTTGAAATGTGTATAATTTTCACAAATCTAAGAAATGTTCATGAAGACTATGAGGAGCCGGTGTTATATAAGCTTAAAATTACCATAGAAACAGATTCTGCAAAGCTGTGTTAACAGAAGCATAGCAGACAAGTATGTGGATGATGTGTCAAACACCAGCAAAACACAGCTTTTGGAAGCTGTTCTGAGTGTTTTTCTACCTTTCCTGATGACAGTATGTAGATTATTCCAAGTAAAAAAGTCTGCAAATTTTTTCTCAGCTGTACTCTATAATTAGTAGAATACTAGTTCTTTAAGGTATGAGCTGGAAATACCATGATTCATACTGGATAGCTAAATATTTGGGAGCTCAATGCCAGATATTTCCTGACTCTCTACTGACAATGATCACATAAAGTGAAAAGAAGACCAACTGACAAATAAAAAAATAGATACCTATTAGGCATCTCTAAGACATACGTACAAGACAATATGCAAGGGGCTATGCAAGAAAAGAAAGAAGAGCAAGACAAGACATGATCCCTGACCTCAAGGCCCATATATTGTTGCTGGGAGATGAGTCAATGTACATGAAAAGGTAAATAATTTAAGAAGACAAACAGATAACTAATAAGAGACAATGCAATTATCAAATGGCTACTGTCAATAATGAAATTAATAGGTATTTAATGGAAGGCTTTGGGTTATGATTATGTGGGATAAAATCATAGAGGAGTGATTGCCACAGGATTCTAAAAATAGACAGCCTTTAGGTCTCCATAGGGAGGATTATGAGGCAGCTTAGTAAGTCTGGGGAAAAGCACATGAAGATGGATGTACAGAGGCTTTTGATGGTGAAGGACTATCTCAGTCTGGTTTGATGAGTGAGATGAAGTTCATTCCCATTGTGCTTTTGGTTAAAACATCCAGCATTTTTGCATGTTAAGTATCAGTATCAGCTAGAAACTTGTATAAAGTGAGGTTGTAGATACAGGAATGGGCCAGATCATGGAGGTGGTTGTGAGCCATGTTATGGACTTTAGTTTTCCTGTGCCTCTGTTTCCCCATCTATAAGATAGGGATAATAATATGTAACTCGGCTGGGCCCGGTGGCTCACACCTGTAATCCCAGGACTTTGGGAGGCCGAGGCAGGCGGATCACAAGGTCAAAAGATGGAGACCATCCTGGCCAACATGGTGAAACCCCGTCTCTACCAGAAATGCAAAAATTAGCTGGGTGTGGTAGCATGTACCTGTAATCCCAGCTACTCAGGAGGCTGAGGCAGCAGAATCGCTTGAACCTAGGAGGCAGGGGTTGCAGTGAGCCAAGATTGTGCCACTGCACTCCAGACTGGTGACAGCAAGACTCTGTCTAAAAATAACAATAATAATAATAATAATAAGTAACTCAAAAAGGATTTTTTAAATGAGGATTCTATGAATTAATACAAGTGCATGGCACATAGTAATTGCTCAATAAAGCTTTTCTATTATAAGTAGGTTATTGTCTTATTAGCATGGGAAGCTCTTAAGTACCATTAAACAAAAGATTTAAATCATTCAATTTTCTTGTTTTTGAGATGGAGTTTTGCTCTTGTTGCCCAGGCTGGAGTGCAATGGTGCCATCTTAGCTCACCGCAACCTCAACCTCCACCTCCCCGGTTTAAGTGATTCTCCTACCTCAGCCTCCCAAATAGCTGGGATTACAGGCATGTACCACCACCCCCGGCTAATTTTGTATTTTTAGTAGAGATGGGGTTTCTCCATGTTGGTCAGGCTGGTCACAAACTCAATTTGTTTTTAAAAAATTCCTCTGGCTATAGTGCAGAGAATGGACTGATTGCAGAAGACAGGGGAGATGGGAGAATGAAATTAAGAGGAAACAGCAATAATCTGGGTGAGAAAGAGTGGGGACTTGGCTTAGCCAGAGAAAATGCACTAGATTGGTAGGTGGCATACTTGACTGTTTGGCTATTACTTTCAATTGTCAAACAAATAACTATTGAGCTCATATCATGTACCAGGCACTGTTCTTAATGCAAGAGAGGCAACTTATTTTATTTCATTTTTTTCCATTTGGAACTTAGATTTCAGTAGGGAAGATAGATAAAATATATGCAAACTAATAAATGAGATAACTACCAATTGGGGTAAGAATTCTGCAGAGAACAAATGAACAAACGAGAGGCAAAGAAAAATAACAAGTCAGGATTTGGGGTGGGCTTGTTTTTTATGCTTCTTTTAGCAGAATTCACTCTAAAGTGGCATGGAACCTGAAAACTAAAGAACGAGAAGCAGCAGCTATCCAGGGGAAGAGTCAGGGGAAGAACTGTCAGGCTCCACCCACAGAATGGAGACAGTGTTGCTGGAGTCCTATGAACAACAGCAGGAGCAGAGTGAATGGCAGTGGAAGAGGTAGACGGGAGCCAAGTTTTACACAGTTGCCTGTCTTAAAGAGGAGTTTGAATGACTTTAACTGCAATAGGGAGCTTTTGCAGTATTTTAAGTAGGAGAGGGAGAAAGACATGTTTCCCAATGATGTTGTACGAAAAAGAGACGGACGAACCTAACTGTTAAACAAAATAATGAAGAAAGACAAGTTGTAAAAAGAGGCATAAACAAAAATGCTCTGTCACTCAAAGGAAGGCATTGCAGGAAATTTGTCCATTTTAGGTGGAGAAGCCTGGGCATATAGAATCACACTTGGCAATATATTTGAGCAACACACAGAAGGATCTTTGATGTTAAAAGAAATAGTTAATATCTCTTTTAAAATCTATAACAATAGATTTTCTTTTTTTTTTTTTTTAGTTAGGGTAAAATGGTAGATATTTTAATCTGTTCCTAATTATTTTTTAAAAAGCCTTTCTTTACATTTTAGCTATTTTTAAGTTGTCTTTTCTGCCTTTTAATATTTCTTTTAGTATCACACATTTGAAAAACCCTTCTCAATAGGCAAATTGAATAAAGTTAACTGAGCAGATAGCTGAATCTTAGAACCTCAGAGTCCTACAGGTATAACAACAGCCAGAGGTCATTCTGTCCCAATTTCTACCTCAGGTCAGAGTTCTTTTCCACAAAGTCCTCTACTCTGTGAGGAACGTGTTGTCTCTGTGCTGGTCCACTAATCCTGAACCCAAACTCTCCCACAGTCAGGCAATATTAACTCTTCCTCCTTAAATTGAATCTCATATTGATTTGATACCTGCTTTGTTTAAATTATATACAGTGGTTCTAGTTTTACTTTCTGGATTAACAGAACATATCAACATCCTTTTCCTTTAAGATATTTCACAGTAGTTGATTGAGTTCTCGCTGCCTTCTTATAAGTGTATTGCCCTTTACAAGGCAAACATTCACTTTTAATAAAAAGTCTTTGTCATATTATCTAATCAATCTGGGCACTCTCTTTTACTTTAATATTTTATAGTCCTCTGATCTCTGAAATTTAACAAAGTAGGTAAGGGTAACCAGACTTGCACTGTGGTGCATGTGAACCTGTGGGTAACTAAAACTCCTAACTTTTATTTTAATTAAGGATTTTTTTTTCTAGCCTACATTTGTGTCTTGAATTTTATGTAAAGTTTATGATTTTGCAATTATTTTTGCTTAAATTTTATTGCTGCACTTCTAGATATCATCCAAGTATTTTGAGAAAGAAAACCCCTTTCAATATTTATTCAGCCAGCCATTGGATTAAGTATATTCTATGTTTGCATTCAAAAGGTATTTAGTGATCTTTATCATGCCACCCAGAACACAAATAAAATGATATAGAATAGAACATAGTTCTAGAACATAACTCTTGGGACTTGCTAGTAGTTTGACATCAATTTATTACTTTATACCCTAATGATAGTAAATTGCTTACCAAGTGCAAGTTGCTTAAATATTTGCTTTGCATACATTATTTAGTATGATAATACAACCTTATAAAGACTGTGTTATATTATTGTTTCCTTCAATTGAAAAAAATTAAAGTTCAAAAACAAAGAAACCTACTCAGGGTCACTTGCTGAAGAAGTATGACGGTAGAGTTATAACCTAGACAGTATGACAACAGAGCCCATGCTCTCAACCATGAAACAGTGTTCTATTTTAGCCATCTAATTATATTATCATCCTCCTTTCAAAGACATCATTGAGTATTTTGTTCAATAATGGCCTAAAATCAATTTTCAAAATATTTAAGTTATATCCCTGGTTTACTAGTATTTTTCCTCATTTAAAAAAGAGAAATTAATCTATAAGGGTAATATTAGAACTTTTTTACTTTAAGGAGTTTGCGTTTAATAAAATGTAAACACTTACAAGTCTATTTTAGTCATGTACTCATCAATGTGAATGAGACTGGCCTTCTTGGAAGAAGATAAAGTATACTTTATGTTTCAGTCAGAAACACCAGTTAAGACATAATGTAAAATTTCATCCTTTAAATAGCTTCTATTATTCTCTAATTTGGCCACTTGAGTATGTGCATAAAGATTTTTATTTTATTTTATTTATTTATTTTTAGTGTGATAAATGTATTTATTTATTTTTATTATTATTAAACTTTAAGTTCTAGAGTACATGTACACAACATGCAGGTTTGTTACATATGTATACATGTGCCATGTTGGTGTGTTGCACCCATTAACTCATCATTTATATTAGAAATATCTCCTAATGCTATCCCTTCCCCCACCCCCCTCCCCACAATAGGACCCAGTGTGTGATGTTCCCCTTCCTGTGTCCAAGTGATCTCATTGTTCAATTCCCACCTATGAGTGAGAACATGCGGTGTTTGGTTTTCTGTTCTTGCGATAGTTTGCTGAGAATGATGGTTTCCAGCTGCATCCATGTCCCTACAAAGGACACGAACTCATGCTTTTTAATGGCTGCATAGTATTCCATGGTGTATATGTGCCACATTTTCTTAATCCAGTCTGTCACTGATGGACATTTGGGTTGATTCCAAGTCTTTGCTATTGTGAATAGTGCCTCAATAAACATACGTGTGCATGTGTCTTTATAGCAGCATGACTTATAATCCTTTGGGTATATCCCCAGTAATGGGATGGCTGGGTCAACTGGTATTTCTAGTTCTAGATCCTTGAGGAATCGCCACACTGTTTTCCATAGTGGTTGAACTAGTTTACAGTCCCACCAAAGGTGTAAAAGTGTTCCCATTTCTCCACATCCTTTCCAGCACCTGTTGTTTCCTGATTTTTTAATGATCGCCATTCTAACTGGTGTGAGATGGTATCTCACTGTGATTTTGATTTGCGTTTCTCTGATGGCGAGTGATGATGAGCATTTTTTCATGTGTCTGTTGGCTGTGTAAATGTCTTCTTTTGAGAAGTGTCTGTTCATATCCTTTGCCCACTTTTTGATGGGGTTGTTTGTTTTTTTCTTGTAAATTTGTTTGAGTTCTTTGTAGGTTCTGGATATTAGCCCTTTGTCAGATGAGTAGATTGCAAAAATGTTCTCCCATTCTGTAGGTTGCCTGTTCACTCTGATGGTAGTTTCTTTTGCTGCGCAGAAGCTCTTTAGTTTAATTAGACACCGTTTGTCAATTTTGGCTTTTGTTGCCGTTGCTTTTGGTGTTTTAGACATGAAGTCCTTCCCCATGCCTATGTCCTGAATGGTATTACCTAGGTTTTGTTCTAGGGTTTTTATGGTATTAGATCTAACATTTAAGTCTCTAATCCATCTTGAATTAATCTTCGTATAAGGAGTAAGGAAAGGATCCAGTTTCAGCTTTCTACTTATGGCTAGCCAGTTTTCCCAGCACCACTTATTAAATAGGGAATCCTTTGCCCGTTGCTTTTTTTTGTCAGGTTTGTCAAAGATCAGATGGCTGTAGATGTGTGGTATTATTTCTGAGGACTCTATTCTGTTTCATTGGTCTATATCTCTGTTTTGGTACCAGAACCATGCTGTCTTAGTTACTTTAGCCTTGTAGTATAGTTTGAAGTCAGGTAGTGTGATGCCTCCAGCTTTGTTCTTTTGACTTAGGATTGTCTTGACAATGTGGGCTCTTTTTTGGTTCCATATGAACTTTAAAGCAGTTTTTTTTTTCTAATTCTGTGAAGAAAGTCACTGGTAGCTTCATGGGGATGGCATTTAATCTATAAATTACCTTGGGCAGTATGGCCATTTTCACAATATTGATTCTTCCTATCCTTGAGCATAGTATGTTCTTCCGTTTGTTTGTGTCCTCTTTTATTTCACTGAGCAGTGGTTTGTAGTTCTCCTTGAAGAGGTCCTTTACATCCCTTGTAAGTTGGATTCCTAGGTATTTTATTCTCTTTGTAGCTATTGTGAATGTGAGTTCATTCTTGATTTGGCTTTCTGTTTGTCTGTTACTGGTGTATAAGAATGCTTGTGATTTTTGCACATTGATTTTGTATCCTGATACTCTGCTGAAGTTACTTATCAGCTTAATGAGATTTTGGGCTGAGACGATGGGGTTTTCTAAATATACAATCATGTCATCTGCAAACAGGGACAATTTGACTTCCTCTTTTCCTAATTGAATACCCTTTATTTCCTTTTCTTGCCTGATTGCCCTAGCCAGAACTTCCAATACTATGTTGAATAGGAGTGGTGAGAGAGGGCATCCCTGTCTTGTGCCAGTTTTCAAAGGGAATGCTTCCAGTTTTTGCCCATTCAGTATGATATTAGCTGTGGATTTGTCATAAATAGCTCTTATTATTTTGAGGTACGTTCCATCAATACCGAATTTATTGAGCGTTTTTAGCATGAAGGGCTGTTGAATTTTGTCAAAGGCCTTTTCTGCATCTATTGAGATAATCATGTGGTTTTTGTCTTTGGTTCTGTTTATATGCTGGATTATGTTTATTGATTTGCGTATGTTGAACAGCCTTGCATCCCATAGATGAAGCTCACTTGATCATGGTGGATAAGCTTTTTGATGTGCTGCTGGATTCGGTTTGCCGGTATTTTATTGAGGATTTTTGCATCAATGTTCATCAGGGATATTGGTCTAAAATTCTCTTTTTTTGTTGTGTCTCTGCCAGGCTTTGGTATCAGGATGATGCTGGCCTGGTAAAATGAGTTAGGGAGGATTCCCTCTTTTTCTATTGATTGGAATAGTTTCAGAAGGAATGGTACCAGCTCCTCCTTGTACCTCTGGTAGAATTCGGCTGTGAATCCTTCTGGTCCTGAACTCTTTTTTTGGTTGGTAGGTTGTTAATTATTGCCTCAATTTCAGAGGCTGCTATTGGTCTATTCAGGGATTCAACTTCTTCCTGGTTTAGTCTTGGGAGAGTGTAAGTGTCCAGGAAATTATCCATTTCTTCTAGGTTTTCTACTTTATTTGCGTAGAGGTGTTTATAGTATTCTCTGTTGGTAATTTGTATTTCTTTGGGGTCGGTGGTGATAATCCCTTTATCATTTTTTATTGCGTCTATTTGATTCTTCTCTCTTTTCTTCTTTATTAGTCTTGCTAGCGGTCTATCAATTTTGTTGATCTTTTCAAAAAACCAGCTCCTGGATTCATTGATTTTTTGGAGCGTTTTTTGTGGCTCTATCTCCTTCAGTTTTGCTCTGATCTTAGTTATTTCTTGCCTTTTGCTAGCGTTTGAATGTGTTTGCTCTTGCTTCTCCAGTTCTTTTAATTGTGATGTTAGGGTGTCAATGTTAGATCTTTCCTGCTTTCTCTTGTGGGCATTTAGTGCTATAAATTTCCCTCTACACACTGCTTTAAATGTGTCCCAGAGATTCTGGTATGTTGTATCTTTGTTCTCATTGGTTTCAAAGAACATCTTTATTTCTGCCTTCATTTTGTTATGTACCCTGTAGTCATTCAGGAGCAGGTTGTTCAGTTTCCATGTAGTTGAGCGGTTTTGATTGAGTTTCTTAGTCCTGAATTCTAGTTTGATTGCACTGTGGTCTGAGAGACAGTCTGTTGTAATTTCTGTTCTTTTACATTTGCTGAGGAGTGCTTTACTTCCAACTATGTGGTCAATTTTGGAATAAGTGTGATGTGGTGCTGAGCAGAATGTATATTCTGTTGATTTAGGGTGGAGAGTTCTGTAGATGTCTATTAGGTCTGCTTGCTGCAGAGTTGAGTTCAATTCCTGGATATCCTTGTTAACTTTCTGTCTCGTTGATCTGTCTAATGTTGACAGTGGGGTGTTAAATTCTACCATTATTATTGTATGGGAGTCTAAGTCTCTTTGTGAATCTCTAAGGACTTGCTTTATGAATCTGGGTGTGCCTGTATTGGGTGCATGTATATTTAGGATAGTTAGCTCTTCCTGTTGAATTGATCCCTTTACCATGATGTAACGGCCTTCTTTGTCTCTTTTGATCTTTGATGGTTTAAAGTCTGTTTTATCAGAGACTAGGATTGCAATCCCTGCTATTTTTGTTTTCCATTTGCTTGGTAGATGTTCCTCCATCTCTTTATTTTGAGCCTATGTGTGTCTCTGCATGTGAGATGGGTCTCCTGAATACAGCAAACTGATGGGTCTTGACTCTTTATCCAATTTTCCAGTCTGTGTCTTTTAATTGGAGCATTTAGTCCATTTACATTTAAGGTTAATATTGTTATGCGTGAGCTTGATCCTGTCATTATGATATTAGCTGGTTATTTTGCTCGCTAGTTGATGCAGTTTCCTCCTAGCATCGATGGACTTTACATTTTGACATGTTTTTGCAATGGCTGGTATCTGTTGTTCCTTTCCACGTTTAGTGCTTCCTTCAGGATCTCTTGTAGAGCAGGCCTGGTGGTGACAAAATCTCTAAGCATTTGCTTGTCTCTAAAGGATTTTATTTCTCCTTCACTTATGAAACTTAGTTTGGCTGGATATGAAATTCTGGGTTTAAAATTCTTTTCTTTAATAATGTTGAATATTGGCCCCCACTCTCTTCTGGCTTGTAGAGTTTCTGCCGAGAGATCTGCTGTTAGTCTGATGGGCTTCCCTTTGTGGGTAACCCGACCTTTCTCTCTGGCTGCCCTTAACATTTTTTCCTTCATTTCTACTTTAGTGAATCTGACAATTATGTGTCTTGGAGTTGCTCTTCTCGAGTAGTATCTTTGTGGTGTTCTCTGTATTTCCTGAATTTGAATGTTGGCCTGCCTTACTAGGTTGGAGAAGTTCTCCTAGATGATATCTTGCAGAGTGTTTTCCAACTTGCTTCCATTTTCCCTGTCACTTTCAAGCACTTCAATCAGACGTAGATTTGGTCTTTTTACATAATCCCATATTTCTTGGAGGCTTTGTTCGTTTCTTTTTACTCTTTTTTCTCTACACTTCTCTTCTCACTTCATTTCATTCATTTGATCTTCAATCGCTGATACTCTTTCTTCCAGTTGATCGAATTGGTTACTGAAGCTTGTGCATTTGTCACATAGTTCTCGTGTTACGGTTTTCATCTCTATCAGTTCTTTTAAGGACTTCTCCTCATTGGTTATTCTAGTTAACCATTCATCAAATCGTTTTTCAAGGTTTTTAGTTTCTTTGCACTGGTTACATAGTTCCTTCTTTAGCTCTGAGAAGTTTGATCAATTGAAGCCTTCTCTCTACTTGTCAAAGTCATTCTCCGTCCAGCTTTGTTCCGTTGCTGGTGATGAGCTGCGTTCCTTTGGAGGGGGAGATGCGCTCTGATTTTTTGAATTTCTGGCTTTTCTGCATTGCTTTTGCCCCATCTTTTTGGTCTTATCTGCCTTTGTTCTTTGATGATGGTGACGTACTGATGGGGATTTGGTGTGGGTGTCCTTTCTGTTTTCTGTTTCTGTTTTGGTGTGGGTGTCCTTAGTTTTCCTTCTTACAGTCAGGACCCTCAGCTGTAGGTCTGTTGGAGTTTGCTTGAGGTCCACTCCAGACCCTGTTTGCCTGGGTATCAGTAGCAGAGACTGCAGACGATAGACTATTGCTGAACAGTGAGTGTTGCTGTCTGATTCTCACTCTGGAAGCTTCATCTCAGGGGTGTACCCTACCGTGTGAGGTGTGAAGTGTCGGTTTGCACCTCAGTTGAAAATGCAGAAATCACCCATCTTCTGTGTTGCTCATGCTGGGAGCTGGAGGCTGGAGCTCTTCCTATTCAGCCATCTTGGTCACGCCCCCGATCTTTTGGGCGTGCCCCCAATCTTTATTATTATTTTTTTTTGTGATGGAGTCTCGCTCTGTTGCCTAGGCTGGAGTGCAGTGGCATGATCTCTGCTCACAGCAATCTCTGCCCCCAGGTTCATGCCATTCTCCTGCCTCAGCCTCCTGAGTAACTGGGACTACAGGCACCTGCCACCATGCCCAGCTAATTTTTTGTATTTTTAGTAGAGATGGGGTTTCACCATGTTAGCCAGGATGGTCTTGATCTGACCTCATGGTCCACCTGCCTTGGCCTCCCAAAGTGCTGGGATTACAGGCATGAACCACTGTTTTTTATTTTTTTATTTTTTTGAGACAGAGTCTCGCTCTGTCACCCAGGTTGGAGTGCAGTGGCATGATCTCAGCTCACTGCAGTCTGTGCCTTCTGGGTTCAAGCAATTCTCTGCCTCAGCCTCCTGAGTAGCTGGGATTACAGGTGCCCACAACCACGCCTGGCTAATTTTTGTATTTTTTTTTTTAGTAGATATGGGGTTTCACCATCTTGGCCAGTCTGGTCTTGAACTCCCGATCTTGTGATCCACCTGCGTCGGCCTCCCAAAGTGCTGGGATTACAGGCATGAGTCACCGTGCCTGGCCAAAGATATAATTTTTTTAAAATTTCACAATATTTTGGGAAATTCTGTTTTTCTTAAAAAACAAAATAAAAAATGTTGGGAAATATTGACAAATAAAAAGAAGAAAGAAATGAAAGCATCCATCATTTAGAGATAACACCTCTTACCACAAATGTGTACATTCTAGATCTTTTTCTATGCTTTTCTTTTACTTTTTTGAAAATTAAAAAGCTATTTTTAGAGAAATATTGGTTTACAGCAAAATTGAGTGGACAGTATAGAGAGTTCCCATATACTCTATTTTCACACACATTCAGCCTTCCTCTCTACCAATATCCCTACCACATTGGTACATTTGTTGCAAATGATGAACCTACATTGACACATTATTATAACCCAAAATCCATATTAAGGTTTATATTAGGGTTCATTCTGATATTGCTCATAGTTTGCTTTTGAAAAATGTGAAACGATATGTAACTTCCAATGCAGTATCATACAGAGTAGTTTCACTTCCATAAAATCCTCTGTACTCCACCTATTCATCTCCCCAGCTGTGCCCCCCAGCAACCACTGATCTTTGTACTGTCTCTATATTTTTGCCTTTTCCAGGATATCATATAGGTGGAATCATAAAGTAGGTAATCTTTTCAGATTGGCTTCTTTCTCTTAGTGATATGCATTTAAAGTTCTTCCATGTCTTTTCATGACTTGATAGCTCATCTTTTTAGCACTGAATACTATTCCACTGTCTGGATGTACCACAGTTTATTTAACCATTTTACTGAAGTAGATCTTGGTTGCTTTCAAGTTTTGACAATTATGAATAAAACTGCTATAAACATCCATGTGTTGGTTTTTGTGTGAACATAAGTTTTTAATTCATTTGGAAAAATATCAGGGAACCTGATTTCTGGACCATATGGTACAAGCATGCTTACTTTTGTATTGAGGAGCAAATATTAATTATAACTGAAACTAGAGAGAGGTTTGAATTGCAAAGTTGAGTTTTTCACAGGTTGAATGGTAATCATCTATTCACTAGACTGGCTTTTTCTGTTTTGTTCTCTTATAATTTTGGCTGGTATGTGGTACTGACTCCAGCACTGACTCAACACATAACCTTCCTATTCAGTATATATCATCCTCTGGTAGTCTCTGTTCAAAATTAAGAAGGGAGCCTATCCTATAGGATTGATTGCTTTCCCCAGCTTTGTTGTCCTATAAGCTAGGGTCACAGGACAGGACCAAAGTCTTAGACTTGGCCCTCAAGAGAAGTTGGAGGGATAGTGTGTGTGTGTGTGTGTGTGTGTGTGTGGTGATGGGGTTTGGGGGGTTGTTGGAGGATAATTTCACATCAGGAGGTTTAGCTGGGAGGCTATGTTAGCTGTGTCTAACTCAGTTAGATCATATTGTTCCCAATTACTAGTTTCTCTAGTCTAATTATTAATAGTAGTACTGCTTTCTAATTTCACAGTTTTGACTGGGATTATCTGTGGGTATCAGGTGCACAGTAGGAAGAAATTCTAAAAAATTCTAGAACCTTCTTTGTATGCTTGAGGGAAAGTAAATTGGAAAGAGTTTTTAGAAAGAAGAAGAAAGAAAGAAAAACAAACTAGGCCCTAAGTTATAGTCAGGAGGTTTATTATGTTTGGTTTCAGACTAAATAAATACTAGTCCTTAAGAAAAAGAACATGAAACAGTTCAGATTTTTTTGAAGCTGTTTCCTTTCATTCATTTACTTTAGTTAAATGCAAATGAACATAAAAGTAAATTTCTTGTTGGCCCAATTTACCTGTTAATTAAATTGCTCTTATTTTTCTATGTCCCTCCAATATTTGTGCAAGCCAGATATTTAATGACAATAGTTCTAGCATATAAATTTGGTAGTTCTTCCTGAAAGGTAATTAACATGGAAATAATTGGCTTTTGTACCCATTTAACCAGACTGTTTTCTTTTCTCAACTTTCTTTCTCTAGTGTGCTTTTCCTTTAATACCTTTTAATAGATTCCAGCAGCTCTAGCATTAAAATATATGTTTAGCTTTTTATGATTACTTTTTAAGTTTATTTAGCTTTAAATAGTAATCCTAGAAAAAAGAGAGAGAAAAAAGGAGTTTATGCTATAAACCATATTGATTCTGGTCACAGGCAACAAATGCTTGTCAAGTCATGACTGAAGAAATTCACTAGAGATTGTGACAACTCTGCTGTTTTCAAAAGATAAATATTCAAATGGTAAACATGAATCCTTTCACCTTATTTGCTTATGTTTCTTTTATTGCATTCTTTAAATAAGTCATGGGGATCATATGTAGTGATTGAGATGAAGATCGAATTAGAACCAAAGTATTAGAAATTTGGGAGATGGTTGTTTGATTTTTTTTTTACTCTATTTACTGAGAGTATTTCAAAATCCTTTAAGGAAAAAATCTATAAAGACAGATCTGAAGATATGAGCATTGTAAACAATAATTTTGACAATCTGCCTGATACCAGCCAAGTGATGAAAAAGGGATGAGAGTGTTCCAAAGTGGAAGAATAAAAATGTTACAGAAAAAGTGTTAGCTTCCAAGTATGATGAACCCTTCGGATAGACTCGTTTATCAAATACCATGATAACACCCATTTCAATGTAATGGGGATTTTTCCACAGTCTGGCTCACAGCCCATCACAGCTTTGCTTTTTTTATGTTGACACAAAGAAATCTATTACACTAAAAACTTATATAATAGAAATGAATGTGGGTTGCAAATTTCTGCTGCTCAGTCAGCAGACTACTATTAAATGGAGACATTGTTCTTTTGAAAAAGAGTCAGATATAGTAACTCCTAGTCTAGAGTACAATAAGAGATATTCATATGCATTTTGACATATTTGATAGATCCCTCTTCATTGGCCTTTCTTCTTCCAGGGCTGCAAATGTTCACATTCCAAGACACAGCCCCATCCTCAGACCCAAGTCCTCAGTGGTTGATCACATTTGTGTCTTACAGGGTAGGCTCAAATTGTATCTCCTTCACGATGTTTCCCTGATTATTCCACCACCACACACATTAGGGCACACCACACATTTATTACTTCTAGGTCTTCAAATTGCCACAGTAAATAGTAATCAATCAAGATCACCTTGTCAAGGACCGTATGTTCTAATAAGCTGTATTCTTTAAATATCACTCACTGAATGTTGAGAAAAGAAAGCTAGAAGTCACATGACCTATGATTATTTTTCATTTTACTGCTTAAATTCAGTTAAACAAAAGTATTCAGAGATGGACTTAACATGAAGCAAATTAAGGTTATCTTTAGGGCCCTTCTTTGCAGGGCCCTTTTCAAGGAATGGGAGTAGCTTCAGGATGTGCTCACATGGTCACATGATTTTGTAAAATTTGCAATAGTAGTCATTTCAGCCTTAATTAGTTAACACTGTTATCTCCTTCCATTTATATATACTTAGCTTCTGTCATACTTCCTCTTGGCTTAGTTGATATGAAGTGGCTGCAGGCATTTTGGGATCCAGGAATGGAGAATTTGATTTCACTTGGGATCAGTGAGATATATTTACATAGCTTGCAGTCATTTCTGACTATAGATTAGCTATTGCTAGCTATCCTGAGGTAGCAATATGCCCACTACTCCTTGTGCTGAGTTACAAGGGGCAGGATTAGAAGTTGTATGACGATGTCCTGTAGTATCTAGCTTTGGATTTATGTTGAGAGTGGAAGAGAAATAAAGTTTGAAATATATAGAAACAGAAGCTAGTCTGCTTGAAATTCTTTCAAGTATTAGCACTTCTATATGAAAAGCGCACACAAATACAAACATACAGACCACCAGCCCCACTACAGACAAAAACCTTAATGGAAATATTCCCAAATTTGATAGCATTCCTAATAAATTTGTATGACTTTACTGATGTCAAGCTGCAAAACAGATGAAATCTTTTCCAAACTATCAATTATCAAAGAACACGAAGCCGCAAACTGTAGCAACCGTCTCAAATAAGGGGGACCTGAATCTTCATTAGTGAGATAGCCACCCTCTTAAGAAAACAAAAATCAACAATTTTCTTTCTCTTCTCTTCTTTCTCTTTTCTTTTTCTTTTTCTTTTCTTTTCTTTTGACGGAATCTCCCTCTGTCCCATGCCGGAGTGCAGTGGCGTCAGCTCTGCTCACTGCAAACTCTGCCTCCCATGTTCTAGTTATTCTCCTGCCTCAGCCACCAGAGTAGTTGGGATTACAGGCATGAGCCACCACGCCCGGCTAATTTTTGTATTTTTATTTATTTATTTATTTATTTTTTTGAGACGGAGTTTCACTCTCATTGCCCAGACTGGAGTGCAATGGCGCGATCTCAGCTCACTGCAACCTTTGCCTCCTGGGTTCAAGCGATTTCGTGCCTCAGTCTCCCGAGTAGCTGGGATTACAGGTGCCTGTCACCACACCTGGCTAATTATTTGTATTTTTAGTAGAGATGGGGTTTCACCATGTTGGCCAGGCTGGTCTCGAACTCCTGACCTCAGGTGATCCACCTGCCTCGGCCTCCCAAAGTGCTGGGATTACAGGCGTGAGCTACTGTGTCCAACCTAATTTTTGTATTTTTAGTAGAGACGGGGTTTAACCATATTGGCCAGACTGGTCTCGAACTGCTGACCTGGTGATCCACCTGCCTCAGCTTCCCAAAGTGCTGGGATTACACGCATGAAACAACGCGTCTGGCCAAAAACCAACCATTTAATGTTGTAGCCTTCAAAGGTATTATATGCATGAGATTTGTATCACATTTAAACACTCAGGACTATGAGGGGCAACCCTCCTTTTATTATTCTAAAATCTGACTCTATTAAATATTTGTGGGTTTTTTGAAACTTTTAAAATTCTGTTTTCTGCATTTGTCAGCCTCTTAAATTTGAAAGAAATTGAATGAAATTCTAAAAGTGAGAATTGAAACACTATGAGATAGTAATCATATATACAATATGAACATTTTAATTTTATTCTTTTTCAGGTTTTCTTCATCAGAATCATTCTCACTTTAGAAATTGAATTGACGTTTTCTGTCTTTTTCTATGATCTGAAAGAGTTTAACTGACGTGAGTTAACCATATGTTCAATTCACTGAATTGACATTGACAAATGAATTGACAGAATTCATTTTCTAAAATTTATATTTATTTATTTATTTTTACTAGGAAGATTCAGACCTAAGTAAACTTGGATAGGAGGTCTTGACAGAATTCATTTATAAAGTTAGTTAAGATTCAGACTGTTTGTATGTATAGGTCTTGGATTTTTTTTTTTTTTACTAGTTTTTAAATCCTTATTATAAGGCTTTTAGAGTTTTCTATGTATTTTGTGCCAATTTTTATAATTTATATTTTCCTACAATACTTTTCAGTTATTAAAATAAAAAAATACACAGCATTTGTTTAGGATTTTAAAAATTGCCTCTATCCATAGTCATAAATGTATATAAATGGCAATATTCATTTTCTCAGACTTTGACTTGCCTACTTGCGTTTCCTCTTTTTGTTTTTGGCTTTTTTTTTTTTTGCCTTCTTCCAACTTTTATGTTAGATTCAGGGAGTACATGTGTAGGTTTGTTACCTGGGTATATTGCATGCTGCTGAAGTTTGGGATATGAATTATCCTGTCACCCAGGTACTGAGCATAGTACCCAGTAGTTAGTTTTTCAACACTGGTTCCCTCCCAGCCTCCCCCATCTAGTAGTCCTAATTGTCTATTGTTGCCACCTTTATATCCCTGACTCTGCAATGTTTTGAGTGAAAACATGTAATATTTTGTTTTCTGTTGCTTCATTAATTTGCTTGGGATAATGACCTCTAGCTGCATCCATGTTGCTGCAAAGGACATGATTTTATTCTTTTTTATGGCTGCGTAGTATTCCATGCTATATATGTACCACATTTTCTTTATCTTATCCACTATTGATGGGCACTTAGGTTGATTCATGTATTTTGCTGTTGTGAATAGTACTGTGATGAACATACCAATGCATGCATCTCTTTGTTACAATCTGTTTCCTTTTGGATATGTACCCAGTAATGGAACTGCTGCATCCAATGGTAGTTCTGTTTTAAGTTATTTGAGAACTCTCCAGATTGTTTTCCACTGTGGCTGAACTAATTTATACTCCGACCAACAGTGTGTAAGTTTTCCTCTTTATCCAAGGCTTGCCAGCATCTGTAGTTTTTTGACTTTTTAATAATTATAATTCTGACCTGTATGAGACGGTATTGCATTTTGGTTTTTATTTACATTTCTCTGATGATTAGTGATGTGGAGCATCTTTTTTCATATATATATTGCCATTTATATGTCTTCTTTTGATAAATTTTCTGTCATATTTTTGCCCAATTTTTAATGGGGTTATTTGATTTTCGCTTGTTGAGTTGTTTAAATTACTTACAGATTCTGGCTATTAGACTTTTGTCACATGTGTGGTTTGTGAATATTTTCTCCCATTATGTAGGTTGTCTGTTTCCTCTGTTGGTAGCTTTGTTCGTTGTGCAGAAACTCTTTAGTTTAATTTGATCCTACTTGTCAATTTTTGTTTTGTTGCAATTGCTTTTGAAGACTTACTTATAAATTCGTTCTCAGGGCCAATGTCCAGAATGGTGTTTTCTAGGTCTTCCTTAAGTTTCCTAGACTTTCCTTTATAGTTTGAGGTTTTATATTTAAATCTTTAATCCAACTTGAGTTAATTTTTGTATGTGGTGAAAAGTAGAGGTCAATTTTTATTCTTTTGCATCTGCCTAGTTAGATATCCAAGGATCATTTATGAAACAGACAGCCCTTTCCTTATTGCTTATTGTTGTTGACTTTGTCAAAGATCAAATGGCTGTAAGTGTGTGGCTTTATTTCTGGGTTCTATATTCTGTTCCATTGGTCTGTTGTGTCTGTTTTTGTACCAGTACCGTACTGTTTTGGTTAAAGTAGCCTTATTGTAGAGTTTGAAATCAGGTAATGTGATGCCTCCAGCTGTGTTCCTTTGCTTAGGATTGTTTTGGTATTCAGGCTGTTTTTTTGTTTTGTATAAATAGTAGAATAGTTTTTTCTAGTTCTGTGAAAAATGATACTAGTAATTTGGTAGGAATAGCATCAAATCTGTAGATTTCTTTGGGCTGTGTTAAATAACCATTTTAACAATATTGATTCTTCCAACTAATGAGCATGGAATATTTTCTCATTTATTTGTGCTGCTTATGATTTCTTTTAGCAGTGTTTTGTAATTCTCCTTTTAGAGATTTTTTTCACCTCCTTGGTTAGATGTATTTCTAGCTATTTTATTCTTATTGTGGCTATTGTGAATGAGATTGCTTTCTTGATTTGGCTCTCAGCTTGAATATTATTGATGTATAGAAATGCCACTAATTTTTGTACATCTAATTTATATACTGAAACTTTACTGAAGTTGTTTATCAGTTCCAGAAGTTTTTCAGAACTGCTAAACTTTAGTTTTTTTTTGATATAGGATTATATCATTCATGAAGAGAGATAGTTTGACTTCTTCATTTCCTATTTGGATACTTTTTATTTCTTTCTCTTGCTTGATTGCTTTGGCTAGCACTTCCAGTACTGTGTTGAGTAGGAGTGCTGAGAGTTGGCACCCTTGTTTTGTTCCAGTTCTCAAGGGGAATGCTTCCAGTTTTTGCCCACTCAGTATGATATTAGCTGTGGGTTTGTCATAAATGACTCTTAGTATATTGAAGTATTTTCCACTGATGCCTTGTTTCTAGGATGTTTTTATTATGAAGGGAAGTTGGATTTTATTGGAAGCTTTTTCTGCATCCATTGAGTTGATAATATGCTTTTTTTTGTTTTCGATTTTGCTTATGTGGTGAATTGCATTTATTCTTTTGTGTTTGTTCCAACCTTGTATCCCAGGAATGATGCTTACTTTATCAGGTAAATTAACTGTTTGATATCTTGTTGGATTTGGTTTGCTAGTATTTCATTAAGGATTTTTGTGCCTATGTTCATCAGATATGTTGGCCTTTAGTTTTCTTTTTGCATTGTGTCTTTGCCATGTTTTGGTATCAGGCTGATGTTGGCTTTGTAGAATGAGTTGGGAAGGAGACCTTCCTCCTTGTTTTTTTGGAATAGTTTCAGTAGAAATGGTACCAGCTCTTCTTTGTACATCTTGTAGAATTTGACTGTGAATCCTTCTGGTCAGGGACACTTTTTGATTGGTAGGTTTTTTGTTATTGCTTCAATTTCAGAACTTAATATTGATCTGTTCAGTGTTTCCATTTCTTCCTGATTCAATTTTGGGAAATTTTATGTTTCCAGGAATGTATGCATGTCCTGTAGATTTTCTAGTTTGTGTGAGTAGAAGTGTTTATAATAGTCTTTGAAGATCTTTTGTACTTCTGTGGGATTGGTTGTAATGTCACCTTTGTTGTTTCTGATTGTGCTTATTTGAATCTTCTCTATGTTTTTCCTTTGCTAACCAAGCTAGCAGTCTATTTCTCTTGTTTATTTTTTCAAAGAACCAATTTTTGGTTTCAATGATTTTTTTTTTTTTTGATAGTCTTGCTCTGTTGCCCAGGCTGGAGTGCAGTGGTGCAATCTCGGCTCATGGCAAGCTCCACCTCCTGGGTTCACACCATTACTCCTGCCTCAGCCTCCCAAGTAGCTGGGACTACAGGCACGTGCCACCACACCTCACTAAATTTCTGTAGTTTTAGTAGTGACAGGGTTTCACCATGTTAGCCAGGATGATCTCGATCTCCTGACCTCATGATCTGCCTGCCTCAGACTCCCAAAGTGCTGAGATTACAGGTGTGAGCCACCACACCCGGCCAGTTTCATTGATTTTTTTATATGGATTTTTGGGTCTCAGTTTCATTCAGTTCTGCTTTGATTTTATTTATTTATTTTCTCCTGCCAGCTTTGGGGTTAGTTTGTACTTTTTTTCCTAGTTACTCTAGGTGTGATGTTAGATTGTGAATTTGAGGTCTTCCTAACTTTTTGAGGTAGGTGTTTAGCACTACAAACTTCTCTCTTAATACTGCTTTTGCTGTATCCAAGAGATTTTGGTGTGCTGTGTCTCTGTTTTCACTTATCTCAGAGAATTTTTAAATATCTGCCTTAATTTCATTGTTTACCTAACAGCATTCTCGTAAGCCTCTGAGGATCCTTGCTGCTCATTGCATTTCCAGTTGCCTCCTCAGGTGTGTAAGCCTGAGCAGGTACTGTCTGTGCCACATGATCTGGATGCTGGCCCCATGGATCTGTACTTGAGTGCTGCTGTACTTCAGCCCACTGAGAGTTACCTCTAGATTTCAGCGATAACTGGGATATTGTGGGTGACAGTATGAAGCTCCCTCCTTCACCCTTTCTTTTTAGTCCTTTGTTAACCCTTGAAGATTACTCAAAGAAATTGCTGAAGGCCCAGTGGATATCTTGGGCCAGATGTGGATGGCTGGAGATGGGTGCAAATTCCAGGGATCTCAAAATTCTGAGGAAATCTCTGCACTAGTGCCTCAAAGTGGATTGGGTACTGAAAATGGGAAGTCAGAACCCACTTCTATTAGTTGATAATTTGTTTTGGGAATGATTCGACTTTGGTGGATTTAAATTTCTCGTTCTAGACCCATGACAAGTTCTGAAATTAAGGCAGGAGTAAATAGCCCACCTTAACTTCAGGTTATCCTATCTTTAACATATCCTCCCGTATATTACTTTTCCAGCTCTGATCTCTTTTCTCTGCTCCGCATTCCAGCATAATTTCCTATAACATCAATATTTGTTATTTCTACTTCCCTTTTTTCCCTTTTTCTACTCTAATTGAGCCTCTGTTTCCTTTATTCTATTATAACTACTTTTTTCCAGGTCACAGATTTTTTCCAACCAAAAAAAAAGCCCAGGACCAGACAGATTTATAGCTGAATTCTACTAGAGGTACAAAGAGAAGCTGGTACCATTTCTACTGAAACTATTCCAAAAAATTGTATAGAAGGGATTCCTCCTTAACTCATTCTATGAGGCCAGCATAATCCATGTAATAATTTTTGACTGTGGTTGACTGCAAGTAACTGAAATCACAGAAAATGAAACCATGAGCAAGGGAGACTGCTGCATTCTAATATTTTTCAGGAATGACTAAGGAACATGTGAAGGTTTAACTAAAGCAGAGCTAAAAGATCACTGAACCATCCTTGGGGGCTAATGACAAACATTCAAGAGAGAGGAAAACCTCTTTTATGTAATTTGTTGACTGTTGCTTTATAGTTTTGCTTTATACGTTGATAGCAGTTTCATAGAAGGACTTTGAGAGGAATTTTCAAGTTTCACAAATAATTCCATTTTATGTCGGAAACATGAGGGATGAAGCAGATGAGTGAGTAATGCAAACACAATAACACGAAAATTTCCTGTTTTCAGTCTCAATCTTGGCACAGATATGAGGTACAGCTATTCATCTTTCATTCTATCTATAGCAGTTCTCCTAAAAACAACATGGGAGAGACACATTTTTCTGAAAAGTAGCAAAATAAGAACCAAAGACACACGATAAGAACAGCCTTATTTAGAATCAGGCAACATTGAATTTTAAGTTATTCAGCCCTTAAAATATTACATGGGTCAGACATGTGGGAGTTATACAATAAAAATCAAAGCAGAAGTTTTGGTTTGATTGCCCTTATAGTCTCTGGCTCAGTGGACTTCGAACCCTATTTAATCTTTTGAGGAGCTCATTGAGTTTGTTTTTGTTTTGTTTTGACTTTTAACTTACCTGATTGCATGACAGCATTTGTTAGATATAATATTTGGAAATAAAACAATAAGCCTCCAGGCTTCCTAGCCTAAGGGGAAATTGCTTCCCCAGCTAAAGTTTTAAAACCTCCAAATAGCCTTCAGCCTGGGGTTCCATGTCAATTGCTGCCCATTATAACCTCCTGAGATGTCAGAAGCCTTTTCTCTTATTAGATATATGACTTTTACTTACAATCCTGTCCCTGGTGTATTGAATAGCAAATTCTTTCCTCTCCAGGGCTCTGATTTTTAAAAAGGGCAACCAGGGAAAATTTCTTGGGGACAGATTGCATTGGATTATCTTCAAGTACTTGTGGATCTCAGACATATTACTTCCTTTCACTGGTGGAGAGATCCACAAGAGGCATGAAGTTTTGATTTGTTGCCTTCTACACTCATAGGAACAAAAAGCTTTATTGAAACTTTGGATTCCATGAAGGGGAATCCAATGAACCTTTGGGGCAAGGCCCATTTAATAATGCGCTGCCTTGGCATGATTTCACCCATTCCATGTCTCCTGCTAGAATTTCTTTAGACACACTCAAAGAAAGAATACTCTCTTCACTTTTGAAAACTGCCTTGCTAATCAATAATCAACCTGACGTACACCCATCTGTTTTTAGAAACCACTTTGTCCCATCAAATCCTTCCCCACTCCACTGTCTGTCTTCTCCTTGTTGATGATCCTGGAGACCCTTCCCTTGGCTGTCCCAGAGTGACTCTCATTCTGCCGAATTATTCCTGTACACCCATCTGTTACCATCAGCCAGTGTCAGGCTGCCTAGCTCATATGGCAAGAGATTTTTTCCTTGGGTTATTGTCTAGGTGGGAACAAGCTGTTTGTTCTCCTTACGAAGACGTGTGGTGCTTTTGGATGCTGGGACTTGCTTTTCATGATTTTTTTTAAAGCTTTATTCTCCATACCCTGGGTAGAATTAATCATTTTGGGAGGCCTGATAAGGGCCCATCTGGAGCTACTCAGCCATAGAAGGATTACAGCCCATAGGACTTGCATTGAACAATGACTGTATTAATTTATGGGGGAAAATTCTCAGCTAATTCATGAACAGAATTTGGTGGGATTGAGTGGTAGTTTCTAATAATGAAGATTGAATATTTCAGTGAATAATCTCTATTGAATTAATTATAGCTGTTCATATTAGGGTTTCCTCCAGTCTCTTCTTAACATGCATTAAGTGCATCATCAAAGTGAAATGCCATGATGATTGAAATGCATTATAGTGAATTTCTTTGTATAACAAAACAGCTTGTATATTCCACACCATTTAGTGAGCAGCAGCATTTCATGATAAAAAACACAGAGGGGCCAGGCACGATGGCTCACGCCTGTAATCCCAGCACTTTGGGAGGCCGAGGCGGGTGGATCACCTGATGTCAGGAGTTCAAGACAAGCCTGGCCAACATGGTGAAACCTGTCTCTACTAAAAATACAAAAAGTTAGCTGGGTGTGGTGTCAGGCACCTGTAATCCCAGCTACTTGGGAGGCTGAGGCAGGAAAATCGTTTGAACCCAGGAGGTGGAGGTTGCAGTGACGAGAGAATCACTTGAGCCCAGGAGCTGAAGGTTGCAATATGCCGAGATCACGCCATTGCACTCCAGACTGGGTGACAAGAGTGAGACTCCATCTTAAAAAAAAAAAGGAAAGGAAGAATTTCTCACATCCTGTTATAAAACTTAGATTATCATTTGTGTTTAAAGCTGTCATTATTGATGGGAAGATAGACTATTCTAAGATGTAGCTGAATGCCTTACCATCACCCCAAGATACAGTCAGGAGATAATGGTTCAGTAAATGACATAACCAGTGGAGATGTTTTCTGAGGGAATGTGAGAATTCCCCGTGTAGGTACTTCAGGGAGATAGCTAACTCAGTTTTAGTGTTTTTCCTCTGTGACAGGTCACACTGCACAGCAGTCTAAAATAGAATGGATTTAGAACCAGCATGCTATGTCATAGATTCTCATCCAATTTACTCTTTAGTTTTTTTAAAAGCAGCATCCCCAAAGACTAAAAGTTATTGGAGAAGCTCAAGAGTCATATATTTCTATGTACCACAGAAAGAAAGTGGTACAACCCACTATGGATTAAGATGTATAAATAATAATAAGAAGCTATTACCAAATTACCAATATGCATTTTGTTTACTTTGTGACTCACTTCTACCTTAAGAGTATTAACATTGCTTCATGAGCTATAGGTTTCTCATATGCAAAGTGTCATTTTGTAATTTAAATTAATCATGCTTGAATAGCTGTCAGTCAAGAAGACAACTTGCTTGACACTTGGCCAAGTGCTGCACAGTTTTAATAGCCACCTACATAAAACATTTGGAAAATTGAATATTTTAAAAATTTGTGATGAGTGAATAGAAATACCTGGTCTTCTATCGTGCTTCATTTGTAAGAAATGCCATGACTTTATTGGGGCACATTTCATAGGGTCTGTACTCTCAGAGTTTCCAGTTGCATCTGCATTCCTGGTCACTGTCTTGCAGGGGGTTTGTGGGAGTAGCTTAGGAGGAGAAGGCGAAGACTGGAGGAGATAGAGGAGGTGCTTCTTACAGTTCACCTTATCTCTTCTTTAGTAGCAATGTGGTGCAATGGCCTAAGCCTAGGCTTTGAAGTCACACAAGCCTGGTCTCCAGCTCTTTTCCTGCCAATCACTAGTTGTATATCCTTGGAAATGTTGTTTAATGTCCTGAGCTTCAGAATACTACTACCAATCCTGAGGACTGCCTTAAGGCATAGTTATGAGAGCTAAATGACATAGCATATGGCAGGTGCCTAGCACATCTTCTAGCATGTGGTAGCCTACCAATAAATGCTAGTTTTACTTTCCTACTTCCCTTTATAACTTCCTTAAGCAGCTTTTTCCTTTGCTTCTGCTCTAGGAGATGATTCTAAGCATGACTAGTTTAGTGTAAAATTGTAGTATTTTAGTTTTTCATCTACTTCATTAAAATCACTCCTGAGCTTAAATTGCTAAATCCAATGGACACATGTCAGTCTTTATCTTATTTAATCTTTGTAACATTTAACTTTGAGAATTAAAAAAATTCCCCACTCTTAGAAAAAGTCTGCCTCTTCTATAGTCGTGGTAATAGCCACTAGAATAGGTTTTAAACTTTTAAATAAATCAGTACTTTAAGAAAGCAGTAAATTCAATTTTGGGTTGCTTCATATTTTTTCTGGCAGTTTTATCTTTCAACAGTTTTACATGTAAGGCTAAGACTCAGCCAGGATAAACTAGTTCAGATGCTCTTGGTGCTTAGACCTGGTGCTTGTAATTTATTTGTTTTTATACCTCTCTCAGTATTTCTTCTCAGTCTTTGCTTGCTCCTTATTCTACTTTTGCCTTCTTAAATTTTGACATTCTTTAGGCCTTTGTCTGTGGCTCCTCTAGTTCCTCACACTCTCTGGATGACCTCTTCCAGTGTAGCAGGTTTAGCTGTGACCTCAATGAGTCCCAGATTGATATCTCTAGATAGAAATGTTTTTACTTATAGGTTTGTTTGCCCACTAGATATTTCCACATGATGTCTCACAAGTACTTCAGATGTGACATTTCTCACAATGAAATTCATGTTCATGCTCAAATCTGCTACTTCTATATCCTATGGCCTAGTAATCCAAGTCAAAACCTAATTGCCTGTCCCACACCATTCCTACAGCAAAGTTAAATAATTTTTCTTTTCTTCTGCATGTTTATGTATCTGCCTTCTGTTTTCAGGTCCCATTCCATCTTTTGCTTGAATTACTGCAACAACTCCCTAAATAATTTCTGTAACTCTAGTCTTGTCCCTTTTTAAAACCCCACTCAGGTCAGAGTAATACATATAATACTGTATCTATTTTGAATGCTGTGCTCATCTGCAAATAATATAAAACTCAACTAGTTGTGATTTAAGTAATAAAACATAAGTTGCATCACATATGAGGATTTGTCTAGAGATATCAGTCTAGAGCTGGTACAGTGTTTCTGTGATACCGTAAAGAAGTGGCTGTTTGTTTACTTCTGCTTCACTGTTGGATTTTTGCCCTCACGCTTGGTGCTTCATGGTAGCAAGATGGCAGCAGCTACAATGCCATGTAGCATGTCTTACTTCAAAGGCTTCATACCTAAAAGCCTTGTGAAATTCTGTTCTTTGTTCTAGGGAGACAAAGCTTTCAAGAGGGCGTTCCCAACAGATTTCCCCTGTTAAATCAAGTTTAGCCTAAAGCTGCCTCCTTAACATATTTAAGTTCAGCCTGAAGGTTTTTCTGTACATTGTGAATGATAACAAGTGGAGGTGTAAACAGATCGTAACCTACACTTGTGCCAAGCACTGAATTTTGGCCAAGCAAATGTAGCCAACTGTTCAAACTATGTTCATATAAGGCAAATGCTGAACTGTAACCAATCCAGCTATTTCTGTACACCACTTCCATTTTGTATACATCACTTTCCTTTTTCTGACCATAAATCTTCTTCTGCCACGTGGCTGTGCTGGAGTCTCTGAGCCTACTTTGACTCAGAAGGCTGCTCGTTCATTGCTCAATTAAACTCCTTAAAATTTAATTCAGCTGAAGTTTTTCTTTGATCACCGCTTATAGTTCACTGGCTAGAATTGGGTGAAAAAGCACTCTTAGGTGTAAGGTCTGTTAGTAAGTGAATGTCTCATTTTTTTCAACCTCCACTGTTGGAGGTGGACAAGGAGGAAAGAGAGTGGGAACTGATGTTGAGTTGGCCAACTAGCAGTGTCCAACTCAAACTTATAAACTAAAACTTCTAAAATGACTTCCTGTTGTCCATAGAGCATTGTCCAAATTTCTTAGCATGGCATATAGGCCCCTTTGTCAACTGACCTCTCTTATATTTATTTCCTATTATTTTTCTTTCACCCACCCTCCACTTTTGCAGAGCAGAAGGAAGGAGAATCTGAGAGATGAACCATATTACTTAGTGACAAAGCATTTAGCTAAAGGAATTGTTTAAATTGTTGCATTGAATAGGGCTTAAATTAATGTTTCTTTGTATTATCCCTTGTGTAGACATATGTAAGGAAGATTAACAGAGAGAAAGCTTATATAGAGAAAGAAGTTATGTTTTCTTTGCACCTCTGAGTGCAGTGTAAATTTAGTATTTCACTAGAAAGAACATCAAAGGACATTAGGGAGGTTTGGATAATTGAAATAATTTGAGAAATTGCCTAATAAAATAGCTGATATCTTTGCAATTTAACATCTCAGTGAAGAAAGTTTAAAAATTTCTTCCAAAGACAAAGAACTATGTTTTTAACAAATTTGTCAATCAAAGTTTTGCCCCTACGGAAATATATCTACCCGTAGTCACCTTAATGTTTTTATAGTTTGTTTTTCATAACAATAGATGAGTTAATTAGATAGGTAACCAGTGGCAGGTCAGATATATGACATGCAGCTGTGATTGTAGTGGCAGCAAACCACCTTTGGGTTCAATGTCCATGCCTTTTTTTTCGATATAAAAGTTTTGATAATGTTTAGTACCAACACCATTCTTAATGATCCAATATTTTATTACTTAAACATTACTTCAATGATGTTGCAGGGTATATCCTGTCCATTGATGACCTGCTATATTGGTAGAATTGGGCACTCTTCTCTGTGGAAGAATGTCCTTTGTGTGCGGCCTTATTGAATTCCTTCTTCAGTTGGCCCAGTCCTTTGACAACTCTATGCAAGTTTAAACTTTCACATAATTATGGACTCTTTCCAATTTATTTCCACATTGATCTCTCAACCTAAACTGAATTTTCTAGTTTTCTATTACAATATCCATTAAAACTTAAATTGAACTGTTTGTCTTTACAATTTTATAATTGAGTTAGTTTTATTTCAAATTGTAGTAAGTAATAAATGTATATTATTTTATTATTAATAAAATAATTCAGCTTCAAAGAAGGTCAAGTGCTGAATATATAGTATCTAATAATACAAACTGGTTTTCTCTTTTTTTACAATAAAAGTTCTCTTTATTTCCTGAATATGTTTTAGGTATAAACTAGAGGATATTGGTCATTGTATTAGTTTGTTCTCATGATGCTAAGAATACCTGAGAATGGGCAATTTAAAAAGGAAGCAGTTTTAATTGACTCATAGTTCTGCATGGCTGCAGAGGCCTCAGGACACTTACAATCGTGGCAGAAGGCACCTCTCCACAGGGTGGCAGGAGAAAGAATGAGTGCCGAGCAAAGGGAGAAGCCCCTCATAAAACCTTCAGATCTTATGAGAACTCACTCACTATCACAAGAACAGCATGAGGTTAACCGCCCCCATGATTCAATTACCCCTCACCGGGTCCCTCCCATGACATGTGGGGATTATGGGAACTCCAATTCAAGATGAGATTTGGGTAGGGACACAGCCAAACCATATCATTCTGCCCCTGGCCTCTCCCAAACCTCATGTCCTCACATTTCAAAACACAATCATGCCCTTTTAAGAGTCCCTCAAAATCTTAACTCATTCTAGCATTAACTCAAAAGTCCAAGTCCAAAGTCTCATCTGAGACAAGGCAAGTCCCTTTCATCTATGAGACTGTAAAATCAAAAGCAAGTTAGTTACTTCCTAGATACAACTGGGGTACTGGCACTGGTTAAATAGACCCATTCCAAATGGGAGGAATTGGCCAGAATGAAGGGGCTACAGGTCACATGCAAGTATGAAAGCCAATAGGGCAATCATTAAATCTTAAGTTTCCAAAATGATTTTATTTTACTCCCTGTCTAATATCCAGGTCACGCTGATGCAAGAGGTGGGCTCCCACAGTCTTGGGCAGCTCCAGCCCTGTGGCTTTGCAGGGTACAGCCCTTGCCTGGCTGCTTCATGGGCTGGCATTGAGTGCCTGTAGCTTTTCTAGGTGCATGTTGCAAGCTGTTGTTGGATCAACCATTCTGGGGTCTGGAGGATGGAGGTTCTCTTCTCACTGCTCCACTAGTCAGTGCCCCAGAGGGGACTCTGTGTGGGGGCTCTGACCCTACATTTCTGTTCCACCCTGCCCTAGCCAAAGTTCTCTGTGAGGGCTCCGCCCCTGTAGCAAACTTCTACCTGGATATTCAGGTGTTTCCATACACCCACTGAAATCTAGGCGGAGGTTTTCAAACCTCAATTCTTGACTTCTGTGCACCCACAGGCTCTACACCACGTGGGAGCTACCAAGGCTTGGGGTTTGCACCCTTTGAAGCCATGGCCTGATCTGTACCTTGGCCCCTTTTAGCGTGGCTGGAGCAGCCAAGATGCAGGGCACCAAGTCCTGAGGCTGCACACAGCACGGGGGAGCCTTGTACCTGGTCCAGTGATATGGTTTGGCTGTGTCCCCACCAAAATCTCACCTTGAATTGTAATAATTCCCACGTATTAAGGGTGGGGCCAGGTGGAGATAATTGAATCACGGGAGTGGTTTTCCCCATTCTGTTCTCAGGGTAGTGAATAAATCTCATGAGATCTAATGGTTTTATAGCTGGGAGTTCCCCTGCACAAGGTGTCATTCCCCTGCACAAGCTTTCTTGCCTACACCTTATGAGACATGCCTTTGCTCTTCCTTTGCCTTCTGCCATCATTGTGAGGCCTCCTAGCCATGTGGAACTGTGAGTCCATTAAGCTTCTTTTCCTTTATAAATTACCCAATCTTGGGTATGTGTTTATTAGCAGTGTGAGAACAGACTAATACACCTAGGAAACCATTTTGCCTCCTAGGCCTCCAGTCCTGTGATGGGAGGAGCTTCCAAGAAGGTCTCTGATATGCTCTGGAGACATTTTCCCCATTGTCTTGGTGATTAACATTTGGCTTCTCATTATTTATGCAAAGTTCTGCAGCAGGCTTGAATTTCTCCCCAGAAAATGGAGTTTTCTTTTCTATCACATCATCAGGGTGCAAATTTTCCAAACTTTTATGCTCTGCTTCCTCTTGAATGCTTTGGTGCTTAGAAATTTCTTCTGCCAGATACCCTAAATCATCTCTTTCAAGTTCAAAGTTCCACAGATCTCTAGAGCAGGGGCAAAATGCCATCTGTCTCTTTGCATAGCAAGAGTGACCATTTCTCAAGTTCCCAAAAAGTTTTTCATCTCCATCTCAGACCACCTCAGCTTGGACTTTATTGCCCATCTCATTATCAGCATTTTGGTTAAAGTCATTCAACAAGTCTCTGGGAAATTCCAAACTTTTCCACATCTTTCTATCTTCTGAGCCCTCCAAGTCTCTAGGAAGTTCCAAACTTTCCCGCATTTTCCTGTCTCTGAGCCCTCCAAATTGTTGCAACCTTTGCCTTTTACCCAGTTCCAAAGTTGCTTCCACAATTTTGGGTATCCTTAGGGAAGTGCCCCACTCCCACTACCAATTTACTGTATTAGTCTGTTCTCATGCTGCTCTAAAGAAATACCTGAGACAGCGTAATTTATAGAGAAAAGAGGTTTAATTGACTCACAGTTCTGCATAGCTGGAGAGGCCTCAGGAAACTCACAGCCATGGTGGAGGGCACTTCTTTACAGGATGGCAGGAGAGAGAATGAAAGTCAAATGAAGGTGGAACCCCCTTATAAAACTATCAGATGTTGAGAGAACTCACTCACTATCACAAGAACAGCATGAGGGTAATCACCCTATGATTAAAGTATCTCCCACTGGGTCCCCCACCATGACACATGGGGGTTATGGGAGCTACAATTCAAGATGAGATTTGGGTGGGGACACAGCCAAACCATATCAGCCATCAAGCAAAGTTCTCAGCTAGTGTTACCTAGGGATGTTTAATGGTATTATACAGAAGTATAAAGCATTATGCAAGTGGGAATCTGCTTTTCAGTTTGACTTTAAGTTAGAGACTTCACTCATCAAATATGCTTTATGTTTTCTATTCCATTGTCAATGCAATGAAAAACTGATTCCACAAAGGGAAAGCAGCTGCCAAGAAGACTCAGAGACAGAATGTACTTTTAAAGAGACAGAGCGACAACATTACAAAACCACTGTTGGAGTTAATAAAAAAAAAAAAAGAGCAAGAATTCTACATGATCAGAAATGCATGAGCTCCCAGCTCGGACGGTGAGGAACACAGTAAAGAGGATTCATTCAAGGGCAGACCTTGTGTTCTAAACATTGTTTAGAGCTCATCCCCAGATCATTGATGAAGAGGAAACAAAGAAGAGTATCAAAATCCTAGAGATATCCCATTGAGATGGTGTAAAAATGTAGATATTGTAACTAAACATTTTTTAGAACTCATCCCCAGATTGTAAGTGAGGAGGAAACAAAGAAGAGTATCAGAATCCTAGATACATCCCACTGAGTTAGTGTGAAAATGTAAGTATTGTAACCTGGATATATTTTCCATTCAAGATTGTAGGCTTAATCATTTAAAAATATTTTGAAAAGAAATGAAATAAGATGAACAAAGTACAATATTACAAACACTTGTATTCTGATCGCTAGAATCAATCAAGTAATTTTCAATAAATTCTTCTATCCTTGTCAAAAGCCCCATAAATTAGAAACTTTTGGGAACTGTTGCATACAGAAATGTGGACGCTACCTGTTACTACGGGCAAGATTCTGTAACTTAGAATGGGCAAAACAGGTAAACAGCCTTCTCTTACAGAATGATGCCTTGATCTAACAAAATTTATTTATTTCCAGTTATGATTTTGTTATGGGGCTCAGGAGTTAGGAAGTAAAAATAAAATTGTGGATTCTATCTTATGTGTTGTACAGTAGGAAAAAGTCTCAAAACTTTAAGGCAGGCATTTGAGAATAGTGAGGACCCCGAAAGCCAGCAGAAGCCTGAGCATGAGTCTTGTCTTCTACCTCTCACTGAAGAGTCCAGGACTCATTGCCACTTTGAACATCAAGAAGATGTGGTTGTTAAAATAGTTTCATAATGCCCTTCTACAAATTCAAAGCAAGCAAACAAATAAATATAAAGCTCCAGTTGCTTGTTCTTCATTTTTTTCCCTTTGGACCACAGGTTGGATTGTGTATTCCTTCTACTGTTCTTGGCATATTGTTCTTCTCTCATGGTAGTGGGTGATAATTCTGGGAGGCTAATGAGACCATTAGCTTGATGTAGTTAGTAGAGCTAAAGTCCAAGCCAAAAAAACACAAATGGATAATTGTGATGGTAAATTTTTCAAAGCGACTGTAATGAGCAGGGGACACTTTTGGTCATGTGTTCTTAGCTTTGTTTGGGAACAGCCATCTTATCTGTTTTATAACAATAAAACCATTGTCTTGGGCATCACCTATTGTGGTAAATTCCTGAAAATGTGCAAGGCATGGACAGGTAAATGATGGTGATTTGTTTTTCTTCTTCAGGAAATACCTCTGATGAATAAGACTGCGTCAGCATGCCTTGCTTCTGTGGAGTGGATAATGAGGCATTTGTGATGTAGTTTCGGGGTCTGCTTTCACACTGGCATTCACAATCCAAGCAAAATTATTTGACTGAAAAGTAACAGACAATACATAATGGTGATTCACTTCTTATTTTTTCTTGTGTTACTTTTTCAAACTCAACCAAACACGGAGAATATTTTCGATCCTGAAACCAGCATATTTAATGGCAATAAAAGGTATAATTTAAAAAATCAAACCAACAATGATTTATTTGGTGTCTGCTTGGTGCTGAACACCATGTAAGTGTGTAAAAGATAAAGGGAAATTTAAGTCTCAGATTCCCTACTACCCTTCAGACTCAACACTTACGCTCCAGGTGGAGAAATAAGATACATATGAAAAAATTAATATTTTTAAAGAGACAAGGTCTTTATCACCCAGGCTGGAGTGCAGTGGTGCCATAATAGCTCACTGCAGCCTCAAACTGCTGGGCTCAAGTGATCCTCTCACCTCAGTCTCCTGAATAGCTAGGACTACAGGCACATGCTACTATGACTAACTATGAGAAAACTTTAGGAGAGAGAAGAAATTAGAGATGAATGTGCAAAACAAAAGGTGTGTTTCTGAGAAAGAAAAACTAAAGTTTGAAGTGATTAGTAGAAGAAAAACAGGTTTATGACATGCTCTAGTATAATTTAAGTAGAGATAAACACATCAGGCTGTATTAGGATTTTATTTTGGCATTGAGGAGTCACTGAAGTTTATGTGTCATAAAATCACTGCTTTAGACACTGTTATAATAGTTTATGTGTGAAGTAACTAAGAAATGGGAATCTACAAAGTGGCAGTGCAAAGAAGGAGGATGAGCTGGAGAGTAACCGGGGTTGGGGATAAAGAATGGAGTAACCTTGGAGAGAGAAGGAGAGAGAAGAACAAAAGAGGCATGTCTTGTTATTCTTGGAGAGCCTGGAGGACCCAGAAAGCAATGACTGCATACAGATCAAGGCCACTGTATCATAAGTGGGGCTGGGTGGAAGTTCAGAGAAGAGTATGCTATGGTAGTGGGTTTCTGAGGCAGAAAGACATAGTGAAGTGTCATCCTCACAGAAGTAGAGAGCAAAATGAAATCCAACAGAAACAGTCTAGAAAAAGTAAAATTTGAATTTAGAAACAAATTACATTTTAGTTGAAAGCAGCAGGATTTTCCCCCATCTCAATATGCAGTTAAGTGTGGAAAACATTTTTTTTGGTTACAAATAAAAGCAATCTGGAATATGATATGTATGACATTAAGAGGAAGTTATGTATGCTGGTTTAAATCTGGGAAGAGACATAAAAATATCTATAATTCTTATGAATCAAGTAATCATGCTTTGGGAAGGTGAAGGGTGTATAATAAACAGATATGTGCTGCATCTGTGAATTCAGATAAAACAGATATGATGTTTCTATCACCATTGTCATCTGATGGCCATTATTACAATGGATCAAGTACTTAATTACACATGACATTTTTAGGCTCTATTAAAAATTATTTATCAAAAAGAGTCCATGTCCTGAGATCTAAAGCATAATCTCATTACCTTAAGTTCACTTAGGACTTGATAATTTGGAATCAAACACAATCCACTTTACCAGGTGCCTTCTGAGCATATACATGACACTGCTGGGGTCTGCAAAGATAAGTTAGACACTGCTGTGCTTTAGGAGGAAGTTAGTAGCACATGTTCATTAAATACCTATTTGTCCTGTGCCAGGCACCATGCTCAGCTCCATGCCAGGTCTTCATTACATGTGTTGTCTTATAATCTAGTTGGGAAAGCAGATGCATATCCCAATGACTCTAATATCAACTAAGCTCTGATAAGTAAAATACTAGATCTGGGGAAATTCCTTGTACTGGGTGAAGTCTAAGCTGAACTTTGGCAGATGGGCAGAATAATCATTTCTTTTTCAATATTTGGATTTTTTATTTTGTAACCCTTGAATGTTTTTTTTTTATTTTTTTTATTTTTTTTTATTTTTTATTATACTTTAAGTTCTAGGGTACATGTGCATAACGTGCAGGTTACATATGTATACATGTGCCATGTTGGTGTGTTGCACCCATCAACTCGTCAGCACCCATCAATTTATCATTTATATCAGGTATAACTCCCCAATGCAATCCCTCCCCCCTCCCCCCTCCCCATGATAGGCCCCAGTGTGTGATGTTCCCCTTCCCGAGTCCAAGTGAGCTCATTGTTCAGTTCCCACCTATGAGTGAGAACATGCGGTGTTTGGTTTTCTCTTCTTGTGATAATTTGCTAAGAATGATGGTTTCCAGCTGCATCCATGTCTCTACAAAGGACGCAAACTCATCCTTTTTTATGGCTGCATAGTATTCCATGGTGTATATGTGCCACATTTTCTTAATCCAGTCTGTCACTGATGGACATTTGGGTTGATTCCAAGTCTTTGCTATTGTGAATAGTGCCGCAATAAACATACGTGTGCATGTGTCTTTGTAGTAGCATAATTTATAATCCTTTGGGTATATACCCAGTAGTGGGATGGCTGGGTCATATGGTACATCTAGTTCTAGATCCTTGAGGAATCGCCATACTGTTTTCCATAATGGTTGAACTAGTTTACAATCCCACCAACAGTGTAAAAGTGTTCCTATTTCTCCACATCCTCTCCAACACCTATTGTTTCCTGATTTTTTAATGATTGCCATTCTAACTGGTGTGAGATGGTATCTCATTGTTAAATATACCATCATGGATATAAATACAGCATATTGGACTGTATAATTTAGCCAAAACAATTGAGAATATTTCAGCACAAAGCAGAAATAATGACTTTAACCATACCTGAATCATATGTGCAATTTAAATCAATAATAAATATCCAGTATGACTATAAATAAAATGTTAATAATAAATGATTTCCTGTTAAATACCAGTCAGCTTTTATATATCTATTTCTCACATAAATAGGGGTTGGTTTTGGCAGTCATTCTTCTAAAAGACTTGATTCCAGGTTTTCACAATTAAAAATAATAGTGAAATAGACATTCTTTACACATCTCCTTGAGTACACATGTCAAGAATTCCTCTAGAAGATAACATCCAGAGACTAGGTTACTGTATAAGCAAATATTTTTTGAGTATCTTCTCTGGTCCAGGGCTTAGGGAAAAGGAAGGTGTCCTGCTTTCATGGAGCTTACACTCTTCCAAAGGATCTAAGAATGACAGAAGAAAATGAAGATATTATTTTATTCTTTCATTTGCCACCTCTTATATTTTTGCAAATTGATTCTATAAAACCGTATTTTTTTTTTTTTTTTTTTGAGATGGAGTCTCGCTCTATCGGCCAGGCTGAAGTACAGTGGCCAGATCTCAGCTCACTGCAAGCTCCGCCTACCGGGTTTACGCCATTCTCCTGCCTCAGCCTCCCGAGTAGCTGGGACTACAGGCGCCCACCACCTCGCCCGGCTAGCTTTTTGTATTTTTTAGTAGAGACGGGGTTTCACGGTGTTAGCCAGGATGGTCTCGATCTCCTGACCTCGTGATCCACCCGTCTGGGCCTCCCAAAGTGCTGGGATTACAGGCTTGAGCCACCGCGCCTGGCCAAAACCGTATTTTTAATAGGCCCGTCCAAGTGCACTCAAAACTATTAAGGCAAACTACTTATCTCATTATATGGCACCAAGAAGGCAACATTGTTTGTTGTACAAATTTTAGTCTTTTGATATCAGATAGTGGCAATGCCACTGTGAAGTTCTTTTATTTAGTTTCTCTGTTCTAAATAGATGACTGAATCAATTGGTATCTTGGCTAAAATGCTTCAAAAGAATTCATGTGTAGATACAGAAAAACCCCGGAGTTTTCAGTGTTGAATATGTTTAGAAAAGATTCTTTGCTTTTGGGTTGGCTGTCTAGGGTTGGTGAGTGTGGGGTGAGGCATGAGACCCCAAAGCACAAGCTTAGGTGCCAGTGGCTGTTTCTTATCCCCCTTCTGTAATAGTAGATGTCAGGGTGGTTCTCAGAGAAGGGAAGGCAGACTCCTGGGTTAGGCAGACCCTTGTTTATACAGAACTTTTGTTGGATGTGAATCTTGAAATGAGTAGGATATGTAAGGCTGAGGGAGAGCTGGCTCTCTCCGCATATCAGAGATGTGGTTGTTCTTCTCTGTGGAGAAAGCAGGCATCTCTCTGCTATGCAGTCATTTGAGGGAGGGTATGTCAGAGATCAGACAGTGATCAGTGAGGATTCATTTTTATATGTTGCTATATTTAATTCTTCATAAATTCTTTTTTATTGTGAAAAAAATGAAACCTAACAAAAATGTTTAGATCTTTTGACTAGATTTAACAACTGTTAATATATTGCCACATTTGCTTTCTCTGTCTTTGTCTTTCTCAGCATCCACTGGGTTGTGTTTTTACAAGAGGCAGAGTTACTGTATTGTATTTGTATATATGTATATGTGTGTGTGTGTGTGTGTGTGTGTGTGTGTATCTCATTGGCTCTGTTTCTCTTGAGAATCCTGATTAATATATGTGCGAGTATACATATGTGTAGGTATACATAGATGTAGATATAAGATAGAGAGAGAGATTTTAAGGAATTGACTCACATGATTATGGAGGTTGGCAAGTTCAAAGGGTAGGCAGGCTGGCTGGAGACCCAGGGAAGAGTTGAGATGTTGAAGCCCAAGGCAGTCTTCTTGCAGAATTCCTCCTCCTGAGGAGGTCAGACTTTTTCTGTTAAGGCCTACACCTGACTGAATGAAGCCTGCATACATTATGGAGGGTAATCTGCTTTACTCAAAGTCTACTGATTTAGATGTTAACCTCATCTAAAAAAATAACCATAAAAACATTTGGAATACTGTCTAAGCCAAGTTGACGCAAAAATTAACCATCACATGCATCAAAAAGGCAAGGTGGGAGAAGTCTCCCTTTCTCTCTTTCTCCTTCCTCACATTCCCCCTCTGCCGTTTTCTTTGTCTTCCTTGTGCTCAAACACGGTAACTTTTAACCTCTTACACTCCATTTGGCCAGCCTCCCTGAACAACTTCTTCAAAGGTAGGGGACTTTTCATTCTGGACTTACCCTTCTGTGATTGGGTGACCACTTCAGGGATATGAGATACCCAAGGCATGGGTTCTAACAGGCCTCCATTTGTCTTTGTTTTATGTGGTAAACCTTAGAATAGAAATTTACTAAGGACCGCTGTGCTTTGGGAGTTATGACATAAAACTGCTATTTTTTTTTCCTATTTAGCTCCTTTGTCTATTCCCTATCACTAGAACTTGGGGATATATAGACAAAGGCTGATTAATTTAAGCTTAATTCCACAAAGATGTGGATTTCAACCAATCATTGCTGTGAAGAATCTGATGCTCACATTTTTATCTTTTCTAAATTTTCTATAAAATACATTTATTTAAAAATCGGAAGATTTAAAAAATCCCCAAACTTAATTTTGTGTTAGTGTAGGAAACCTGATGTTTTAGTTTTTTACTTTGCCATAGCAAATCACTGCAAGCTTAGTGTCTTAAAAGCAATATAAATTATCTCACATTTCTGTAGATCAGAGAAGTCTAAATTGTCTTGGATAATTTCTCAGCTCCTGGTTTCACAAGGCTGAAATTAAGGTGTAGGCAGGCTTGCATTCCTTCCAAGCCATGGGGATGAATCTGGCCTAAGCTCACTCAGGTTGTTGACTGAATTTTGGTCCTTATGGTTGTAGACTAATAGGTTCCTGATTTCTCGATAGCTATTGGCCAGAAGTTGTTCTCAGCTGTTAGAAGTCACCTTCATGCATTCCTTGTCTTGTTACCTCCACCTCTATCTTCAAAGCTAGCAAAGTTGGGTGAAGTCCTTGTTAGGCTTTGAGTTTCTCTCACCTTCCCTCCTGCATCATCTCTCTGATGGACTCTTCCACTTTCATTTTTGGCTTTTAAGAACTCATGTAATTACATTAGACCTACGTGGAGAATCCAGAATAACCTCTTTATTGTAAGGTCAGCTGATTAGTAACCTTAATTCCATCTAGATTAGTTTTTGATTGACTAACCAGTGAGAAGACTCTTGGGGAGACATCATTAGAATTCTGCCTAACACACCAGAGTCCCAGCACTTCTTTCTTGATGGAACCTGAAGAGTTCTGTTCCTGACTGGATTTGCCAAAGCCTACCCTAGCAATTGCTTACTACTTTGTAATTGCCCCTAGGGTAAGCTTTTACCAATGTAGCAATTACAAAGTAGTAGTTTCAGGCAAGTATCTGGAAGGCTCAAAGAGTTTTGCTCCCTAAGTTTGTGGGGCAAGGTTTTTTGACTGAAGAGAAGAATTTGTTTCTAATTTGACATTCTCCAACATTTCACACATATCTGAATTGCAACTGTCTTTCAAAGACCACAGCTTACTCTACTGCCACCACTTTCCCTTTTTACTTCAGTTTGGTCTTATCATCAGTTACTGTTCTTCTTCTGTCTGGTTGTCAGGTTATTGCCAAACACTGGTGCATTCCCATCTTAGCTGCTGGCACCTTCAGAATTGTCTTCATTGGCTTCTTCTCCTTCTCTGATGCATGGATTTTTCCCAAGTCCTCTACGTCCTCAGCCTCCTCAAGTTCCTTCAGTGACACCATTCTTTGAAGGAACTCATCTGATCTCATCCCAGGATGTTCTTCCCTCACTTCAATTTGGATGATATCCTGTGCCTATGTTCTCTTCCTACATGTGCTGTACCAGCTCATGAGTAGCTGTGCCTTTGGGGGCACTGTAGTAGTGTGCACTGTAGACTCTAGCAAAGGGTGTGCCTAAGAAATGATCTAAGTGGGGAAGCAGAATTCAGGGCAAAAGAGGGCAGACAAAACCTCACTGAGGACACCTGAATCATAAAATGCCGGGTAGGGCCAGTGGTTGCATAGACATGAGTCTTTCAATCTGATTTCAAATACTCAGTCTAGTACTGTGTTCTACTGTCCCTATAAGCATGTGTACTTGCCAGCAACATAGCCTGGCTTTAGCTTCAGATGATCTTTGAGTTTTGGTACAGGACGTTAGTGATGTCTGGCTTCCTTAGAAGAGAATAAAATCATGTCCTTTGCAGCAACATGGATGTAGCTGTAGGCCATAATCCTAAGCAAATTAACACAGGAACAGAAAACCAAATACCACATGTTCTTACTTGGAAGTGGGAGTCATAAACTTTTTAATGGGTTCTTTCTAAGGTCTAGTCTCTAACACCTCTCAAAGATGTAATAACATTCACAAAATCAAATTTTGACATTAAGCCAGCAGCAAAGAGTACCAAAGGGGACATTCAATGGGCTCAGCAGTGTTCACTCCTGCGGCTAACTCACATGGTTGACACAGGAACTCTAGACATGAAATCTTAGTTATGGACATATTTTTATTTATTCACTATTTCATTCAACAAAGAGTTACTAAATATTCCTCTGTAAAAGGCACTGCCTGAGGCGCTAGGGATCTACTGAGCAAGTAGGAGGAGTCCCTGTCCCCACTGAGTTTATAATCTAGCAAGGGAAAGAAGCATCAGGTGACTAATTACACAAGTCATTATTTAACTTGTTTGTGATATGTACTGTGAAGGAGACATTCAGTGAACCCTGAGAGAGTGTAATTGGAGGATTTGATCCAGCTTTTTAAGAAAGCTGTCCTTCAGAGAGAAAGGCTGGTGCTGGGCCTGAAAGATCCCGAGAACAAGTTATCTCTGCAAGTTGAGGCAGAGGGGAAGAGTCCAGTGGGTGGCTGTAGCACCTGCCAAGGCCCTAAGGTGGTCAGGAACAGGGTTAGTTAGAAAAAACTGGGAAGACGTTCCAGTGGGGAATGGAGAGCATGTTGCAGTGCAGTGTGGATGTGAGTGTGCTGAGCTTAAGCAGTGTCACAGTCATTGAATGCAACATAAATGCATAAATGTGACCCTTGTGTTCACACTTTTCATTTTCATTTTCTGTTTTTAATTAGCTCTTTATTCCACCTTCTTCTAAATACGGTTTAAAATAGACACAATTTATGAACATGCCATATGAATAGTTGACAATAAGAAACTAGAGTGAGAAAACAATGAAGATAATTTAGATAAGAATTTTTTTTAAAAACCAGCCACATAAAAAAATATTTAGGTGCCAAATAGCATTTTATTTAATAACACCAGGCACATTCTGTGGGATACAGGGCAGAAAAATATAAAACAATAACATCATAAATACTAAAATGCATCATGAAAGCCTGTCAGGGAATATTGATGTAAACCCCGTGAAAGCATTGAGCGTGCAAGTAATAACTGAGTAATAACCTAAGCTCCATTAGAAATCAATCTTTGCTTATAAATGGGACACACTTTCCAGTGTTTCTCATCCAATTTCATTTGGGAAGAGAAAGAACCTGCACATCACTTTGGAGCCCTCACTCAGAGGCCTGAATGTGTGTGAAAGCCTGGAACTCCATTCTGTGACCATTCTAGGCTCTGTGTAGTTGTTCGTATCAAATGTCATCTTTGAAAAGCTGCTGTATGTTTTCAAATTATTTTAAAGATGTGAAACACCTTGATGTTAAAGATGCAGGATGCAAAACTGTAGAGTGTGATACCCATTTGTAACATGTGTGTGGGCTGAGTTTCTCTGGCCTTCACTAGTGTATGAGTACAAATGATCTCTCATTACTGATTATATACAAAATTTTACTGTTTATTCTATTTGCATAATTAATCTAAACATTGATGACTGGGAGGCCCTGAAGTTGTTTTATATAAACTTAAAATGAGTTCTATCGGTTTGCTTTACTTCAGGATACTTTGTTGCTATCTAGGGTCCACAGAGTCCAGGGAGCTCAGGCTATATTCAAGTTAGGACTATATGTATATAAATCCAAGTGTATAGAGGAAATTATTAGAAGAAAATATAACAACTGTTCTCTCCATGTGGTGAGATTATGGATAACTTATTTTTTGTACTTTTTTGTATTTTTCAAATTATTTTCAATGAATCTATTTTACTTTAAAAATACTTTCTTTACCTTCTTACTTTAAAGAAAGACCAGTTAAAGAAAGAGGAGAAAGAGAAAGAGAAGAAGGAAGGGGAATGGTAGGAAGAGAGGCAGAGAAGGATAGAGAAAGATAAAAAAATGCAGAAGGTAAACTTCATCCACTAGATCCATGAAATGATGTTATGAATTATGCTAAAAACGTGGCAGTCATAGGCTCTGCCCACAGTGGAGGCTACCAGTTGCAGAATGATATAGTGACCTGCTTGGAGACTCTGACTTGATGGGAAGCTGAGGAACTAAGCATTTTTGCATATCATTCTTCAACTGAGAGGGATAAGCAAATTCTTTTGCTCCTGTGGTTCTACTTTTCCTGTCTGTAAATGGAGGAGTTGACCTAGTTCTAATAGATTTCTCGCAGCTCTGGTCACTTGATACCATAATTTTTAGCAACAAGAGAGGTTGTGCAGGAACATTTGCTGAAGTCCCATGGAGATGATGTGTGGCCTGAGGATGCCCGAGAGTCTTAACCATTCTAGGTAGAATGGGAGTCTTGTTTCAGCAAACACAAGCAAGAATGCATGTAAGATGAATGGTGTGGGTTTCCTGGAGGATGACTGCAGATAGGTGGGAACAAGGAGAGCAGGTGAAGCTTAGCAGTGTTTATAAAAATGAAAGGGTGGGCAAGCAGACCATGAGAGCAGGAAGAGATTGGCATACCTGCACGCTTCTGGTCAGTCTCCTCTCTTTCTTGTTCAATTCAGGAAAGATCCAACAATATGAGTGTATATGGGTGACTCCCAGGCTGCCCCTTGTGAAGGAGCATTTATTTTATCTTAGCATGTCTAATTCTAATGATCCCCATAGTCTGTCTTTATTTTTCTAAAGAAATCTGACAATAACTTAAAAAAAAAAAAAGAAATCAAATCAAAGTGTACTATAACTTGTAGTATTAAAGACTGCCTTTCTAAGCTTGAATTACTGTAGACATGGAAGTGTCAATATGACCTATGGAAGGATGGTTCTGGCACAGAGCTCCACGTGTCTAAGCAGTGAGCTTCTGGAATACTGATTCCTCAATGTTTTCCACTTCTAAGTTTGAGAAATGCATTTTTGTTGTGGGTTGGTATTCTTTTCCCCTGAGGCTAGTTATGCACAATCCTTAAGTCTAGTTTTTTTTGGAATTTAATCAATAAAATAAAATATTATCAGCAGTTTTTTCAAAAGATAATTCCTGTCTCCCCTGAAAATTCAATTTTCTTTAAAAATAGGCATCTTGCAAAGCTTTGGAAACTTGCTGGGATTTGTTTGAGAACATTTTGCAGCTTTGTAGACAAGTATCTGAGTCTGGCCTCCATTCCATGTGCTCCTTTGGTGATCCATTCAGTTCAGCTCTCACCAACCCAGGGTGGCAACTTACATCAAAAAGCAAGAAGTTGAACAGAAAGAATATGAAGAATTAATTTTGACATTAAAAAGTACATAAATAATGTAAGTGCTTTATTATTTATAGTTTATTCACATACAAGATTTCATTTGAACAGTTTATGTGTACAGTTATACGTCCAGCACCAAGGGCTGGACTTCATCCACTGCACTAAGTGCTGGAGATACAAAGACAAGAAGACAAATACATGCTGTCTACGTGGGGCTTATAGTCAAGTGTGAAAGATCAACTTTGAAGAAGTTCTTTGGTCCATGGTTGGAGAGTACTATCTCAGAGAAAATAAAGAGTGTTTAGGGAGCATAAAACAATGAACCAGGAATAACATATCAGTCAGGGTCCCAGCAGAATTCCACTCAAGTGATGAGTTAATCTACAGAATTCTCAACAGAGTTAAGGGAACCAGCAGTGGACACTGAATCATTTAGGGACTAGTTGTCATGGGGAAGCCTTTATATACCTAATCTGGTGAGAACTGGAGCCATTGAGAAGAGGAACACAGCCATTCCCAGAAGCACAAGGCAAGGCAGTGAGGGAGCGAGGGAAGAAATATCCTGACCTCTCTCTCTTCTTGCTCTGTTCTCCCTCAAGTGTTTGCCATCAGCCATTCCAGACAGAACCAGAGGGCGAGGCAGGCTCAGTGAGGCAGGAGGTTTGTCTTACCTTCTGGGGTCCAGATCGGGGCAGGAAAGAAGAGAGAAGCATGAGGAGGAGGGAAAAGAAATGGAAAGTCACCATTACAAAGTGCCTCCTTCTGAAAGAAATATTTTAAGTTGAAATCTGAAGGACAAATAGGAACTGTCTGAGCTAGGAATGGGGAAACACTGGAAATGGCATGTTTGAGTGTCCTGACACGAGAAAGCAAGGCATGTTCAAGGAACTGAAAACAGTGGGGAAAGGCTTGGGTGAAAAGAGCCAGGAAAGCTGTGGCATGAAATGAAACATCTTAATGATTCAGGACTTTATCCTGAGGGAAATGGGAAACTACAGAAGGGCTTTGAGTGGAAAATGATCTAAATCAATTTCAAATTTTAAATGATTATTCTGGCTTCTATGTGGAGAACAGTTTGGAAGAACCAAGAATGAATACAGTGAGATGTGCTGGGAAACTGTATGTGAGAAATGGAAGAGATTAAGGGATAAAAAGAAGTGGATATGTTCAAGAGATATTAAGTAGAAAAATCATTAGGACTTGGTGGTTAAGTAGAAATGGATGGTGTATGATGGGGAGTGGTCCAAGATGAATCCCAAGTGTTTGGTTGAGAAGTTGTATGCATGACAGTGCCATTTGCTAAGCAGAAAACACAGGAAGCAGCTTTGGGGTTGAACATAAGTTTTTGTTACTGATGGGTGGAGATATCAGTAGAAAATTGGTTATGTGATTCTGGACCTCAGAAATTACCACTCAAAATATTGGGAATTACTTATAAATGGCACTTGTCTTGTTTATGTCGCAGCCCACATACAGCCATTGTTACTGATGTTCCCCACCAGCTTATCTCAGTTCTTTACTTGTCTGAAAAAATAGTTTTTTCTAAAATATGAGCATATCTATGAGTGCCTGTTATTCCTGTCAGCATCATTTTTTATATCCTTCAGGGGAATGTTGAAGACTGCTATACTATGCAATGGATACACACAAAAATATTTCTCCATGGTCTAGTAAACTGGGTGATGGGCTCAAGAAAGAGGCTAATATGAAGATAGTGTATATTAGTGGTATAGGGAAAATATGTGCAAATAATTACAGTTTGAGGTAGCCAAGATCGCTATAAGGTAAAAGAGTGAATATTAGAGAAGTTCATAATAGTAAGAAACCACTCCTAGTGATATTTATATGGGTCCTTAAGTACAATAATAGACAAGTTTCATGTTATTAATATGTTGTCTGTATTACTAGTACATTATTAATGGGATTAGGGCATTTTTGATTCCACCCTTGCTTATACTATCTCGACCAGTATAAACCAGGCAGAAACTGGTTTTCTCTCTTGTGGCTTGTACTGTAGTGCTCTGTACCTTAAAACTGTGCATTGCTTTACCAGATGCAGTGGAATACCTAGTTTCTAGAGACTTCACATAGGAATGAAGGAGCCAGTGGGAGGGAAGGGGTTGTGGATTAGCATGGATGCTGAGGAATTGTAGTAAGCCTGGGTCATTGTTTTTTTAGTCCATTTTTGTGTTACTATAAAGGAATACCTGAAGTTGAATAATTTATAAAGAAAAGAGGGTGGTTTATTTGGCTTATAGTTCTGCAGGCTGTAAAAGAAACATGGTGCAGCATCTACTTCTGGTGAGGGCTTCAGGCTGTTTCTGCTCATGGTGGAAGATGTTAAGGGACGCTGGAGTGTAGAGATCACATGGTGGGTGAGACAGAGAAGTGAGAGACTGGGGAGTGAGGCATCAGGCCCCTTTTAGCAATCAACTTTCCTAGGAGTTCATACAGGGAGAACTCAGTTACCTCCCTTCCCAGGGAGGGCATTGATCTATTAATAACAGATCTCACTTGTGACCCAAACAGCTCTCATTAGGTCCTGCCTCCAACACTGGGAATGAAATTTTAACACACGGTTTGGGGGACAAACATCCATACTATACCACTCATCTTTACCACTGTTCTAGAAAATGACTCAAGAAATGTGCTAGACATGGAGCTATGAAACCAAGATGCCACATCAGAGAAGGACTTGCTACCCAGCTGAGGGGAATATGGTTTGCAGACAACCCACAACTGGCAGCTTCTTTAGGGTTGGCCTCATGTCAGCTGCAGGGAGCCACGTTCCCAAGGTCTTGCCTTTCTAGGGAAGCCCCCCACCTGATGAGTGAGCTCAGTGCAGGTATAAAGGTCCATCCAGTGTGACCCAACACCTCTGAGTCATTCTCACACTCCAGAGGTGACCACTAGGTTGGCTGAGGGTTTGTCACGCCTGCATTACAGTTTAACTTCTTCCTATATTTAGTCCTGCTTCCTCCTCTCTCCTTTGCCAGGTACTGATCCCTTAATTAACATCTTGCACTCCAACTTCATTTTATAAAACCCACCCTGTGTCAGTTGATAACAGGAGTAGTAACACAAATCAGATAATAAGATGGGGGTTTGGAGCTGGATCATTATAGCCCAGCCAAAAACAAGAACCATATCACTGTTGGTAAGTTGGTAGTGCATTTCTAGTGAATTGCATCAGTGGAAGGGAATATAGTAGCTGGTATTATACTTTATGTGTTTGTGACACACACACACACACACACACATTTTGTCTATGGTTCCTGGCTCATATCTCCCATAGTCCTTGTTACAGTCTTGTGTTATAATATTGGAGTGCTTTAGGCCTCAGAAGCAGGCTTCAGGAAACAGAATCTCAGGACTCTAATCTAATTGTGGGTCATAAGACCCTCATACTCTAGAGGAAAGAAAGCCGCACAAAGAAGCCAAGAAGGCCTTGCTGGTCTTAAGTCATATCCTTTTCGTCCAGGTACATTTCTATATGGCTGTACATGGTTCAATCGTGGAAAACCAATGAAGTCTCCGTAGAAGGCACAAAGGACAGGCTTTGGGAGCTTCTGGATACCTGAACACATGGATTTTCCTGGAGAGTGTTGTAACCAGGGAGAGCATAGAAGCTCTGTGCCCCTTCCCCCATACCTCACTCTATGCATCTCTTCATCTATTCTTTGCAATATTCTTTATAATAAACCAGTAAACATAAGTGTTCCCCTAAGTTTTGTTAGCCACTCCAGCAAATTAATTGAACCCAAAGAGTGAGTGGTGGAAACCTCAACTTAAAGGTCGGTCAGAAGTTCCAGAGGTTCAGACTTGCAACTGGTATCTCAAGTGGCAGGGAAATACAGAACTGAGGCCTCAACCTGTGGAATCTGATGCAATCTCCAGCTAGACAGTGTCAGAATTGAATTGGAGGATACTCAACTGGTAACCCCAGTTAGTGGGGAAAAATCCCCACCCATTTGGTCACAGAAGTCTTCTGTGTTGATTGTGGTTGTGTTGGTGTTAGAGCAGAGAAGAAACATGGTTTGCGCTTTTTCTAAACAGCGACATACGGGATAAATAGTAGCTCTAATAAAGATAATTGAACTCAATGGTTTTGATAAGTGGAACTTATTTCTTATTTATAAGAAATAGATGAGGGTGAGCAGCATACAACTAAAAGCCAGATATAAACTCCAGAGGCAAGCTTTGGTTTTATAATTAAGACACTGTTATTTTCTGAATAAGAGATTGAAGAAAGCTAAGGATCAAGACTAGAATTTATAGTGGCTGAACTTCAAAATGATTAACCTTCAACCAAAGGCAGATTGTTAAGCAAAGGTTAGAACTCATGGGGAAAACCAGGGACCTTGACATGGAAGGTAAGAACAATGAGTTGATGCTCCCAAATATTTTATTTTCCAGACTCCTTAAATCCTTGGACCCTTCAGAAGTGTTCCATGCCTCCATGTTAAAAACCAACACAGTGACATGCTGGATAAAAATGAAAACTCTCACAAAAGAACAGGTGCTCATCACAGGATCTGCTCCCTTCTCCCCTCCTGTCCACTACACCTATAACTAGGGTACATTTCCAGCATATTTCAGTGAGGGCTATGCTGGGCCTAGCAAGAGAGTAAAGGGACTATACCCTAGAGGAGATAAAGATCTAGCCGGCATGTTCTGGCAGGAGCCATGGGTATATGTGTGAGATTGGGTCCTGAGGGTGCTTAATCAGGGAGACTAGAACATAAGATCAGAGAAGGAAACATTCTACTGAGTTACAGAATTTCACATTTTGGCAAGGAGCTCAAGAGATGATGCAAAATCATGATTAGGATGGGTTCTAGAAGTACGGAAAAAAAATCATAGCCTACACTAAACAAAGTTGAAATGCCAGAATCATATAGGAGATAGTAGAGGAAGGAATTAAAAGGTTTCAGGATTTGGATATGCTAGAATGGATATCATGTGGCCAGAAGACCCACAAGATGATTATGTTCCACAAGAAGACCCAGAGGGCACACCATTTACCAAGGCCGTGAAAGTGTGCTGGTGAGGGGACACTAATATCACTAAAACTTTCAGTGGCAGTTGTCCTCTACAGGCCAGGCTGACAGTAGAAGATGTTACGGAACTTAGCGTGCTGATACAAGTGGGGATGACACAATTGGAACACAATGAAGAGCAGGTGGCGATACTTAACTACCAGAAAAAGAGGGTTACAATGACCATAACAACTGGCCAGGTGGACTGTAAACCAAAGAGGTCTGACTTTCAGAGGATTATGGAGATGATTAACAGTTTACAGTGTCCCTAGATGGGCAACCAACAAGGATGTTGGTCTGTGTGACAAGAAACAATGGGTGCTTGCCCTAGTAAAAAGTCACAGGCTCACATCCAGTTTCCAGACCTGAGCCAGTTTTCAGATCCAGAGCCCACTGACTAAAGAGCTGGGTCTTGGGAGATGCACTTAAGTCATAAGGCCACGTGAGTACAGCAATGATCCTTTCAAGATGAAAGTGCTGCAGATGGGATCAATAGGCATAATCAAGCTGTATGGGCAGGTAGCTCAGACTCCCACAGCATCCACCACTGTTGCACCACTATCTTTCTTCGGTTCACATTTAGAGCTGTATTTGGCCTTCCAATCAAACAGCTGAAGGAGGAGGGAACTCTGAACTTGCTTTATGGGATGGGTCAGCATGGTATATGAAGTCAAGCTGAAAATGGAGGGCAGCTATACTAAAGCCCACCCTGAGGTGGGTTCAAAAGATAATGGTGAAGGAAAGTTTCACCCAATGCGTATAACTTCTGATGGTGTACCTGGTCACTCAGTATTTGTGGAAAGAGAAGTGACTTGGATTTGAATATATATGTACTCATGGTCATTGGCAATTGGCCTGGCTGGAAATGAAAACATTAAAAGACTGAGGACAAGGAAGTTTGGTTTAGAAAAATGTAGATGTACATATGGGAGTAGATATGAAGTATTAAAGATCTTTGTATCACATGTTATCTAACAGAGAACATCCACCAGGAAAGAAGCACTAGTCTGACAAGGATACAAAATGGCTTAGACAGAGGATGTCAGCCAGCCTCCATCATCAGTTCCCAGTGTTGTCACAGTGGACAAGTGAAAAATGTGGTAATGGTAGCAGGGATGGAGGTTATGTTCTGGCCCAACAGCGTAGGCTTATACTTCTAACACTGATCTAGATGTTTCTGCCTCTTACCATCCAACCAGAAACAGAGACTAATGCTGAGACCCTTAGATGGCACCATTCACAAGCTCATTCAGCCCCTTAATGGCAAGTTGACTACACAAGGCCCCTTTTATCCTGGAAGGGCCAGTGATTTGCTTTTGGGAATATATACCTATCCTGGCGTGATGGTTAATATTAGGTGTCAACTTGACTGGATGGAAGGATGCCTAGATGGCTGATAATGTATTGTTTCTGGATGTGTCTTTGAGAGTGTTGCCAGAGGAGACTGACACTGAGTTGGTGGAGTGGGAGAGGAGACCCACTGTCAATGTGGGTGGTCATCATCCAATCGGATGCCAATGTGTCTGGAACAAAGCAGGCAGAAGATAAGCTTGCTTGCTGATGATTTTTGGCTCTCTCTTTCTTCCCATGCCAGACGCTTCCTCTCCTCCTGCCCTTGGATATCAGACTCCAGCTTCTTCAGCCTTTGGACTCTGAGACTTACACCAGCAGGTTCCCTGGGGTTCTTGGGCCTTTGGCTACAGACTGATGGCTGCACCACTGGTTGTCTTGGTTTTGAGGCTTTTAGAATTTGGCTAGCCACTACCAGGTTCTCTTTCTTCAGCTTGCTGATGGCCTATATTGGGACTTCACTCGTTTGAGACAGTTCTCCCTAATAAACTCCCTTTTATATGTACATATATGTACAAATATATGCACATATATTTATGTATATATGTACATATATGTATATATTTTATATGTACATATATATGTATATATTTTATATGTACATATATCCTATTGGTCTATTCTTCCAGAGAACCCTAATACACCCAAAAATGGATTTGTCATTTCTGCTTGCAGGACTTCAGCCAACACCATTATCCAAGAATTTATGCAGTATTTGATCACTTAGACCAGAGGTCCCTCTCTACAGCAAAGAAAATGTAAGAGTGGGCCTATGACCACTGGATCCTCTGGTAATATCCTATACCCAACACTCATTAGTTGCTACTTCTGAAGGGGCATTGGAACACTTGCTGAAGGCACAGTTGAAGTGTCATGTCAGAGGGGCAGCATCTAATTTGCAGTATTGGCACAGAATCAGATCTCGATATGGTACTGGGTTTCAACACCAGGACCAACAAGTGTAAGCAGTAGTGGTTGCACTTAACTATAACTCCCAATGATTCATTGGAGGTCTTTATGCTTCTCATTCCTACACCTCTGGGCTTTGCAGGGATAAAAGTCTTTGTTTCTAATAACGGAACACTTTTGCCAGGAAACCCAGCAAGAGTCTCATAATTCTAAGCTTTGGCTGTTGCCAAGGCACTTTCGGTTTCATGTCTCCAGGGACTAGCAGGCAAGATGAGAAGTCACTTTCTTGGTGAAGGTAATTAAGACTGGTTATTAGGGAAGAAAAAAGGGACATGGAGGAATATGTATAGAATCTAGGTGGTCCAATTTAGGTGCCTCTTGTCACTCTTTTGCTAATTGTGACTGAATATTTAATAAGCGAATCTGGAGTAAGTAGATAAGGGTTACCCTTCAAGGTCTGGGTCACACCATGTAGTTAGCCATCATGAGGTACTCATCAAACCAACAGAGGTGCTCTTGAAGCTAAGAGGAATCTAGAATGGATAGTGAAGGAGACAGTTATTGGGCGAATAGTGGCCCTGAGACCAGCTAGAGTAGTGAGATCTGTGGTTAGTACCACTTCTAAAATTCTCCCAAGAAGAGACTTCCATCAAAATTCTTGAGGAGCAAAATTCTGGAGGTCCATCAAAATTCTGAATACATATGGATAAGTGAACCCAAGTGAGATAAAGTGTGAACTGTGGTAGACGTAGCTAAGTGCCACCAAGATTACCTTTCAAGGAGGGACTTGCTCCCAGCTATAGGAAATGTGGTCAGCAGACAGCCTCCTGCTGGCTGCTCTTTCAAGATCTGCCTCTACTCCAGACAGCCACTTCCCCTCAGCTCAGGTATTTCCAGGGCATCTTACAACCAGCGACTAGCAAGGCAGGGGTACAAAGACACGTCGAATTTGGTTGCAGGTTGCAGGACAACTTTGATGAGCATTTGTTGATTCTGAGCTCCCTGCTAGGCTAGTCAAGGCTTTGCCAGGCTTGCAATTTGGCTCCCTTCTGCCAATCTGCATCCTCTTCTTCCTTTCACAGGTAGTGTGATATATATCTCATCAGTGATACACATCTCTTGCCTAATCCTGTTTATGCATCTGCTTTCAGAGAACCCAACCTGTGATGAAAAAGTTCATGCTCGAAGTTAATATAGAGTTGTCCCAGTCCCAGGCACTTTGAGAGTCGCAGGTTACACTGCAGACATGACCAAGTCCAAAAAGACTGTACACAACCAGTCCTGAAATGGCACAGAAATGGTGTCAAGAAACCACAATCACAAGAATATGAATCTCTTATGGGGCATAACATGCACTTTGTCAGGAAGCACAAGAAGAACCTGGAGAAGATGTAGGCCAACAAAGAAAGGCCATCACTGCACATGCCAAGGCTGTCAAGGCCCTCATAAAGCTCAAGGAGGTTAAGCCCAAGATGTCAAAGGGCATCAGTCCCAAGCTTGATGAACTTCCTTACACTGCCCACCCCAAGCTTGGGAAGTATATTTGTGTCTACATTGCTAAGGGTCTTGGGATCTGCCGGCCAAAGGCCAAGGCCGAGGATCAAACCAAGGCCCAGACTGGCTTTGGCGTCAGCTGGAGCCGCAGTTCCAGCTCAGGCTCCCAAAGGTGTCCAGGACCCCATAAAGCCTCTCTGTCTGCCAACATGAGGACAGAAGGACAGATGTGATCACTGGACTGCCGTCTGGATGGAGCTTGTGTCCTTCCATGCTATTTGTATGAATAAACCTGAGGCAGGAAAAACCCCCAAATAAACAAAAAGTTAATATTGAACATCTCAATTGATAAACTGGACAATTGAGCAAATGTACAATTCTTTGTAAAATTTGTGTATTCTTTGGCTCAAATAATTAGCAATTCTTTTAGAGCCTACCTCAGCCTTTATTATTCAGGGATTTTATTTGTCATCACTCTTCAGCTGCTACTGCTGTGTTGTAATTGGAGTTATGGTTCTTTAGAAAAAGTTTTTGCTAGAATGTTTTGTTTATCTCTAATATATCTGTTACCTATACCTTTAATGTAACTGTTACAATTACCCGGTATTGTGAAGGATTTCTGTAAGTAGGCTCACCCAATAATGAGTCATTCATGCTTGAATTTAAAAGAAAGAGAAATGTGAAGATTCTGAGGTGCTGCTGTTTGGTGTGCAGATTTTTATGATGAAGTAATTGGAAAGTTGGGGGTTTACAGCCAGTATAAATCTGTCTGAAGTGATGCCTTCTTTGAAGAGTTCTTCACAGTACTATTTTCATTTCATAGAGCTTTCTTTTTGGCTCAGTATTTTTTTGCTGCATTTTCTAACAGTCTAAGAATGACAGTGAACAATGCTATTTTTAAAACCTTTGTATTTGGAAATAGTTTTACACTCATAGAAATGTTGCAAGAATAAGACTAGTACAAAGAATACCTGATCATTTACCCAGACTCACCTATTGCTAACATTTTATTCCATGTGCTTTGAGTCATCTCACTCTCCCTTTCACTTCCCTCCTATTATGTGTGTGTGTGTGTGTATGTACACACACACACACATACACTATAATTTTTTCTTAACCATTTAGGAGTAAGTTACATCCTTCATGGTTCTTTTCCCCTAAGTATTTCTGTGTTATGTTTAAGAATAAAGATATTGTTTTTCATAAAAACAGTATAGCTGCCAACTTGAGGAAATTCACCATTAATGCAATACCCTTACATAACCTATCATCCACATTTCAATTTTGTCATTTGATCTAATAATGTCTTTCTAGCACTTTTCTCCTGGTACAACATTCAGCTTAGGATGATGTATTGCGTTGAGTTATCATGTTTTCTGTTAGGCTCTTTGTGTGTGTATGTGTAATCAGATACATTGTTATTTTAAAATATTTAATAGACAAGATACTGAATATAATCAAGGCATGTGATGTGATCATTTCTCTCACATCTACATCGTGTAGTGATTACCAAAATCAAATTAACACATCTATCACTACCCATGCCGCACATAGATCCCCAGAACTTGTTCATTTTACAGCAAAGTTTATACTCTTTGACCAACATGTCTCCATTTGTCTTACCTGCCAACCCCTGGTAACCACTGTTCTACTTTCTACTTCTGAGTTCAATCTTTTGATTCCACACATAAGCGGGATCATACAGTTAAAAACAAAACAGCCCTTGTCTTTTATGACATTGACATTTTTGAAGAATATAGTATTTTATAAAATAAAATGTTTCTCATTTTGGGCCTCTTTGAAGATTTCTTGTGATTGTATTCAGGTTGTGCATACTTGGCTGGAAAACAGCATAAGTGATGTGGTGTCACATTCAGGGCATTACATCCTGAGCTGAGGTGGATGATGCCCATCAGCCCATATTGGTGAGGTTCATTTTAAACCCAGTCAAAACATTGTCCAAATCTCTACTGTATAGACACCATGTTTTTCTTTGTAACTAACAAGCAACCTGGGAAGACACTTTAAGACTTTAAGAACATCCAAATTTAATGTAAAAATTCCCCTTAGATTTAGTGTCCATTGATGATGCTTGCCTACACCAACTTTAATATGATGTTTGCAAAATGATCATTTGCTACCTCCAAGCACTCCTCCTACATTTTCCAGTCTGCACTGACATTTTACATAAGCAAGAACTCACTGCTCTTCCAGTTGTCTGTATATCCTTATCTGTTTACTAGATAAATGGTTCATGGATTTTAATTTTTTCAAAGGTTTACAATTCATTATTATCCTTAATAATTTTAGTGCTCAAGTTATCACAAATATGACCAGTGGGAGCCACAGAGGGTTGACTCTCATGTCTTAGGACATGTGCCACCATGTTTTGAGTACTTCCTTATGTTTTAGAATAAGACATTCCAGGTTGTTCTTATAACCCACATTGACTAAGTTCTGGAGTCAGCCATTTCTCTGAGGAGCCCTGGTGTTTTTGCAGTGGAGAATGGTGTTAAAATCAAGATCTGGGTGCTAAGTGTGCTCATTGCTTACTGGGGTGTCTTTGCTTCTAGTTTCTAGTGGACAGATTTAAATAATATATGCTTATATATACCCATATACATATACACACCTAAATATATGCACATACATACATATATATACACCAGCATGCATGTAGGGATATACACATACATATGCATATTTTAGAAATCATAGATTTATACCAGTGCTGCTAATTTCAATTCCTCCCCTCAGGATTCTTTTTTGCTTTTTCTCATATATTTATAACACTTCTTCACAGTGAGAACCTTGGCTCTCAAGCACATCAATATATTTATTCTCTTGTTCATTTCTATAATGCATCTCAGGTAGTTTCAGAATTGCTTACTCCACACTACTACAAAAAACAAACCTACAAAAATAGTTCAGAATTTGTTTGTTGTTGCTTCCTCTCCCATCCTATTACTACCAAGACTGAGAGTATATGGTAAAATACTGCAATAATAAATTACTTTTTAGTATTTTCTCCTTAATCCCTTTAGGTGTGCTTGTTATTCATTTGAAATAATAATTATTTCTTTCAATTTGCTTTCAGTTTTCTGTTTTTTACCTTTTGCCATTCTTGTTGACTTTTTTTTTTTTTTTTTGAGACAGTCTGTCTGTCGCCAGGCTGGAGTGCAGAGTGCAGTGGCGTGATCTTGGCTCACTGCAACCTCCACCTGCTGGGTTCAAGCGATTCTCCAGCCTCAGCCTCCTGAGTAGCTGGGAATATAGGCATGCCACCATGCCCAGCTAAATTTTGTATTTTTAGTGGAGATGGGGTTTTACCATGTTGGCCAGGATGGTTTCAATCTGTTGACCTTGTGATCTGCCTGCCTTGGCCTCCCAAAGTGCTGGGATTACAGGTGTGAGCCACCGTGCCTGGTCTGTTGATTTAAATTTTAAATATAACAAATATTAACATTATCCTGAAGGTCAAAACTATACAAAAAGGGTTTATCAGAGAAGTGTCTCTCCTTCCTGTGTTCTTTTAACTTCATTCCTCTGCTTTTGTAGGTAACCAAGCTCTTGGTAGTCGGCTGGATAATGGCCTCCCAAAAGATATCCATGTCCTAATCCCTGGAAATTGAATGTTACATTATATGGTGAAAAGTTCTTCCAGTTGTGATTAACTTAAGGGTCTGCAGATATAATCTACAGATTACAGTAGATTATCTAGGTAAATCCTAAGTGAAATCACAAGAGCTTTTATAAGACATAGTCAAGAGGAGAGTACACACACATGCAGAATATGAGAAGGCAATGTGGCAGTGGCAGAGGCAGAGACTGGAGTGATGCAGCCACAAGCCAAGGAATACTAGCAGCCACCAGAAGTTAGAGGAGGCAAGGAACAAATTCTTCCCAAGAACATCTGGAGGAATTGTTAGTCCTTCCAGAACCTTGATTTTGGCCCAGTGAAACTGATTTTAGATTTCTGGCCTCCAAATCTTAAGAGAATAAATGTGCATTGTTTTAAGCCAAAAAGTTGTGGTATTTTGTTACAGCAACCACAGAAAATGAATACAATTGTCTGCTGGTTTACCTTCACATCAAGAGGAGACTATAGGGCCTATCTTAATTCTGTTCTAGTCCCCCACTCTCAGCTCACTTCAGTAAGTATTGGTGGAATATTCAGTACATGGGAGGAACTGCTCAATGCTGGGCTCCTAAACATATGTACAATATGAGTGTGTCTATTAAGTGTACAAAGTACCTGGTGGAACGAAGGAGGATGCTAACTCTATGTGGGGGCTGGGAAACTGTGGGAGGGGAATCCAGGGAGAAATCACAGAGGAAGCGGTTATCCTGCCAGGCATGATTTCTGCCTGCCTTCTGTACTGTTTAGGGGCTCAGCCCAGATTTCTCTTCTTGACCTGTCCCTAAGGTGATCTTACTTTCCTTCCTGCCACTACACCTGGGATTTGATGCAGATTTTCCCCCTAAGCTACCAACCTGAAATCTTCTGGAATCTCATTCTTGCTGAGCTCCTCAGTGGTCATCCCCTCCTCTCTGTGTGGCAGGCTCCTGAGCCCCTTAGATCTTGCCACCACTGTGAACTCAGGGAGTGCCTGCACCAGACTCATCTGGGCCTCAGGGTGAGGCTTCCTGTGAGGAATTCTTGCCCCTTATTGATACAGCGGTAGATAGTTTGCAACCGCTCTGCTCCCAGACCTTGCCTTTTACCGTTGATAGCATTACATATTTTCTGACTTAAAGTGATTAGTATGTCTTAAGAAAAGTTCGTGAGGTTTTTCATGTCTTCAAGAGAGTAAGCTTTTTTGACCTTTTTGTTCTATGCAGTTTCTAGCATCATACTTTACAGAGTAACCCTTTGAAAACAGTGTTGTACTTACTCAAGAAACAATTCCTTGCTGGAGAAACACAGTTTACGATCAAGTGAAGTGACGGCTATATCCCCAGGTAAGCCCACGCCCCATCCCAGCTGTGTGGGGCAGAGCACGACCCAGGCAGGATGAGGCACCATCTTTCAACTTGTAGGACGGCAAGTGAGAAAAACACATGCTGGGAATAAAGATGGAAAAACCAGTGCTTTAGAGGTAAGAATCACTGGACTTTTTTTTTTCCAAAGAAAAATAGCAATGTAGTGGTGACTGATGGATATGCTGGTTTAGCATTTATGATCTCTGTTTAAAAACTGATTTGCCTCTCTGACTCTCCATTTCTTGGACAGAGTCAAACCTGTGAGAGAAGAGTCTGTAGGTGGGAATTTCTGGCTTTTGAGCTGGAAATGGGTAACTACCTTCAAGAATCTATGCCTACAAAACAAAAGGAGAGCCAACTCGGGAAAGGCGTTGCCACCCACATGGTCACTTACATGACCTGAAACAAGGTATGAGCTTTCTGTTTTCTCCAAGTCCATATCTCAGAAAGAGCACTGGGAATGGCAAACTAAAAGAGGAGGAAGAGATGAAAAGACCTGTATTTACTTGACATGGGAGAAAGGGTCCTGAATATTTTAAATATGATGAAAATTTTAAGTCCATAATTTTTCAGAGTGAAAGCCAATTTTCCAAACTCATGTTTTGTTTCTGGGTTTTGGGAGAGGATGGAATGCAGAGTGGGAAAAACGTGCCCTCGAAAACTCATTCCTGTGTTTATTGAGGCAGTAGTAATAAGCCCTCATCATCTTGTGGCTCTCAAACACATAAGCTTTATGCAACTTTTGTAATTTCGGAGAAAAGGAGTGAGGGAGCAACAGACTCAGGCCTTAGAAAATGGTCTAAATGCTGCTGTGCCCTCCCACGATATTTTCTTTCCTAGCAAATACCAATTATTTTCTTCCAGATTCTCATAAAAAAACCTCAGAGTCATTCTTGACGTTTCTCATACGCCATAGACAATCTATCTTAAAAATATGTCTGGAATGTAATCACCACTCACTGATTTCACCACTGTTACCCAGGGCCAGGCTGCCTTGATCTCTTGCCTGCGTTGTGCATTGTTAGCCTCTTTACTGGTCTCTGTTTCTAACCTTGCTCCTTTACAGTCTATTAAGACAGTAGCCAGAGGATCCTTGGGAAAGATAAATCATCTTGTATCACTCCTCTGCTTGAAACTCTGCAGTGGCTTCCCATTTGACTCAGGATAAAAGTTAATTTTCTTTAGTGGCCCCCAAAGGCCTCCATGACCTGCCCCTCATTATCTAGTCCTACTTACCTTCTGCTGTTCCTTAAACCACCAAGTATGTTACTGCTTTAGAGACTCCTGTTCCTTTTGTCTGTGACACTCTTCTCTTCCCTCAGGTGCTTTTATTATATACTTCTCATGTCATGGTTGTATGGATTTGCATATCACCTTATCAATGAGGTATCTCTAGGCCATACTTTATCAACAATTCCTTCCCTAGTGCCCCTCTTTCACTGCTTTATTTAACTCCAGAACACTTAGCATCTGGTATATTGCTTATTTGTTTTAATTGTCTGTTTCTCTTGTTAAATATAAGCTCCTTTAGAACTCCTTGTTTGTTTTATTTATCATCATATCCCCAGTGCTTAAAAGAATGCATGGCATGTTTTCCGTACTCAATTAAATAATTGAGTAAATAATTCCCCATGAAAATGATCAAGTTAGGGACCTGTGAGTCTAAATCCTAATTAGAAGAATTTATTCCTAAGGAATAAGGGAGAGAGACTTTTCTGTTAGTAAAAAATGTTCAATTAATAAAAACCTGCCATTAAATACCAAAGAATCTTTTTCTGCAGGTCATTAAAAGAATGAATGATTATCTTTAAAGGTTCGTGATTTACTATTCAGAAACTAATCCATTATAACATTTTAATTCTAGAAATGTCAGTATGTTTTCTTCATAAATCTGGAATTCTTAGGTTATGATGAGTCCAGACCAGAGGGTTGGGGATCAGGATCTCCATAATTAAATAAAGTAGATTCAAGGCTTTTTAAGTGGCAGTGACATTTCTGGTGATAAGTCTGGGAGGATCAAGGTTGATGACAAAACAGAATGCACTAAAGGTGATAAGGTGTACGTCATCTCTGCAGCAGCTTAATGTTAAATCAAGGGTGAAGAGTACACCCATGGGGGCATGAGGGTTCTGTCCCTACCAGTCAGTATGGCTAGAAAGGGAATCCTGGTTCTGCTTATTTTTTGATTTTTTCCATTTTCTACAGAGTTCCAGATCACAGATACCTGGATATAGGAGGTTAATCTGCATACAGTTTAGCAACCCTAAAAATGTGTGCTTTAAACAGTATTTTCTGAAGGTCCCACTGAAATGGTGGAGTTTAGAGTGACTATCTATACTCAAAGAACCCTCTGTTTTTAAAATCAGAATTTCAGTGTGGAAATTTTCAAACATACAATTAGAATATTGTAATGAGCCACCATGAACTCACCATCCAGCTTCAAAAATTACCACATGCTGCCATTCTCAAAACCCACTTAAGACTTCTACACTTTGCACTTAATATGACTTTGCATTTCTGTGTAAATAGTGGATGATTACATCCTTAACAAACAAAGACACCACAGCTGATTGAAAAGCCAACTGGCGTAAGGAAATAATTACCTCACTCATTGTGACACGCTGCCTTTCTTTATAAGGTGTTGCTAGTTATAAATAAATGACGTATTAGGCATAGGTTCAGAGTCAAAGAGCTACAGCTTGATGGCTTGTTTTGCTAAGTACAAGAAGAGAGGGTGGAAAATAAATCCTTAGATGAATTGGATGTGGGAGAAGTGAGACTAAGACACTTAAAAAAGAATCACTGCAGTTTTACATAAATGGATTATTTATGGTAACAAATGTATACAATGTGGCCATTTCTAGGAGGAAAATGTGGGTTTGTAAATGGGAACTAAAAGATTTACAGGATTTAAGAAGTTGTTCTGGATAGTTATGGGCCAGAAAATACTTTGTGTAACTCCCAACTGTGGGCTGAACAGCGTGCATGGCTCCTTACACAAAGGGTTCTAGATGTGGGACTTGTAGTGTCAGAGAACGTAAGTCAAAAGTCAAAGGTAGTGTGGTTGCCCCTAGAGAGCTGCTTTTGATGAACAGATCTTGGAGCAATTGGCTTTTGTTTGTATTTGATTTGCTCCACTTAGAATTTTTAAGGGAACAATCCTATGGAAGTATAGTAACTTGTGAAACATGTATAGAACTTATTTGCTCTTAAATAAGGCCAGGTTGTTGAATAGCTTTTCAGCATTTCCAGGCTTAGATAGTTAAAATACAACTTTATTACTCTGTAACAATCAGGCAAGTTTTAAAAGTTTTAATATCGGTTAATAGTATTATAAATTGACAATAAAAGCGGATCTATTTTCAGATAATCAGAAAGATGCGATATTCATTATATTAAGTCCTAATAGTTTGCAAAGAACATGTATTATAAGATGTCATTTACATGATTAGGTAGTGATTCTTTTACCTTTTTTTTTTTTTTTTTTTTTTTTGAGACAGAGTCTGGTTCTGTCACCCAGGTTGGAATGCAGTGGCCCCATCACTGCTCACTGCAGCCTCAACTTCCTGGGCTCAAGTGATCCTCTCACCTCGGGGCCCCTCTCCCCTGACCTCCCACCAGAGTGCCACAGTACCACAATGCCAGGCTTATATTTGGTTTATTGTAGACACGGATTCTCTTTATGTTGCCCAGACTGGTCTTGAACTTCCAGGCTCAAGCGATCCTCCTGCCTTGGCCTCCCAAAATACTGGGATTACAGGAGTGAGCCACCATGACTGGCTGTGATTATTATTTTTTTACTTGTAAAAAGTTCAAGGCTGAAGGATAAAACATTTATCATAAAATATTCACATCAAACTATTTGTAATTTTTTTAGTAGAGAAGAAAATAAGCACTAAAACATAATTCATCTGTTAAAATGGGAGCATATGAAGCTGTGGTGAATATGGGAAATAAATTAATAAAGACTGAAATGTTAAACAATATAAGTTATATCTCAGTAAAATTTTTAAGCTATAAAATTATATAAGGAACTTATTTATTGCAAGAAATATCTCAGAATTATATTGGGACAGGTTCTAATGGAACAAAAGTCCACCAAGAAGGCCTCACTATTAAAATTATGGGCTCTAAGTAATTCTGAATTAATTCCTTTGTTGGTTTGTTAGGGTGGGAGTAGCACAGGATAATTTTCTTTTTCAAATTGGTAAAATAAAATAATAAAATAACAATAAGAGAAAGGAGGACAGAAGGAGACATTTCTGGCAACAAATGTGGCCTCAGCACTTTGAAAGAAATGCATTTTTTTTGAACATTTATTTAGTATATTGGCCTGGGATAGTTGAACTTTTCTTTTAAAATGTGCTTTGCATTCATGTTATTGAAAGAAGTTAAGTGCTGATTCATCTAGAAGATATTTTTAACCATATTGACACTTACCTTCTCACCTTGACATATATAGCATATTTTCTGGAAATGTGAACAAAGCACATTTTCTGCTGCATACAAAAATACAATGCAATGCAATGTAATTCATGTCTCTGAGATAGTGTGAGGTACTAAAGGCAAACAAGCCACAGTGTATGCATCTGGAGAGAATTTTATTACATAAAGGGGGCTCTTTATATCCAGGAAAGTGATAGTGAGGGATAATACTTTTTCTGGTGCAATCATGTCTTACTAGTCATTGTCTGCTCCTACAGATGCCATGATATTCTTTATCCTGCAGTACTTCAGAGATTTTCCAGTGGGGAACTGAAGTTTAGTAATGATATAGTTTGCCTTTGTGTTCCCACCCAGATCTCACCTTGAATTGTAACAATCTCCACGTGTCAAAGGTGGGACCAGGTGGAGGTGATTGAATCATGGGTGTGGATTCCCCCATACTTATGTTCTCATGAGACTGAGTTAGTTCTCACAAGATCCGATGGCATTACAAGGGACTTCCACCTTCACTCAGTACTCATCCTTGTTCCTGCTGCCCTGTGAAGAGGTGCCTTCCTCCATGATTGTAAGTTTCCTGAGGCCTCACCATTTATGCAGGACTGTGAGTCAATTAAACCTCTTTTCTTTATAAATTACCCAGTCTCAGGTATTTCTTTATAGCAGCGTGAGAATGGACTAATACAGTAAATTGGTATAGCAGAGAGTGGGGTTCTGCCATTCAGATATCCGAAAATATGGAAGCGACTTGGAACTGGGTAACATGCAAAGATTAGAAGAGTTTAGAGGGCTCAGAAGAAGACAGGAAGATGTGGGAAAGTCTGGAATTTCCTAGAGACATGTTGAATGGTTTTGACCAAAATGCTGATAGTGATATGGACAATGAAGTGCAGGATGAGGTGGTCTCAGATGAAGATGAGAAACTTTTTGGGAACTGGAATATAGGTGACTTTTGCTATGCTTTAGCAAAGAGATTGGTGGCATTTTGCCCCTGCCCTAAAGGTCTATGAAACTTTGAACTTGAAAGAGATGATTTAGGGTATCTGGTGGGAGAAATTCCTGAGCAGCAAAGCTTTTCAGATGTGGCTTGGGTCCTCTTAAAGGCATTCAGTTTTATGCATTGATAAATAGACTATTTGGAATTGGAAGTCATCTTTAAAAAGGAAGCAGAGCATTAAAGTTTCAAAAATTAGCAGCATGATGATGTGATAGTAAAGAAAAACCCATTTTCTGAGGAGAAATTCAAGCCAGCTGCAGAAATTTGCATAAGTAACAAGGAGCCAAATGTTAATTGCCAAGACAATGGGGAAAATGTCTACAGGGCATGTTGGAGGTTTTCATGGCAGCCCCTACCATCACAGTCCCAGAGGCATAGGAGGAAGAAATGGTTTCCTGGGCTGGGCCCAGCACCTTGCTGCTTTGTGCAGTCCCAGGACTTGGTGCCCTGCATCCCAGCTATGGCTAAAAGGGGACAGCATATAGCTCAGACCATTGCTTCAGAGGGTGTGAGTCCCAAGCCTTGGTGGCTTACACATCATTTTGGGCCTGTGGATGCACAGAAGTCAAGAACTGAGCTTTAGGAACCTCCACCTAGATGTCAGAGGATGTATGGAAATGCATGGATGTCCAGGCAGAAATTTAATGCAGGGGTAGAACCTTCATGGCAAACCTCTGCTAGGGCAGAGTGCAGAGAAATGTGAGGTTGGAGCCCCCACACAGAGTCCTTACTGGGGCACTGCCCAGTGGAGCTTTGAGGAAAGGTCTACCGTCCTCCAGGTCCCAGAATGGTAGATTCACTGACAGCTTGCACCATGTGCCTGGAAAAGCCACAGACACTCAGCACCAGCCTGTGAAAGCACCTGTGAGGGAGGCTGTACCCTGCAAAGCCACAGAGGTAGAAATGCTCAAGACCATGAGAACCCATTCTTGCATCAGTGTTACCTGGATGTGAGACGTGGAATCAAAGGATATCATTTTGGATCTCTAAGATTTAATGACTGCCCTGTTAGATTTCATACTTGTATGGGGCCTGTAGCTCTTTTGTTTTAGCCAATTTCTCCCATTTGGAATGGATGTATTTACCCAATGCCTGTACCCCCATTGTATCTAGGAAGTAACTAACTTGCTCTTGATTTTACAGGCTCACAGGTAGAAGGAACTTGCCTTGTCTCAGATGAGACTTTGGACTTGGACTTTTGGGTTAATGCTGGAATGAGTTAAAACTTTGGGGGACTGTTGAGAGGGCATGACTGTGTTTTGAAATATGAGGACATGAGATTTGGGAGTGACCAGGGATGGAATGATATGGTTTAGCTCTGTGTTCCCACGCAAATCTCACCTTGAATTGTAATAATCCCTATGTGTCAAGGGTGGGACCAGGTGGAGATAATTGAATCATGGGAGCAGTTTCTCTCATGCTATTCTCGTGACAGTAAGTTAGTTCTCATGAGATCTGATAGTTTTATAAGGGGCTTCCCCCTTCTTTTGGCACTCATTCTCTCTTCTGCTGCCCTTTGAAGAGGTGCCTTCTGCCATGATTGTAAGTTTCCTGAGGCCTCCCCAGTCATTAAAAACTGAATCAATGAAGCCTCTTTTCTCTATAAACTATCCAGTCTCTGATATTTCTTAATAGCAGTATTAGAGTGGAATAGTACAAGTAATGAGGTTTATAGTCGTTCCAGCAACACAGTTTTTTGACATGGGGAGTCTAGACTTACAGACAGCTTGTAGGTGTGTGGTATTGTAGAAAACTTACTGGGTCGGAGTGAGCACATTTGGATTCTAGCACCTTCTCTGCAATTTATTGGAGATCTTGGATGTAATTTGATTACATAAGATCTAAGGTTTTAAAAAATTGTGTTTAGTTCATATGACATTTGAGACTGCTCCCCAACAGAATTTTCTCTACTATGTTCTTCTTTGTTCCTTACCCCACACCTCTCACTTTTTGTCATGCCATCTGAATCTCAGTACTTAGAGCCTTAATGAGAGGTTTGTGACGGCTCTTAAATGACTTTTGGCTGGGGACCCAGAACATACAATTCTGCTGTCTGAATACCTCTTTTTCCTGTGAATTTCTCAAAGGAAAATTATAAAAGGAAGCTACTTTAAAAAATTATCAAAGATGCCTATTTCCCAAACCCTTATGTAGTGTTTTCAGGTTTCCTGGACAGGTTACATCACTTAAGTCTGAGTCTTTTTTTTAACTAAAACCCAAATCTCAAAACTAGGTCCAACTAAGTACTTGAATATGAAACAATGAAAGTACCTAAGTGCTCCTGAGAAAAGGATAAAAGAAAGCAAGCAAAGTGGATTGGGTTTTCTATTTGGGGAATTCAGCATTAGCTCAGTTTAAATAGTCAGGATGGCTTTTGAACACATAATGACCTGCTCACTAGTAAACACAGTCCAATAAGTGTTCCAAAATTTGACCCCATTGGATTAGAGTTCCTTTCTCTTGGAGAAGTTAAATGTGGTTCAGATATCCTTGTATACTTTATCACAAATCCTACTGAAGTCCTGTGAAGAATCATCAAGTAGAATTATACTAAAGTATAATCAGTAGTCTGTGTGGTCAAGTAAGCTCCTACCAGACTAACAGTCCCATAGAAAACAACTGTAAACTCTGGAAAAAATACAAAGATCAACTACATGAAGGCACTGGAGATGAAACAAAGACAGATTTTGGAGGAAAGTTAGCATTTGAGCAAAGTTAATGATACAATGAGAGTTTTGTATGTGTTGTATGAATTTTAGATTGGGGGCAGACTCCAGCCAGTGCTGCATGAGATGAGTGAAACTCTTACAGAAAACTTGCAGTACTATTGCCCAGAAGATGACTTTCAGGACAACCAAAGCCATTTGAAAGTGAGAGTAGAATTACAGAAAGAAGAGAAATAGAGAAAGGAAACACAAATTCTGTGTATAAACTCTACCCAAATCTCTGGCTAACCCCTGAATTACACATGTGCATGGGAAACTGCAGACAGCTCACTGAAGGATTAAAAAATTGAACTAAGGTTTGAGCTGCTTCTTAAGCTCACTGAAGGATTGAAAAATTGAACTAAGGTTTGAGCTGCTTCTTAAGTGACATAATTTACAGTTTTTGTTCAGCCAAGTTAATTGAACTTCTTAAAAAAAAAAAAAAAAACACTCATCATAGGACTATAACAGAATTCAGAACCTCTACAATTTAATGCTCATGTCAGGCTGCAATTCAGAAGTTCTTGACGAAGACCAAAAAACAAAACAAAACAAAAAAAACCCAAAAAAACAAAAAAAAACTGTGATCCATTCCCAAAAGATAATAATCAATGGAAACTTACTCTGATATTTAAAATAACAAAGGATTGTAAAGTGGCTATTATAACCATCTTCAATGACATAATGGAACATATGCTTGAAATGTTTGAAGAAATAGGGATTTTCAGCAGAGAAAAGTTTTAAGAAAGAACCAAATAAAAATTTCAAAACTGAAATATACACTTTCAGAATAAAAATTACTTCCGGTAGGCACGGTGGCTCACGCCTGTAATCCCAGCACTTTGGGAGGCCGAGACGGGCGGATCACGAGGTCAGGAGATGGAGACCATTCTGGCTAACACAGTGAATTCCCAACTCTACTAAAAATACAAAAAACTAGCTGGGCGTGGTGGCGGGTGCCTGTAGTCCCAGCTACTCGGGAGGCTGAGGCAGGAGAATGGCGTGAACCCGGAGGCGGAGCTTGCAGTGAGCCGAGATCGCACCACTGCACTCCAGCCTGGGCAACAGAGCGAGACTCCGCCTCAAAAAAAAAAAAAAAAAAAAAAAAAAAAAAAAAAATTACTTGAATAGGCTTAACAGTGAAATGGAGATGACATAAAAATTAGTTAATTCAAAATCAGTAGAAAGACGAGTGTTGTGTATACCTGCTGGCTTACAGAATGTATTAAGAGTTTACATTTCGGAGGCCGAGACGGGCGGATCATGAGGTCAGGAGATCGAGACCATCCTGGCTAACACGGTGAAACCCCGTCTCTACTAAAAATACAAAAACTAGCCGGGCGAGGTGGCGGGTGCCTGTAGTCCCAGCTACTCGGGAGGCTGAGGCAGGAGAATGGCGTAAACCCGGGAGGCGGAGCTTGCAGTGAGCTGAGATCCGGCCACTGCACTCCAGTCCGGGCGACAGAGCAAGACTCTGCCTCAAAAAAAAAAAAAAAAAAAAGAGTTTACATTTCTAAGCCATGACTTAAAAATCTTTGTGGAACAAATATTAGCTCCACTGCTTTAACTATTTTTTTTTTTTGAGACAGGATTTCACTGTCACTGAGGCTGGAATGCTGTGGTGTGATCTTGGCTCACTCTAACCTCCGCCTCCCAGGTTTTAGTCACTCCTTTAACTTGAGAATGTGCCCTGTAATTCATTTATAAAGATAACAAAGTGATCAAAAGAAACTTAGTGTGGTCATTATGCCAGTTTGTTTCTACATCTCTTTACTGTAAAATAATTTGAATTCTTTTTGGATTTTAATAATTAACTACTTTAATTGTGATGAGGTATTAATAAAATCAAAGTATTTTTCAAAATTAAAACTTCTTATAATACTTGATTTTTAGTTCTTAGAGATTTTTATGGTAATAGTAATGAATACCCAGTTAATAATAATAACTTAACTTTATTGAGCACTTTTGTACCTGGCACTGTACTTAGAATTTATATTATATACTCCTCAAAACAGTCTGAAGAAGTAGGTATCATTTTAATGCTGTTCTTAGAGATGGAGAAACTGAAGTTTGTAACGTTACCTTATACTCATATCACATAGCTTGTAAATGGTGATGTCAAGATGCAAACCCAGGCTCTTTGTAGCCCAAGGCCATGTACTTAATCTTTATTTCACACTGCCTCCCGAGGTTTTATTCATTTGGTAATCAGGGCAATAACTAGACTCCACATCATTGAATGCACATGAGTTAAAGTAGTGTGTTCTTAACATTTGCCAGTTATTTAAACTTAACCTATTCAAGTACCTTCCCCAAACTAAACATTTAATGAAGTGTGGCTGGTGACTATAAAGAACATTTGTTTTCATAAAGTTTATATATTGTTTGAAGTGTGAACTCTGCTTAGGATAAACAATTATTCTTTTTTACTCTTTTAAATTTATTTTTAAAAATTATTTTTAATGGACACATAATTGTGTATATTTATGGGGTGCAGAGTGATAGTTTAATAAATGTATACAATGTTAATGATCAAATCAGCTTAATCGGCATATCCATAACCTCAAACATTTATCATTTCATGTTGGGAACATTCAGAATCCTCTCTTCTAGCTATTTGGCGATATACAATAAATTATTGTTAACTATAGTCACCCCACAGTGCTACAGAACACTAGAACTTATTCTTTTTATCTAGTTGTAACTTTGTGTTTGTTAACCCACCTCTCCCTATGCCCTCTTCCCCCTTACCATTCCCAGCCTCTAGTAACCACTATTCTACTCTCTTCTTCTATGAGGTCAACTTTACATATGAGAGAGAACATGCAGCATTTATCTTTTTGTGTCTGCTTATTTCACTGAAGATAATCCTCCAGGCTCATCCATGTTGCTGTAAATGATGCCGAGAATGGCAGCATTCTGTTGTTTTTTAACGGCTGAATAGCATTCCATTGTGTATATATACCACATTAAAAAATATCCATTCATTTGTTGACAGACACTTAGGTTGATTCCATATTTTGGATATTGTGAATAGTGCTGCAATAAATATGGAAGTTCAGTTATTTCTTTAACATAGTCATTTTCCTTCCTTTGGATATAAAACCAGTAGTGAGACGGCTGGTTCTTATGGTAGTTCTAATTTTAGCTTTCTGGGGAACCTCCATACTTAGAGATTCTTGAACACTTTATCATCAGTAGGTCACCTGCAACAATTCTTCATCTGACTTAACGGCTACAAAATACATTAACTGTGATAATTATTCCAAAGTGTATTCTCAAAATACAAAGCAATTAATAAGGATTTTATGTTATATTAAATAAATCTAAATTAAACATAGGTAATGAGGCCCTTACATGCTCTTTTGAAAAGAACTCTCAGGCTGCTTTAATTTATTCATTTAAAAGTATCTTTGTTTTCTTTTAAAGCAACCCATGGAATGTCTTAAAATGTTAAATATTCTTAAAAATGTAATATATACCTACTACTGTATCCTGCCCCTTTCTTATCATTTCTCAGCCCACTTTCTAAACTTTAATAACCTTAACTCTTGACTATTTTCCCTGGTATTTATCTCTATTTTTCTGAATATGAATGGATATTCTGCTATATTTTAATTTATTAAAAACATTGCCTATTAAATTTATCTCATCAGTACAGAAGGGCTATTTGTATGTGACTGTGTGGAGAGAGAGAATAAATTTCTAAAAAGACTGGTCATACATACTGAATTTGGCAAGGTGTGGAGGAATTGGAGCTCTCACACAGCACTGGTGGGAATGTAACATGGTACAACTGTGATCCCACCATTCCATGCCTAGGTATTTACTCAAGTCTATACAAAGACTTGTGCATGAGGGAAGGGAACTTGGAAGACATGTCAATAGGTGCAGCAAACCACCATGGCACGCGTACACCTATGTAACAAACCTGCACATTCTGCACATGTATCCCAGAACTTAAAGTAAAAAAACAAAACAAAACTAAACAGAACAAAAAACAGAAAACACTTGCACATGAATGTTCCTGGACGCTTTATGTGAAATAGTCCCAAACTGGAAACAATCTGCAAGTCTGTCAGTTGGTGAATAGAAACAAACTACTGTATCTACACAAATAAATAGTACCTAGCAATAAAAAGCAATGCACTACTGAAACACACCACAACATGGTTGACTCTCAAAACATTTTTGTTGAGTAAGCAGACTCAGACAACAAAGAGAACATAGTTTAGCTTTCCATTTATGTAGAATTCCAGGAAATGTAAACTAATTTATGGTGACAGAAAGCAGATCATTATACTATGCAGCCATAAAAAAGAACAAAATCATGTCCTTTGCAACAACATAGACGAAGCTGGAGGCCATTATCCTATGTGAATTAACACAGAAACAGAAAACCAAATACTACCTGTTCTCACTTATAAGTGGGAGCCAAACATTGGATACTCATGAATGTAAATATGGCAACAATAAACATCAGGACTACTAGACAAGCGAGGGAAGACAGGGAGCCAGGGTCGAAAAACTCAGTGTTGGGTACTATGCTCAGTATGACAGGATCATCCGTACCCCAAACTTCAGCATCACACAATACACCCAGGCGACAAACCTGCACATCCATCCCTTGAATCTGAAACAAAAGTTGAAATTACATAAAACATTGGTTGTCTGGGGATTAGGAGGAGGAGGAGAGAGAGGGAAGAATTATGAAGGCACATAAGAAAATTTTGGGGGGTGAAGGATATATTCACTACCTTAATTGTGGTGATGGTCTTGTAGGTGTAAACATATGTCAAAACTTAACAAATTATATACTTTACATATGTGCAATTTATTTTGTGCCAATTATACCTTAATAAAGCTACTAAGAATAATTCCAAAAGCCACAGGTCTATCCCTAAGATAGCATGCAGCCTGAAAATTGTGTACTAGCTGTGTCCATCTGTAATTACTAATTTTCACTTTTCCTGAACCATTCTCATCTCCTTCTTAGTCATTATCACACTTTCTGTAATGGCCATTAATTGTTCCATGAATGACGTGCATTCCTGTCTCTAGATCCAGCTCAACATCGCTCTGCCTGGAAATTCATCTCTGCCCTGGTTTCTGATTCTCATCATTAGTAAGTTTTTTAAACCTAAGTCCATCCTCTTCTAAGATGCTTAATCATACCACTCCCATAATTAATCTCTTTCTTCTTTGTGCTCACATGCCATCTATTATGGTAGTTAGCAGTCTGCCTAGTATCAGTGCCATTTATGTGCATATGTAAATTTCTCTACCCTATCATGCCATGAATTCTAGAGGGAGAGACTGTTTCTCTTTACTCTTCATAGTTTCAACCTGTATTTGTACATGGGAACACTAAATACACTTTTGTTGAATTAAATTTTTATTTTTAATGCACGTTTCATAGTATTTATCTACTGCATTCTACAAGGAACTTCTATCCTTTTAATACTGTGTCTTGTGAAATTTACAGTAAAAAGCAAATTTTAAAATGATGGATGTAATTCTTTTAGATTAGTTTTTTGATCTCACTTTCTGCTCTCTCCATTAAAAACAAAACAAAACAAAACAAAACCAAAACTAATCCCTGAATATGTGGGAAAGATTATCACTTTTCCTGAACCGTAGCAGACTATGCTAACTACCATAATAGTTTTCAAGTAAAGTATTTCTTCAGTCATCCTTCTGGGCAGTAGAAGCTCCCATAGCCCCAGACATTGCTTCTGTTTGCTATAGTTGTATTTTCCAAAATTTTGTTCTCACATCAGATGTTCTCAATGTAGCTCTTCTTAAAATCAGGAGTTTATCAGGCTGTCCTTCCAACATTTTTTTATAAGCTATTTCCTTTCAAATTCAGCTTTCCCCTGACTCTTGGGCTAGTTTTACTATTCAGGAAAGATAATGGACTATGGGGAATAATAGGTTCCTCACACATTGTGGGAGCTGAATAAATGTTTATATCAGAAAGAATGAATCAGTGGTTTTTATGAGCAGAAAGCCATTACCATCTAGAAAAATTTCACTCACTGCCCATAATGTCAAGGTGAGAGAGTCAAATAAAAATCAAGTCAAATAATGTTTTGGGGTATGTTTTTAGTTAGAATCCAGAATCAGAATCTGTCTTCATGGATTCTAGCAGAATTTACCATCTTGCTCAGAAATGTGCAAATTTTCTGAGATTTCTTTTGGTTAGTTTTGAGAAGAGAATTACAACAGAAATGAAAATGAATTTTTAGCCTCTTCTCTGCTAAGCTCCAGATATATACTATATATCCAACTTCCTACTCACTTATCCACTTCCATGTCTAAGAGACATCTCAGACTTTATATGTTCAAAACTGAACTCCTAATCTGTTCCCCTGAAACCTGTGTTCCACTCACAATTTTCCCATCTCAGTTGATGGCAACTTCATCTTCTAGTTTTTCAGGCCTTGGAGTTATCCATGACTTGTCTTTTTATCTCACCCTCAGGCCATCTCACCCTGTTCATGTTACTGCCCATACTCAGGCTGTTGTGTTATCTTGCCTAGATTATAGTTCTTGTCCCAGAAGGTCTTTCTGCTTGTCTTCTCAGCCCCCTATAATTTACTTTCATCACTGCAGAGAGTATGATCCTTTAAAAATGTAAGTTATATCAGAACACTTGTCTGCTAAAAACCCTCCAATGTCCCCCCATCTCACTCAGAGTAAAAGCCAAAGTCTCCCCATGGCCTGCAGGCTCTTCAGGTCTCACCTGCCCCAGTTCTCCCCCGACTTCTTTGCCTATGACTTGCCTCAGTCTCTCTGTTCCAGCCACACTGGCCTCTTCACTTTTTCCTGAGAGTCAGGTCTGCAGTGTCTCATTCATTCTCATTGCCAGAGGTAGACTGGAGCAGACTTAATGTGTTCCTGAGTGCCTAGGCCAGGTCTATCGTATAAGAATTATTAAAAATTCCAGCAACATTTGTTCCATGTCATGCACTGGAGTCTATAATATACAGAAAATAAAAGCACGCTTTCTCTGTTGAAATTCTATTATTTAATGATGTTGCAAATGTTTGGACACTACATAAAACATTTGAGAAACAACTTAGAAAGGGAAAGTCAAATACCACATGTTCTCACTTATAAGTGAAAGCAAATAATGTGCACACATGCACATAGATTGTGAAATAATAGACACTGGAGACTCAAAAGGATGGGTAGATGGGAGGGGGTGAGGAATGAGCATTATTTAGTGGTTACAGTGTACATTATTCCACTGATGGTTATGCTAAAAGCCCAGACTTCACCTCTATGCAGTATACTATGTTAAAAAAAAAAGCTGCACTTGTACTCTTTAATTTATACCAAAAATTGATATTTTTATGCTAGATTTTAATATTCAATCATTTCTGGTGAATTACCAAATGATCTCAAGGTAGCCAGTATTTGTTCTGTATTTCTCAAGGTTTTACTAGGCACACCCCAGAAAAAAATGTCCATGAATATATACATTTAGAAAATACTCAATATAATTTAAATCTATCAATTTGTTGCAAATTGTCTTAGAGTCCTAAAGGTCCTGATATGTGCAGGGAATTTTCAAAAGACTATAGATGACAAAATTTATTATACTTGCTTGATCAGATAATCCCCATCCTTTAAAAAAGCAATCGGCAATGTAATAATAGTGTTGAAAAGAGACTTTTTTTCCTCATTATGAATGCTGTTTCCCTTTAAAAAAAGGACAAAATATACTTCCAAGAAAAAATTTAAATAATTTTATAACCTTAGGGTGTTTATAATTGACATATATCTTATATCATGCCATTTGTTTTTAAAGACTAATACTCTGAGGGAAATCTATATTGTAAAATAAGATTCAATAATCTCAATATTAATATAAGTAATAATAGTCCTGTATGTATGTGGTGGTTAGTAAGAAGGAATAGTATGCCCAAAATGTATGGGTAAACTGATGGAAAATTTTAAAGGACCAGTATTTCTTGGGCCTCAGTTTGGGGAATACTTTATTAGATGATTAATTTAAGACACTCAGGCCTTCCATTTCTTATTTGAAAGCAACTTATTACATGAGAAAGGATGATAGCAAAAAATCTAATGATTGATAGTCATTAATTAAATTTGATTAGCACTGACCAATCAGAATGGATACCACTCTTGTAGCATGTTCTTCTCATGTTAACGCTGCTGTTCATCACTGATGTTTCTGGAAAAAGAAATCTGTGCCTGTGGTTTATTGATGTCTTACTTCAAAGACAAGTAAAAAGAAAATAAGCAAAAGGACTTCCAAACAATAGAAATTTATAGTGACTATGCTGTGAAATGAGACATTGTAATGAAAACATCTTGTATGGTGTATTTAATATTTAAGCACATGTGATACATGAACGTTTTATTTTTCACACATGTAAATTAGGTGTGGTCATCTGAAACACAAAAGTGTTGATTTATCAAATAATTCTAACAGTGTTCTTTAAAACAATAACTGTCCCTGGTAGAATCAACATGTATTTCAATTTTAAAAAACCCGATTTCCACACCTTATGTAACTAATCATTTGTGTAAATTGAAGAATATTCTTATCCAAAGACCTGAACTGTGAAGTAAAGAAAACAAAAGCATTAGATTAGTACAGCCATTAAGGAAAACAGTATGAAGGTTCCTCACAAAATTAAAAATAGAACTACCATATGATCCAGCAATTCCATTAATGGGTATACATACAAAAGATGTGCAATCAGTATGTCAAAGAGATATCTGCACTGCCATGTTTATTGCAGCTTTGTTTACAAAAGCCAAGATATGAAATCAACCTAAATGTCCATCAATGGATGAATGGATTAAGAAAATGTGACACATACACAATGAATACTATATTCAGCCATTAAAAAAGTGAAATTCTGTCATTTGTGACAACATGGATGTATCTGAATGACATTATATTAAGTGAAATAAGCCAGGCACAGAAAGATAAACACTGCATGATCTCATTCATGAGTGTAATCTAAAAAGTCAATCTCATAGAAGTACAGAGTACAGTAGTGGGTTATGAGAAGCTGGTGGTGAGGGGGGGCGGTTAGTCCAAGGATACATAATTACAGGTAGATAGGAGGAATACATTCAAGAGATCTATTGTACAAGAGGGAAACCAAAGTTAATGACGATATATTGTATTCTTGAAAAAGGCAAAGAGAGTGAATGTTGAATGTTCTCACCACAAAAATGGTAACTGCGTGAGGTAATATATTTGTTAATTAGCAAGAGTTAAGCATTCCAGGATGCATATATACCTTGAAACATCATGTTGTACATGATGAATACATACAATGTTATCTGTCAAAATAAAAATCAACATTAGGGAGTGCTACAAAACTTACCGGGAAGAAAAACCTTTGGATGAGAGACCAGTTTGCCGGGATGTTATGGTTTGTGGACTGCGGAAAATTGGACTGCTTTGGCTTCATTAAGCTTCAGAGGCAACAGTTTTGAGATTCTTGTGCAGTGTCTCTGGGGACCCCACTGTGACAATGGCAGAACAATATGGGAGCTGGGAAGTTCAGGTAATCACAATGGGAAAAACAGAACCCAGCAGCTGGTGAAGGTTTTTAGATATTAAAGTAACATACTCATTTGGCAACCAAAGCAGAATGGCAAATGAGAGAAGTTCCTTATTTACTGGCAGTCACTGAGTAACAGGTTGTACATTTCCAGCCACTCTGAGCAGGATGAGCCTGGCCAACACCAATGGGAGTACCCACCAGATGGTAAGTAGCCACCAGGGAAAAGAAAAATGCAACTGAATAACCAAGTCCCCGTTTGTTGAGAAACACCTTTTCTACACTCAATCCCATTTGACAACGCAAAGAGCGAGGGAGGTGTAAGAAACTACTACTGATGACAGTTCCTGTAGCAGTAACCTTCGCTCTTGGCCTAAAATAGAAAAAATGAAAATAATTTCTTCAAACATGATTTTCATAACTATGCATTTGTCAGAATTTCTTCAACATGATTTTTGTAACTATGCATTTGTCATTTTGTAGCTAAAAACAAAACATAGAAATTCAACTAATGACCTATCCTTTAATTTTGGATTTTTATGCTCGAAAGAGCACCCATGAGAGCATGTCTAATCATAATATGGTTTTACTCTCAGTTGGTGTTTGAAGGAGAGTCTAGGCTGAGAGGTATTTATTGCAAGAGGTGAATGTAGGTGAAAAGTTGAATTATATTCACAATTAATATTAAGATCCAAAACTTTTTCTTAACTTACCAAAATGTAAATAATGACAAGAAGCACACTGCATATGGATATTTACATAGAAGACGATTTGATTAAGAACAGTGATCAACCATAACATAAATGATGATAGTACGAAAGTAAGCACTAGGCAAATGTATTAGTTGCAAATGGACAAAGAAGGGGAACTACATTTCTACCCTCCTTCAATGAGAAGGATCATTATTTCTAAATGAGATTTTTATTTTTTGCTTTAATTTTTTAGGGCTCAGATGTTCCTTCACTTCATCCTCCCAATGAATCAATAGTAGTATTTCTACTTTTCCTGCTTAAAGCTTTTGTTTTCCTTTTGAACTGGCTTCACAGTATCTGTTATGATATATATCTTTTGTCCAGCCTGCTATAATCTCTCTGACTTCTACTTTTTCTTATCTCTGGGGAATTTGTTTCAGAATCTGCTGGACTTTCTCACATCCCTCATTTTCTCACAGTTGTTTTTGTCTCCCCATTTCAGTAGACATACTGGATCCTTCTACTTAGACAGATGCCCAGTCTGAAATTCACAGTGATCAAGAATCTCATATTGTATTTATTAAAAGACTTCATAGTGCAGAACTGGATGAAAAACAGGTCAAGCTAACACACAATTACAAGCCAGGGAACTTTTTAATGACACTTTCATGACATGGTCTATGTTCACATAACAAATGAAACTAGTATTTATTTGAAGGTGATGGTGTGTTGGTAAATATTTAACAAGCGGTCCTAAAGTGGGATGGGAGACTGAAAGTACACAGGGCAGGGACTAGTGTGAGGCACTTTCAGGAAACTGAGTGTGAGTGCCTCCTGAATTTTGTTTCTTAGATGCCTTGCTTGTCTTCCTCTACTCCAGGTCCTGATGTGCATATATCCCTGCATAAACTTATTATACATTTAACTGATATAAAGAACGTATAGCACACAATTTAATAAATTTACGTAAATTGCAAAATTTAAAGTTTCAGTCAAGCAAGATAAATAAGCTCTACAGATCTACTGTACAACATTGTACCTAAAGTCAACACCAATGTATGGTACACTCAATTTATTAATAGGGCAGATTTTGTGTCAAATGTTCTTATCACAATAAAACAAAATTTAAGTTAATTTTTAAAAGAAGGGAAATAGGCCCAAGAAGGTCAACTGGAGGCAACTGTGATTGGCAGCTCCAGCTCCCACCAAGAAGAATGAAAACGGTGAATGAATCCTACACCTTCAACTGAGGCATCCAGGTTCCCTCACTGGGACAGACTAGGCAGTTTCATGACCCATGGAGAGCAAGGAAAAGCAGAGTGAGCAACGGCCCATCCAGGAGCCACATGGGCCAAGGGGAGCTTCCACCCCAGCTAAGTGAGGTGGTGAGTAATTGTGCTACCCCACCTGGGAAACCAAACACTTTTTCCGTGGATCTGTGCAATCTGTGGATCAAGAGATCCCCTCATAAGTCCCTGTCATCAGGGCCTTGAGTCCCAGTCACAGAGCTGTGCAGACTCTTGGTGGCTGCTTCAGTTGTGACCAGCAGCAGCAGGCTGGAGACTACCTAAGATGATCAAGGTCTGAGAGGAAGGGGGACTGCCACCACTGTTGCTTCAGTCAGCCATTTTCCCCTGCCTCCAGAGACTGTGTGATCTGGACCAGTAGGAATTCCCCACAGCGCAGCACAGTAGCTGTGCAGATCATGGCCAGACTGCTTCTTTAGGTGGGACTTGGATCCATCCCTACTCACCAGGTGGGACCTCCCTATAGGAATTTCAGCACTCCAGTAAGGGGTTTAGGGACAGAACTCTGATCTCCCTGGGATGGAGCTCCGGGGGAGAGGGGTGACTGTGGTCTCCACAGGTCGACGGACTTAGTCTTTCCTGCCTGCTGGCTTTGAAGAGTCCTGAGCAGCCAGTGTGAGAGGGATTGCCCCCAGTGCAGTGAATCCTGCTCCACCAAGGGACAGCCAGAGTGCTTTGTTAAGTGGATCACTGATCCTGTGCCTCCTCACTGGGTGAGACCTCACAACAGGGTTGCCTCATACAGGAGCATTTTGGCAGGAAGCAGGTCAGTGCCCCTCTGGTCTGGAGCTCCCAGAGGAAGGAGCAGGTAGCTATTTTTGCTGTTCTTCAGGCTCCACTGGTGACACATACAGGTGGGAGGGTGGGACCTAGGAGAATAGGGTCTGGAGTAGACCCCCAGCAAACTGCAGCAGCTCTACAGAAGAGGGGCCTGTTAAAAGAAAAAAAAAAAAAACAAAAAACAAAAAACAAAAAACAAACAGAAAGCAATAACAACAACATCAACAAAAAAGAACCCACAAAAACTGCATCCAAAGGTCAGCAGTGTCAAAGATCAAAGGTAGATAAATCCACAAAGATGAGAAAGATTCAATGCAAAAACACTGAAAACTCAACAAGCCACACTGCCTCTTCTCCTCCAAATGATAGCAACACATCTGCAGCAAGGGCACAGAAGTAGGTTGAGGCTGAGATGGATGAACTGATCACAGAAAAAGGCTTCAGAAGGTGGGTAATAATGAACTTTGCTGATCTAAAGGGGTATGACCTAATGCAATGCAAAGACGCTAATAACCATGACAAAACATTACAGAAGGTGTTAACCAGAATAACCAGTTTAGAGAGGAATATAAATGACCTGATGGAGCTGAAAAACACAACATGAGAACTTCAAAATGCAAACACAAGTATCAATAACTGACTATACTAAGTGGAGAAAAGAATTTCAGAGCTTGAAGACTCTCTTGCTGAAATAAAGACAGGCAGACAAGATTAGAGAAAAAAGAATGAAAAAGAAAGAACAAAACCTCCAAAAACTATGGAATTATGTAAAAAGATCAAACCTACAACTGATTGAGGTACCTGAAAGAGATGGGGAGAATGAAACCAAGTTGGAAAACATACTTCAGGATATCCTCTAGGAGGACTTCCCCAACCTAGCAAGACAGGCCAACATGCAAATTCAGGAAATCCATAGAAACCCAATAAGATACTCCATGAGAAGATCAACCCAAGAAACATAATCATCAGATTCTCCAAGGTAAAAATGAAATAAAAAATGTTAAGTGCAGCAGGGGAGAAAGGCCCAGTTATCTATTAGGTTGATGCAAAAGTAACTGCATTTTTTGCCATTTAAAAGTAATGACATTTTAAAATTTGCCATTTTAAAGTAATGTCATTACTTTAAAATGGTAGAAACTGCAGTTATTTTGCACTGACCTAATACAAAGGGAAGCCCATCAGACTAACAGTGGCCCTCTCAGTGGTAACCCTACAAGCCAGAAGAGCTTAGGGACCAATATTCAACAATCTTAAAGAAAAGAATTTATAACCTAGAATTTCATATCTGGCCAAACTAAACTTCATAAATGAAAGAGAAATAAAATCCTTTTCAGACAAGCAAATGCTGAGGGAATTCATTACCAACAGGTCTGCCTTGCAAGAGTTCCTGAAGGAAGATTAAATACTGAAAGGAAAAACCATTACCAGCCACTACAGAAACACACTGAATTATACAGACCACTGACACTATAAGCAACTACAATAACATGTCTACAAAATAACAAGCTAGCCTTATGATGACAGGATCAAATTTACACATAACCATATTAACCTTAATTGTAAATGGGCTAAATGCGCCAATTAAAAGACACAGAATGGCAAGCTGGATAGAGTCAAGACCCAATGATGTGCTGTATTCAAGAGAGCTATCTCACATGCAAAGACACAAAGGGATGGAGGAAAATTTATCAAGCAAATGGAAAGCAGAAAACACAAGGGTAGCAATCCTAGTTTCTGACAAAACAGATTTTAAATGAGCAAAGATCAAAAATGACAAAGAAGGGAATTACATAACATTAAAGGGTTCAATTCAAAAAGAAGAGCTGACTATCCTAAATATACATGCACCCAATACAGGAGCACCCAGATTCATAAAGCAAGTTCTTAGAGATCTGGAAAGAGGCTAGACTCCCACACAATAAAAGTGATAGACTTTAACACCCCACTGTCAATATTAGACAGATCATCAAGATATAAAATTATCAAAGATATTGAGGACCTGAACTCAGCTCTGGATCAAGTGAACCTGATAGATATCTACAGAACTCTCCACCCAAAAACAACAGAATATACATTCTTTTTGGTGCCACATGGGACTTACTCCAAAATCAATCACATAATTGAAAGTAAAACAGTCCTGAGTAAATGCAAAAAGAACTGAAATCATGGCTGGGCGCGGTGGCTCATGCCTGTAATCCCAGCACTTTGGGAGGCCGAGGTGGGTGGATCATGAGGTCCGGAGATTGAGACCATCCTGGCTAACACGGTGAAACCCCGCCTCTACTAAAAATGCAAAAAATTAGCCGGGCGTGGCGGTGGGCACCTGTAGTCCCAGCTACTCGGGAGGCTGAGGCAGGAGAATGGTGTGAACCTGGGAGGCAGAGCTTGCAGTGAGCCAAGATCACACCACTGCACTCCAGCATGGGTGACTGGGTGAGACTAAAAAAAAAAAAAAAAAAAAAAAGAACTGAAATCATAACAGCCTCTCAGCCTCTCAGACTACAGTGCTATCCAATTAGAACTCAAGATTAAGAAACTCACTCAAAATCACACAACTACATGGAAATTGAACAACCTGCTCTTGAATGACTCCTGGATAAGTACTGAAATTAAGGCAGAAAACAAGAAGTTTTTTTGAAACTAATGAGAACAAACAATGTACCAGAATCTCTGGGATGCAACTAAAGCAGTGTTAAGTGGGAAATTTATAGCACTAAAATGACCACATCAAAAAGCAAGAAAGATCTCAAATCAACATCCTAAAATCATAACTAAAAGAACTTAGATGGCCAAGAGCAAACAAACCCCACGGTTAGCAGAATGCAAGAAATAACCAACATCAGAGTGGAACTGTAGAACATAGAGACATGAAAAGCCCTGCCAAAAAAATCAATGAATCTAGGAGCTGTTTTTTTAAAAAAATTAATAAATAGACCTCTAGCTAGACTAATAAAGAAGAAAAGAGAGAAAAATCAAATAGACACAGTAAAAAAATGATAAAGGGGATAGCACCATTAGCTCCACAAAAATACAAACAACCATCAGAGAATATTATAAACACCTCTATGCAAATAAACAGAAAACCTAGAAGAAATAGATAAATTCCTGAACACATACACCCTCCCAAGACTGAGCCAGGAAGAAGTTGAATCCCTGAATATACCAATAATGAGTTCTGAAATTGAGGCAGTAATAAATAGCCTACCAAACAAAAAAGCCCAGGACCAGATGGATTTACAGCTGAATTCTACCAGAAGTACAAAGTGGAGCTGGTATCATTTCTACTGAAACTATTCCAAACAGTTGGAAAGGAGGGACTTTTCCCTAACTCATTTGATAAGGCCAGTGTCATCCTGTTACCAAAACCTGGTAGAGATACAACAACAACATCAACAACAACAGCAACAAAACTTCAGGCCAATATTCCTGATGAACATGGATGCAAAAATCTTCAATAAAATACTGGCAAACTGAATCTAGCAGCACATCAAAAAACTTATCCATCATGATCAAGTTGGCTTCAGCCCTGGGATGCAAGGCTGGTTCAACATACACAAATCAATAAATTTAATTCATCACATAATCAGAATTAAAGACAAAAACCACAGGATTATCTCAATAGACACAGAAAAGGCCTTCAATAAAATTCAACACCCCTTGATGTTAAAAACTGTCAATAAACAGTTTTAGGTATTAAAGGAACATACCTCAAAAAAATAAGAGTCTTATATGACAAACCCACGGCCAACATCATACTGAGTGGGCAAAAACTGGAAACATTCCTCTCAAACACAGGCACAAGGATGTCCTCTCTCATCATTCTTATTCAACATAGTACTGGAAGTTCTGGCCAGGGCAATTAGGCAAGAGAAAGAAATAGAGTATTCAAGTAGGAAGAGAGGAAGTCAAATTGTCTTTGTTTGCAAATGACATGATCCTATATCTAGAAAATACCATCATCTCAACCCAAAAGCTTCGTAAGCTGATAAACAACTTCAGCAAAGTCTCAGGATACAAAATCAATGTGCAAAAATTACAAGCATCCCTACTCACCAATAACAGACAAGCAGAGAGCCAAATCATGAATGAATTCCTATTCACAATTGCTATAAAGAGAATAAAATACCTAGGAATACAGCTAACAAGGAAAGTGAAAGACCTCTTCAAGGAGAACTACAACCACCACTCAAAAGAACCAGAGAAGACACAAACAAATTGAAAAACATTCCATGCTCACCGATAAAAAGAATCGATATTGTGAAAATGATCATATCACCCAAAGTGATTTGTAGAACCAATGCTATTCCCATTATACTACCATTGACATTCTTCACATAATTAGATGAAATGATTTTAAAATTCATATGAAATCAAAAAAGAGCTCAGATGGCCAACCTAAGCAAAAAGAATAAAGCCGATGGCATCATGCTACATAACTTCAAACTATACTGTATACAGTAAGAAAAACAGCATGGTCCTGGTACAAAAAACAGACACATTGACCAATGGAACAGAATAGAGAACTCAGAAATAAGACCACATATCTACAACCATCTGATTTTGACAAACCTGACAAAAACAAGCAACAGGGAAAGGATTTGCTATATAATAAATGGTGCTGGGAGAACTGGCTAGTCATATGCAGAAAACTGAACCTGGGCCCCTTCCTTATAGCTTATAGAAAAGTTAATTCAAGATGGATTAAAGACTTCAATGTAAAGCCCCAAACAATAAAAACCCTAGAAGAAAATCTAGGCAGTACCATTCAGGACATAGGCATGGACAAAAATTTCATGATAAAAATGTTAAAAGCAATTGTAACAAAACCAAAAATTGACAAATGTGATCTAATTAAACTAAAGAGCTTCTGCCCAGCAAAATAAACTATCATCAGAGAGAACAGACAACCCAGAGAAAGGGAGAAAATGTTTACAATCTATCCAGCTGACAAACGTCTAGTGTGTGCAAGGAAATTAAACAAAGTTACAAGAAAAAAAAAAATCCATTAAAATGAGTAAAGGACATGAATAGACACTTCTCAAAGGAAGCCATTTATGCAGCAACAAACATATGAAAGAAAGCTCAACATCATTGATCACTAGAAAAATACAAATCAAAACCACAATGAAATACCATCTCGTGCCAGTCAAAATGGCAATTTTTAAAAAGTCAAGAAACAACAGATGCTGACAAGGCTATGAAGAAATAGGAACACTTTTACACTGTTGGGAGGAATGTAAATTAGTTCAGCCATTGTGGACGACAGTGTGGCAATTCCTCAAAGAACTAGAGGCAGAAATACCATATGACTCAGCAATTTCATTACTGGGCATATCTTAAAAAATATAAATCATTTTATTACAAAGATACATGCAAGCATATGTTCATTGCAGCACTATTCACAATAGCAAAGACATGGAATCAACCCAAATGCCCATCAATGATAGACTGTATAAAGAAAATGTGGTACATATACACCATGGAATACTATGCAGCCATAAAAAGGAACGAGATCATATCCTTTGCAGTAACATGGTTGGAGCAGGAAGTCATCGTCCTCAGCAAACTAACACAGGAACAGAAAACCAAACACTACATGTTCTTACTTATAAGTGGGAGCTGAACAATGAGAACATATGAACCCAGGGAGAAAACTAACACATACTAGAGCCTGTTGGGGAGGCTGGGAGAGGGAGAGAACCAGGAAAAATAGCTATTAACTCATACAATGAGAACATACGAACACAGGGAGAAAAATAACTGCATACTAGAGCCTGTTGGGGAGGCTGGGAGAGGGAGAGCACCAGGAAAAACAGTGAATACATGTTGGGCTTAATACTAAGATGATGGGTTGATAGGTGCGGGAAACCACTATGACACAAGTTTACCTATGGAACAAACCTGCCCATCCTGCACATATACACTGGAACTTAAAATTAAAAAACATTTTCAATTACAAAAATTTTTAAAGAAGAATAATACTTTCCACAAAGGCTTTATAGGCTCCAAAGACAATAAAAACTGAAGACAGAGCTGTGTGGGTGAGTGCTGTGTCATTTTGGGATGGACCCTTGTAACTATCTCTGGCCAGTGAGTTCCAACTGACAATGACTTATGTCAGTTCTGTAATGAGCAACCAGTAGGTCTGAGATGATGGCTATTCTGTCAGCCCAGGTTTCCAAGCGCTAAAGACGAACAGTAAACTTTTGACCTACTGTAGACAGGTAGTATGAAAAAGAAATGTACCTTTGTTAGGCACTGATATTTTAGGTGTTGTTTATTACCACAGTATATTCTGGCCTATCCTTAAAAAGGGCTACCATTAAATTTAAGTGCAAAATATGAAAATGGGATAAATATGAAGATGATCACAGGAAAATGGTGTATTTTAAAATTTCTTTTTCAGTAGCAATTATGTTAGATTAATCAGTTCCATTCAAATGATCAAGGATCCACCATAACTGTAAACAAGAAATGGTTAAATTAGCTTAAGGATGGGGGTGCATAGGATATGGTGAGTTTCTAGAAGGAATATTCAATAGTTAGAGCAAACCTTATCTTAGCCTGACTCTCCTGCAAACAGCTAAAATTGTATAGATAGAGGAGCTTTAGAGAATTGGAGCTAATGGTTGAGCACCAAGAAGCTCTGAGGAACTTGAAAATCCCTTCTCTATCAGCACCACCACTCTTTATAAAGCACCTCATGGGTAGGAAGCCAGGTGATGTTATCAGTATGCCAAGACAGAGGCAAACATATATTCATTTTTTTCCAACGTGTCTCATCACATTCAACTTATTTATAATTGTGGACAGTGGCCTATGTACAGATGATAAATCAGGACGTGCTTCTACATGAACTCCCAATAAATCCCCAATATTCCCTTATTTATAGGCAACCACATAAATTATTTGTCAAACGGGAGCAATTAAGAGTGAAAGAATGTGTGATAATAATGTTGGGAAAACAGGTGTCAATCAGGAGGTATACGGTCATCCTGTTAATAGCTCCTGGGCCTTTAAGTATAATACTGCCATTAAAAGACAGTTTTGATAATTTATCTAACAATCATTCACTTTGTATTTGTTTCCAAATGTATTAGCATAGAGTTGTTCATAGGATTGTTATCATGTCATTTATATTTACTGTTTTTAAAAAGATTCCATGCAGCTTTGTTCTGTTGCTGGTGAGGAGCTGCATTCCTTTGGAGGAGAAGAGGTACTCTGATTTTTAGAAATTTCAGCTTTTCTACTCTGGTTTCTCCCCATGTGTTTTTATATACCTTTGGTCTTTGATGATGGTGATGTACCGATGGGGTTTTGGTGTGGACATCCTTTCTGTTTGTTAGTTTCCCTACTAACAGTCAGGACCCTCAGCTGCAGGTCTGTTAGAGTTTGTCGGAGGTCCACTCCAGACCCTGTTTGCTTGGGTATCACCAACAGAGGCTGCAGAACAGTGAATATTGAAGAACAGCAAATGGTGTTGCTTGATCGTTCCTCTGGAAGCTTTGTCTCAGAGTGGCACCTGGCAGTGTGAGGTGTCAGTCAGCTCCTAGTGGGAAGTGCCTCTCAGGCTACTTGGGGGTCAGGGACCCACTTAGGAGGCAGTCTGTCTGTTCTCAGGTCTCAAACTCCATGCTGGGAGAACCACTGCTTCTTCAAAGCTGCCAGACAGGGACATTTAAGTCTGCAGAAGTTTCTGCTGCCTTTTGTTTGGATATACCCTGCCCCTAGAGGTGGAGTCTACAGAGGCAGGCAGGCCTTCTTGAGCTGAGGTGGGCTCCACCCAGTTCCAGCTTCCGGGCCACATTGTTTACCTACTCAAGCCTCAGCAATGGCAGACACCCCTTCCCCAGCCTCGCTGCCACGTTGCAGTTCCATCTCAGACTGCTGTGCTAGCAATGAGTGAGGCTCTGTGGGCGTGGGACCCTTGAAGCCAGGCATGGGATATAATCTCCTGGTGTGCCGTTTGCTAAGACCATTGGAAAAACGCAGTATTAGGGTGGGGGTGATCCAATTTTCTAGGTGCCCTCTGTCACAGCTTCCCTTGGCTATGAAAGGGAATTCCCTGACCCCTTGCACTTCCTGGGTGAGGTGATGCCTCGCCCTGCTTTGGCTCATGCTCGGTGGGCTGCACCCGTTGTCCTGCACCCACTGTCCAACAAGCCCCAGTGAGATGAACACTGTACTTCAGTTGGAAATTCAGAAGTCACCCGTCTTCTGTGTTGCTGACACTGGGAGATGTAGACTGGAGCTGTTCCTATTCAGCCATCTTGGAACCTCGCTCATTTGCTCTCATTAGAAAGATCAATGAGACAGAAAGTTAACAAGGCTATACAGGAATTCAACTCAGCTCTGCACCAAGCGGACTTAATAGACATCTACAGAACTCTCCACCCTAAATCAACAGAATATACATTCTTCTCAGCACCACATCGCACTTATTCCAAAATTGACCACATAGTTGGAAGGAAAGCACTCATCAGCAAATGTAAAAGAACAGAAATTATAATGAACTGTCTCTCAGACCACAGTGCAATCAAACTAGAACTCAGGATTAAGAAACTCACTCAAAACAGCTCAACTACATGGAAACTGAACAACCTGCTCCTGAATGACTACTGGGTACATAAGGAAATGAAGGCAGAAATAAAGATGTTCTTTGAAACCAATGAGAACAAAGATACAACATACCAGAATCTTTGGGACACATTTAAAGCAGTGTGTAGAGGGAATTGACAGCACTAAATGCCCACAAGAGAAAGCAGGAAAGATCTAAAATTGACACCCTAACATCACAATTAAAAGATCTAGAGAAGCAAGAGCAAACACATTCAAAAGCTAGTAGAAGTCAAGAAATAACTAAGATCAGAGCAGAACTGAAGGAGATAGAGAAACATAAGCCCTTAAAAAAATCAACGAATCCAGGAGCTGGTTTTTTGAAATGATCAACAAAATTGATAGACTGCTAGCAAGACTAATAAAGAAGAAAAGAGAGAAGAATCAAATAGATGCAATAAAAAATGATAAAAGGGATATCACCACTGATCCCACAAAAATACAAACTACCATCAGAGAATACTATAAATACCTCTACACAACGAAACTAGAAAATCTAGAAGAAATGAATAATTTCCTGGACACATTTACCCTCCCAAGAATAAACCAGGTAGAAGTTGAATCCCTGAATAGACCAATAACAGGCTCTGAAATTGAGGCAATAATTAATAGCCTACCAACCAAAAAAAGTCCAGGACCAGAAGGATTCACAGCCAAATTCTACCAGAGGTATAAAGAGGAGCTGGTACCATTCCTCTGAAAATATCCCAATCAATAGGAAAAGAGGAAATTGACAGCACTAAATTCCTTAACTCATTTTATTGAGGCCAGCATCATCCTCATACCAAAGCCTGGGAGAGACACAACAAAAAAACAGAATTTTAGACGAATATCCCTGATGAACGTCAATGCAAAAATCCTCAATAAAATACTGGCAAACCGAATCCAGCAGCACATCAAAAAGCTTATCCACCATGATCAAGTGGGCTTCATCCCTGGGATGCAAGGAAGGTTCAACATACACAAATCAATAAGCGTAATCCATCATATGAACAGAAACAAAGACAAAAAAACTTCATGATTATCTCAATAGATGCAGAAAAAGCCTTTGACAAAATTCAACAGCCTTTCACGCTAAAACTCTCAATAAATTAGGTATTGATGGGACGTATCTCAAAATAATAAGAGTTATTTATGACAGACCCACAGCCAATATCATACTGAATGGACAAAAACTGGAAAAATTCCCTTTGAAAACTGGCACAAGACAGGGATGCCCTCTCTCACCACTCCTATTCAACATAGTGTTGGAAGTTCTGGCCAGGGCAATCAGGCAGGAGAAAGAAATAAATGGTATTCAATTAGGAAAAGAGGAAGTCAAATTGTCCCTGTTTGCAGATGACATGATTGTATATTTAGAAAACCCCATTGTCTCAGCCCAAAACCTCCTTAAGCTCATAAGCAACTTCAGCAAAGTCTCAGGATACAAAATCAATGTGCAAAAATCACAAGCATTCTTATACACCAGTAACAAACAAACAGAGAGCCAAATCATGAGTGAACTCCCATTCACAATTGCTTCAAAGAGAATAAAATACCTAGGAATCCAGCTTACAATGGATGTGAAGGACCTCTTCAAGGAGAACTACAAACCACTTCTCAATGAAATAAAAGAGGACACAAACAAATGGAAGAACATTCCATGCTCATGGATAGGAAGAATCAATATCAAGAAATTGGCCATACTGCCCAAGGTAATTTACAGATTCAATGCCTTTCTGGTCAAACTACCAATGACTTTCTTCACATAATTGGAAAAAACAATTTTAAAGTTCGTATGTAACCAAAAAAGGGTGTGCATAGCCAAGACAATCCTAAGCCAAAAGAACAAAGCTGGAGGCATCAAGCTACCTGACTTCAAACTATACTACAAGGCTACAGTAACCAAAACAGCATGGTACTGCTACCAAAACAGAGAGAGAGACTAATGGAACAGAGCAGAACCCTCAGAAATAATACCACACATCTACAACCATCTGATCTTTGGCAAACCTGACAAAAACAAGGAATGGGGAAATGATTCCCTATTTAATAAACGGTGCTGGGAAAACAGGCTGGCCATATGTAAAAAGCTGAAACTGGATCCCTTCCTTGCACCTTACACAAAAATTAATTCAAGATGGATTAAAGACTTAAATGTTAGAGCTAAAACCATAAAAACCCTAGAAGAAAACCTAGGCAATATCATTCAAGACATAGGCATGGGCAAGGACTTCATGTCTAAAACACCAAAAGCAATGTCAACAAAAGCCAAAATTGACAAATGGGATCTAATTAAGCTAAAGAGCTTCTGCACAGCAAAAGAAACTACTGTCGGAGTGAACAGGCAACCTACAGAATGGGAGAAAATTTTTGTAATCTACCCATCTGACAAAGGGCTAGTATCCAGAATCTACAAAGAACTCACAAATTTACAAGAAAAAAATCGAACAACCCCATCAAAAAGTGGGCTAAGGATATGAACAGACACTTCTCAAAAGAAGACGTTTATGCAGCCAACAGACACAAGAAAAAATGCTCATTATCACTGGCCATCAGAGAAATGCTAATCAAAACCACAATGAAGACACCATCTCACACCAGTTAGAATGGTGATGACTAGAAAGTCAGGAAACAACAGGTGCTGGAGAGGATGTGGAGAAATAGGAACACTTTTACATTGTTGGTGGCACTGTAAACTAGTTCAACCATTGTGGAAGACAGTGTGGCGATTCCTCAAGGATCTAGAACTAGAAATAGCGTTTGACCCAGCAATCCCATTACTGGATATATACCCAAAGGATTGTAAATCATGCTGCTATAAAGACACATGCACACGTATGTTTATTGCGGCACTATTCACAATAGGAAAACCTTGAAACCAACCCAAATGCCCATCAATGATAGACTGGATTAAGAAAATGTGGCATATATACACCATGGAATACTATGCAGCCATAAAAAAGGATGAGTTTGTGTCCTTTGTAGGGACATGGATGAAGCTGGAAACCATCATTTTGAGCAAACTATTGCAAGGACAGAAAACCACACATTGCATGTTCTCCCTCATAGGTGAGAATTGAACAATGAGAACACTTGGACACAGGGTGGGGAACATCACACACCAGGGCCTGTCATGGGGTGGGGGTAGAGGGGAGGGATAGCATTATGAGATATACCTAATGTAAATGACAATGTAATGGGTGCAGCACACCATCATGGCACACGTATACATATGTAACAAACCTGCACGTTGTGCACATGTATCCTAGAACTTTAAGTATAATTAAAAAAAAAAAAAATTCCAAACAGCATTTATTGGTACCATCTCTTTTCTTTCTTGACCAGTCTTGCCAGAGCTTTTTCTATTCAAATGCTTGTCAAAGAACCACTTTTGGCTTTATTATTCCCTTCTATTGTATTATTGTTTTTTATTATATTATTTTCTTATTTGTATAATTTCTTTCTCCTTCTTAGAATGACCTTTGTTGTGTTTTGATTTTTGTCTTTTTTTTTTAGTTGAAGATTTAAAATTTTCAACCTCTCTTCTTTGTAATGGAAGGATTTAAAGCTATGTATAGTTCTTTAGGTGCATTCCATAAGTTTAAAATGTTATTCTTTCCTACCTAGGTTCTGCCTACAAAGAATAATTCTGTTATTGATATTTTTGTTTGTCTTTTTGGTATACATATATACTCATTTCTGTTGCGTATATACATACATTTGGAATTGCTGAATTCTAGGATGAATGTTAAGTTCAGCTTTAGTACCATTTCCCCAAATGAGTTACATCAATTTATACATTCACCAGTAATATATGATAATTCCATGTTTTGTCAGCTCTTGGTACTGCCAAATATTTTCTTTTTAGCATGTGAAGCTGTGTACTGGTACCTGCCTAGTACCAGTATTTTGATTTATATTTTTCTGATGACTAATGAGCTCTAGCACTTTCATATGCATTTATTACTTTTGGATAATGTTTTCTGTGAAGTGTGTATTATTTTTCTTTTTACTGTTTTTATATTTACTGAATTGTTTGTTTTCATTTTTACTGATTTGTAGGAGTTTCTAAAACATATAATGATTTTTAAATATAGAAATTGAAAGTATCTTCTCTTATGCTGTGATTTACTTTTTATTCTACTAATAATGTGTTTTAATGAAGCTGCCAATGACAGAAACATAACTTCTTAATATTAACACAATCAATGAATTAATCTTTTTGTTTAAAGTCAGTGATTCTTGTGTTTAAAAAATCTTTATCAACCCAAGTCAGATAGGTCATATAGGTCCATAATATAGGATATCAACCCAATATCTTATCTTAACAGCTAGAAACTTTATTGCTTTAACATTCAAGTATATAATTCATCTGTAATTTTTTTTGTGTATAGTATGAGGAAGTACTGCATAACCATTTTTTTCATATTGTTAATCAATTGATCCAGTGCTACTTACTGGAAAAGTCTTCCTTCTTACCTATTGCAATGCACTGGCAATGCTGTTGTTACCAAGTGACCATATATGCATAGATTTTTTTCTTGAGTCTATGTTTTGTAATATTTCTTTACTTATCTATTCATACACAAATGTCACTTGGCTGTAATTGCTGTAGTTTTGTTATAAATATTGATATCTGATAGTACAAGTCTTCTAACATTTCTCAAGATGCTTTGATTATTCTTGGTTCTTTGGAACTGTATCTAATTTAGAATCAACTTGTCAAATTTCTAAAACAAAAAAAAACTCCCACAAAATCTGCTTGGATTCTGATTTAGATTTTACTGTTTCTATAGATCCATTGGGGGAATTAAGTTTTTGCAACTGTGAATCTTCCAATTCATGAACATGATATATCACTCCTTTTATTTAGGTATTAATTTTAGTTAGTAATATTTTTTAGTTTCCTACATAGATATCTTACACATCTTTTTTTTTTTTTTTTTTCTTTTAATTATACTTTCAGTTCTAGGGTACATGTGCATAACGTGCAGGTTTGTTACATATGCACACCTGTGCCATGTTGGTGTGCTGCACCCATCAACTCATCAGCACCCATCAATTCATCATTTATATCAGGTATAACTCCCCAATGCAATCCCTCCCCCCTCCCCCCTCCCCATGATAGGCCCCAGTGTGTGATGTTCCCCTTCCCGAGTCCAAGTGAGCTCATTGTTCAGTTCCCACCTATGAGTGAGAACATGTGGTGTTTGGTTTTCTCTTCTTGTGATAGTTTGCTAAGAATGATGGTTTCCAGTTGCATCCATGTCCCTACAAAGGACACAAACTCATCCTTTTTTATGGCTGCATAGTATTCCATGGTGTATATGTGCCACATTTTCTTAATCCAGTCTGTCACAGATGGACATTTGGGTTGATTCCAAGTCTTTGCTATTGTGAATAGTGCCGCAATAAACATACATGTGCATGTGTCTTTGTAGTAGAATAATTTATAATCCTTTGGGTATATAGCCAGTAGTGGGATGGCTGGGTCACATGGTACATCTACTTCTAGATCCTTGAGGAATTGCCATACTCTTTTCCATAATGGTTGAACTAGTTTACAATCCCACCAACAGTGTAAAAGTGTTCCTATTTCTCCGCATCCTCTCCAACACCTGTTGTTTCCTGATTTTTTAATGATTGCCATTCTAACTGGTGTGAGATGGTATCTCATTGTGGTTTTGATTTGCATTTCTCTAATGGCGAGTGATGATGAGCATTTTTTCATGTGTCTGTTGGCTGTATGAATGTCTTCTTTTGAGAAATGTCTGTTCATATCCTTTCCCCACTTTTTGATGGGGTTGTAGATTTAAAACGAGATATTTACTTTTTTGATACTTGTAAAAAATACATTTGAAAAAATCTCATTTCCAAACATTTGTTCTAAACATTCAGGCATGTAATTGATTTGTATATATTTATCAAAAGTTATTGCTAAATTTTGTTTATCCATAGATTCCTGTGAATTTTCACTACAAGCATAATGTCATGTGTGAATAATAACAGCTTTATTTCTTCTTTTCTAATGTTTATCATTTCATTTTTTTATGACCTCATTGCACTGGCTAGAACTTCCAGTACAATACTGAAAAGAAGTGGTGATAATAGACATTATCTCATACTAAATCTCAGGAGAGGAGCTTTCAACATTTTAACATTTATTGAAGGAGATTTTGGCTTTGGTTTGTGTATTTCCTAGGCTTCTATTTCTCTTTGCTAATAGGTTTTTTTTTTTTAAATAAGTGAGTTTTTGTCAAATGTTTTTTCTGCATCTAATTTAATGATTATGTGATTTTCTCTTTTATTCTGTTAATTCTAATTTATTAATTTCTCTTTGACCTTATAACATAAATTATGCTGATTTTTAAACATTTACTGTATTGAGGACTAATTTACACATGATAAAATGCATTCATTTTAAATGTACATTTTAATAAATTCTGCAAAATGTGTACATTTGTATAATCAACAAAACAATCAAGATACAAATGTAGAACATTTTCTAAACTTATCTTCCCTGTCAATTTCCCTTGGCCTTAGCCCCAAACAACCACTGATCTGGTTTTTGTCACCATGGAGTAGATTTATCTTTTCTACAGTTTCATGTAAGGGAGTTATACAGTATGTATTCTTTTGTGTTTGGCACCTTTTGCTCAGCATAATGTTTTTTAGAGTCATCCATGTTGCCTATATCAACAGTTCATTCTCTTTTTTGTTGTGAGATAATTGTCCATTATATAAATATATCACAGTTTGTTTATCCATTCACCTGCTGATGAAAAGTTTTGAGCTATTGTAAACAATAGATAGAAAAGATTTAGATAAACGATGGCTTTCAAAGCAACAGTAGCCTAACCTTCCTACGTTTATAGAAACAATAATATAAAATGGGTAGATATATATAATAGAAATAATTACTTTAGAATGATTTCTTAAATTTAACTTTTACGTTCAGGGGTACATGTTCAGGTTTGTTACATAGGTAACCTTGTGCCATGGGGGTTTGTTGTACAGATTGTTTTGTCATCCATGTATTAAGCCTAGCATCCCTTAGTTATTTTTCCTGATGCTCTCCCTTCTCCCACCCTCCACGCTCTGAAAGGCCTCAGGGTATGTTCCTCTCTTCTATGTGTCCATGTATCCCCATTACTTCATTCCCACTTCTGAGTGAGAACATGTGGTATTTGGTTTTCTGTTCCTGTGTTAGTTTGCTAAGGATAGTGGCCTCCAGCTCTATCTGTGTTCTTGCAAAGGACATGATTTAGAATGATTACCACTGGAATATAAATTCCATGAAAACAGTCTGTCCTGTTTACAAATATATCTTAAGTGCCTGTTAAAACATAGTTCATACCCGTTAAATATTGAATGAATTAATGAAATAACTTTGAAGAATTTTTAATTTGTTTTCTCATCTCAGATTTATACTCTCTCAAAGTTAAATTAGTACATTGTATTTTATAGTTTTAAAAGACAAAGTATAAAAGGAAGAGTGTTTAGAATTGGTTATATAATGAAAACCAGCCACCCTACCTTAAACATTTTATCTCTTATTTTGTGGGTTAAAAAAAAAACATGAGTGGGTTTAAATTATAAGGACGAGGGATGAGAACTTTAATTTCAATATTTCTAGGTTAAAACTTTATATTATTAATAAAATTTCTGAATATCATCGATTTACTGAAAGCAATATTATTCTTTATTGTTGTCAGTACAACTTTTCTAGAGTTGGAACATGGGAATAAATTCCCATGTTATTTTCCTAGGCACTCCATTTTCTACTATTATGCATTTTGTCAAGTTGAGAAAATATCAGAAGTGTCTGCTTACAGCAAACATATTTAGAGTTTCCAAAGATATAAAGGTAAAAATCAGGAACAGAAATAGAAAGAAGACATAGAGTCCAATCAATTTATTTATTTATTTTTATTTTTATTTTTTTAAATTATACTTTAAGTTCTAGGGTACATGTGCATAACATGCAGGTTTGTTACATATGTATACTTGTGCCATGTTGGTGTGCTGCACCCATCAACTCGTCAGCACCCATCAATTCGTCATTTATATCAGGTATAACTCCCAGTGCAATCCCTCCCCCCTCCCCCCTCCCCATGATAGGCCCCAATGTGTGATGTTCCCCTTCCCGAGTCCAGGTGATGTCATTGTTCAGTTCCCATCTATGAGTGAGAACATGCAGTGTTTGGTTTTCTGTTCTTGTGATAGTCTGCTAAGAATGATGGTTTCCAGTTGCATCCATGTCCCTACAAAGGACACAAACTCATCCTTTCTTATGGCTGCATAATATTCCATGGTGTATATGTGCCACATTTTCTTAATCCAGTCTGTCACAGATGGACATTTGGGTTGATTCCAAGTCTTTGCTATTGTGAATAGTGCCGCAATAAACATACATGTGCATGTGTCTTTATAGCAGCATGATTTATAATCCTTTGGGTATATACCCAGTAGTGGGATGGCTGGGTCATATGGTACATCTAGATCTAGATCCCTGAGGAATCACCATACTGTTTTTCATAATGGTTGAACTAGTTTAAATCCCACCAACAGTGTAAAAGTGTTCCTATTTCTCCACATCCTCTCCAGCACCTGTTGTTTCCTGACTTTTGAATGATTGCCATTCTAACTGGTGTGAGATGGTATCTCATTGTGGTTTTGATTTGCATTTCTCTGATGGTGAGTGATGATGAGCATTTTTTCATGTGTCTGTTGGCTGTATGAATGTCTTCTTTTGAGAAATGTCTGTTCATATCCTTTCCCCACTTTTTGATGGGGTTGTTTGTTTTTTCTTGTAAATTTGTTTGAGTTCTTTGCAGATTCTGGATATTAGCCCCTTGTCAGATGCGTAGATTGCAAAACTGTTCTCCCATTCTGTAGGTTGCCTGTTCACTCTGATGGTAGTTTCTTTTGCTGTGCAGAAGCTCTTTAGTTTAATCATATCCCATTTGTCAATTTTGGCTTTTGCTGCCGTTGCTTTTGGTGTTTTAGACATGAAGTCCTTGCCCATGCCTATGTCCTGAATGGTACTACCTAGGTTTTCTTCTAGGGTTTTTATGGTAATAGGTCTAACATTTAAGTCTCTAATCCATCTTGAATTAATTTTCGTATAAGGAGTAAGGAAAGGATCCAGTTTCAGCTTTCTACTTATGGCTAGCCAAATTTCACAGCACCATTTATTGAATAGGGAGTCCTTTCCCCATTTCTTGTTTCTCTCAGGTTTGTGAAAGATCAGATGGCTGTAGATGTGTGGTATTATTTCTGAGGACTCTGTTCCATTCCATTGGTCTATATCTCTGTTTTGGTATCAGTACCATGCTGTTTTGGTTACTGTAGCCTTGTAGTATAGTTTGAAGTCAGGTAGCGTGATGCCTCCAGCTTTGTTCTTTTGACTTAGGATTTTCTTGGCAATGTGGGCTCTTTTTTGGTTCCATATGAACTTTAAAGCAGTTTTTTCCAATTCTGTGAAGAAACTCATTGGTAGCTTGATGGGGATGGCATTGAATCTATAAATAACCTTGGGCTGTATGGCCATTTTCACAATATTGATTCTTCCTATGCATGAGCATGGTATGTTCTTCCATTTGTTAGTGTCCTCTTTTATTTCACTGAGCAGTGGTTTGTAGTTCTCCTTGAAGAGGTCCTTTACATCCCTTGTAAGTTGGATTCCTAGGTATTTTATTCTCTTTGAAGCAATTGTGAATGGAAGTTCATTCCTGATTTGGCTCTCTGCTTGTCTGTTACTGGTGTATAAGAATGCTTGTGATTTTTGCACATTAATTTTGTATCCTGAGACTTTGCTGAAGTTGCTTATGAGCTTAAGGAGATTTTGGGCTGAGACAATGGGGTTTTCTAAATATACAATCATGTCATCTGCAAACAGGGACAATTTGACTTCTTCTTTTCCTAACTGGATACCCTTGATTTCTTTCTCTTGCCTGATTGCCCTAGCCAGAACTTCCAACACTATGTTGAATAGGAGTGGTGAGAGAGGGCATCCCTGTCTTGTGCCAGTTTTCAAAGGGAATGCTTCCAGTTTTTGCCCATTCAGTATGATATTGGCTGTGGGTTTGTCATAAATAGCTCTTATTATTTTGAGGTACGTTCCATCAGTACCCAATTTATTGAGCGTTTTTAGCATGAAGGGCTGTTGAATTTTGTCAAAAGCCTTTTCTGCATCTATTGAGATAATCATGTGGTTCTTGTCTTTGGTTCTGTTTATATGCTGGATTACGTTGATTGATTTGTGAATGTTGAACCAGCCTTGCATCCCAGGAATGAAGCCCACTTGATCATGGTGGATAAGCTTTTTGATGTGCTGCTGAATCCGGTTTGCCAGTATTTTATTGAGGATTTTTGCATCGATGTTCATCCAGGATATTAGTCTAGAATTTTCTTTTTTTGTCTCTGCCAGGCTTTGGTATCAGGATGATGTTGGCCTCATAAAATGAGTTAGGGAGGATTCCCTCTTTTTCAATTGATTGGAATAGTTTCAGAAGGAATGGTACCAGTTCCTCTTTGTACCTCTGGTAGAATTCAGCTGTGAATCCATCTGGTCCTGGACTTTTTTTGGTGGGTAGGCTATTAATTATTGCCTCTATTTCAGAGCCTGCTATTGGTCTATTCAGGGATTCAACTTCTTCCTGGTTTAGTCTTGGAAGAGTGTAAGTGTCCAGGAAATTATCCATTTCTTCTAGATTTTCTAGTTGATTTGCGTAGAGGTGTTTATAGTATTCTCTGATGGTAGTTTGTATTTCTGTGGGGTCCGTGGTGATATCCCCTTTATCAGTTTTTATTGCATCTATTTGATTCTTCTCTCTTTTCTTCTTTATTAGTCTTGCTAGTGGTCTGTTAATTTTGTTGATCTTTTCAAAAAACCAACTCCTGGATTCATTGATTTTTTGGAGGGTTTTTTTTGTGTCTGTACCTCCTTCAGTTCTGCTCTGATCTTAGTTATTTCTTGCCTTCTGCTAGCTTTTGAATGTGTTTGCTCTTGCTTCTCCAGTTCTTTTAATTGTGATGTTAGAGTGTCAATTTTAGATCTTTCCAGCTTTCTCTTGTGGGCATTTAGTGCTATAAATTTCCCTCTACACACTGCTCTAAATGTGTCCCAGAGATTCTGGTATGTTGTATCTTTGTTCTCATTGGTTTCAAAGAACATCTTTATTTCTGCCTTCATTTTGTTATGTACCCAGTAGTCATTCAGGAGCAGGTTGTTCCGTTTCCATGTAGTTGAGTGGTTTTGATTGAGTTTCTTAGTCCTGAGTTCTAGTTTGATTGCACTGTGGTCAGAGAGACAGTTTGTTATAATTTCTGTTCTTTTACATTTGCTGATGAGTGCTTTACTTCCAATTATGTGGTCAGTTTTGGAATAAGTGTAATGTGGTGCTGAGAAGAATGTATATTCTGTTGATTTGGGGTGGAGAGTTCTATAGATGTCTTTTAGGTCTGCTTGCTGCAGAGTTGAGTTCAATTCCTGGATATCCTTGTTAACTTTCTGTCTCGTTGATCTGACTAATGTTGACAGTGGAGTGTTGAAGTCTCCCATTATTATTGTATGGGAGTCTAAGTCTCTTTGTAAGTCTCTAAGGACTTGCTTTATGAATTTGGGTGCTCCTGTATTGGGTGCATATATATTTAGGATAGTTAGCTCTTCCTGTTGAATTGATCCCTTTACCTTTATGTAATGGCCTTCTTTGTCTCTTTTGATCTTTGATGGTTTAAAGTCTATTTTATCAGAGACTAGGATTGCAACCTCTGCTTTTTTTTGTTCTCCATTTGCTTGGTTGATCTTCCTCCATCCCTTTATTTTGAGCCTATGTATGTCTCCGCATGTGAGATGGGTCTCCTGAATACAGCAGACTGATGGGTCTTGACTCTTTATCCAGTTTGCCAGTCTGTGTCTTTTAATTGGAGCATTTAGTCCATTAACATTTAAGGTTAATATTGTTATGTGTGAACTTGATCCTGCCATTATGATATTAACTGGTTATTTTGCTCGTTAGTTGATGCAGTTTCTTCCTAGCCTCGATGGCCTTTACATTTTGGCATGTTTTTTGCAATGGCTGGTACTGGTTGTTCCTTTCCATGTTTAGGGCTTCCTTCAGGGTCTCTTGTAAAGCAGGCCTGGTGTTGACAAAATCTCTAAGCATTTGCTTATCTGTAAAGGATTTTATTTCTCCTTCACTGATGAAACTTAGTTTGGCTGGATATGAAATTCTGGTTTTAAAATTATTTTCTTTAAGAATGTTGAATATCAGCCCCCACTCTCTTTTGGCTTGTAGAGTTTCTGCTGAGAGATCTGCTGTTAGTCTGATGGGCTTCCCTTTGTGGGTAACCCGACCTTTCTCTCTGGCTGCCCTTAGGATTTTTTCCTTCATTTCAACTTTGGTGAATCTGGCAATTATGTGTCTTGGAGTTGCTCTTCTCGAGGAGTATCTTTGTGGCGTTCTCTGTATTTCCTGAATTTGAATGTTGGCCTGCCCTACTAGATTGGGGAAGTTCTCCTGGATGATATCCTGAAGAGTGTTTTCCACCTTGGTTCCAATTTCCCCCTCACTTTCAGGAACCCCAATGAGACGTAGATTTGGTCTTTTTATATAATTCCATACTTCTTGAAGGCTTTGTTCATTTCTTTTTCTTCTTTTTTCTTTTGATTTCTCTTCTCGCTTCATTTCATTCATTTGATCCTCAATCACTGATACTCTTTCTTCCAGTTGATCAAGTCGGTTACTGAAGCTTGTGGATTTGTCACGTATTTCTCGTGTCATGGTTTTTACCTCTGTCATTTCATTTATGACCTTCTCTGCATTAGTTAGTCTAGCTATCAATTCTTCCACTCTTTTACCTCTGTCATTTCCTTTATGACCTTCTCTGCATTAGTTAGTCTAGCTATCAATTCTTCCACTCTTTTTTCAAGATTTTTAGTTTCTTTGCGCTGGGTACGTAATTCCTCCTTTAGCTCTGAGAGGTTTGATGGACTGAAGCCTTCTTCTCTCATCTCATCAAAATCATTCTCTGACCAGCTTTGATCCTTTGCTGGCGATGAGCTGCACTCCTTTGCAGGGGGAGATGCACTCTTATTTTTTGAATTTCCAGCTTTTCTGCCTGCTTCTTCCTCATCTTTGTGGTTTTATCTGCCTCTGGTCTTTGATGATGGTGATGTACTGATGGGGTTTTGGTATAGGTGTTCTTCCTGTTTGGTAGTTTTCCTTCTAATAGTCAGGACCCTCAGCTGTGGGTCTGTTGGAGATTGCTTGAGGTCCACTCCAGACCCTGTTTGCCTGGGTATCAACAGCAGAGGTTGCAGAAGATAGAATATTGCTGAACAGCGAGTGTACCTGTCTGATTCTTACTTTGGAAGCTTCCTCTCAGGAGTGTACTCTACCCTGTGAGGTGTGGGGTGTCAGACTGCCCCTAGTGGGGGATATCTCCCAGTTAGGCTACTCAGGCGTCAGGGACCCACTTGAGCAGGCAGTCTGTCCGTTCTCAGATCTCAACCTCCTTGATGGGAGATCCACTGCTCTCTTCAAAGCTGTCAGACAGAGTCGTTCGGGTCTGCACAGGCCTCTGCTGCTTCCCCTGTTGTTTTTTAGCTGTGCCCTGTCCCCAGAGGTGGAGTCTACAGAGACAGGCAGGTTTCCTTGAGCTGCTGTGAGCTCCACCCCGTTCGAGCTTCCCAGCGTCTTTGTTTACCTACTTAAGCCTCGGCAATCGCGGGCACCCCTCTCCCAGCCTCGCTGCTGCCTTGCAGTTAGATCGCAGACTGCTGTGTTAGCAATGAGGGAGGCTCCGTGGCCAGGACCGTCCTGGCCAGGTGTGGGTATAATCTCCTGGTGTGCCCATTTGCTTAAAGCGCAGTATTGGGGTGGGAATTACCTGATTTTCCAGGTGTTGTGTGTCTCAGTTCGCCTGGCTAGGAAAAGGGATTCCCTTCCCCCTTGCGCTTCCCAGGTGAGGCAATGCCTCGCCCTGCTTCAGCTCTCGCTGCGGGCTGCAGCAGCTGACCAGCACCGATTGTCCGGCACTCCTCAGTGAGATGACCCCAGTACCTCTGTTGAAAATGCAGAAATCACCAGTCTTCTGTGTCGCTCATGCCGGGAATTGGAGACTGGAGCTGTTCCTATTCAGCCATCTTGCTCCGCCCCCCAATCAATTTATTTTTAAGCCATTATCTGATGTATTTATAACTCCTAGGCTTTGGGTGTATAAAGTTAGAGTTTTAAACGTGTATGCTTAATGAGACACAGTGATTTTCCTCAGGTGATATAAATTGATCAGAAATGCAGTGTAACATACATTTCATGATATGGGCATAATTGTGCAAGTGTCATGTGTTGTGGCCTTAGGAAAACGGCTAAATAGTATTTTTTTTATTAGATTGGATTCAATTACATGAACAAATTTCATTGACATTTTTAAATAAAATTTTTATTTTGAGATAATTATAGATCCACATGTGATTGAAAGAAATAGTAAAGAGATATGCTACATACTAAGTTTTCCTCAATAGTAACATCTTACAACAACATAGTGCCATATCACAACCCGGATACTGACATTGATAGAGTAAAGATGTAACATAGTTCATAACAATCAGATTCTTGATATCACCTTTTTATAGCCACATCTGCTTCCCTCCTTACTGCTGGCAACCAGAAATTTGTTCTCCATTTCTCTAATTTTGTTACTTTTACTCCAGAAATAAATGAATAAAAGTATCTCTATTTATAGATGAATTTTTTTTCTATAGAAAATCTCAAGGAATCTAGACAAAACCTCCTAGAATTAATAGATAGGTTCAGCAAGGCTGTAGGATAGAGATCAATATGCAAAAATTAATAGCATTTCTATATACAAGGAATGAAAATCTAGGCACTGATATTGAAAATATAATACTGTTAACATTTGCTCCAAAAATCTAAGAAAGAAAAGAAGCAGGTATGTTTCTGTTATGGGAATCACTGGGCTAAAGTGTTATAGAACATCCTGCTCTGGGGTGGTGGGGGGAGGGAGCAAGGCCCAGGCTATTTCAGGCAGTTCCTTCCTATCTCAAAATGTTGCATTCTCAGTGCATTCTACAGTTATTCTGAGAACCATGGGCAAGAAAAGGAAAGGCTGGGCTAGCCAAGGCCATCTGAGGACTGTCCTGCAGCTTTCATGGTTTTTGATAAGAAATCGATTTGACATTCAAATTGCTCTTTTTCTATAGTTAGGGTGTTGTTTTCCTCTGGTTACTTTCTCTCTATATATTTGTCTTCAGTTTTCAGCAGTTTAATTATGATGGTTTTTGGAAGTGATTTCTCTGGGTTTAACCTATTTGATATTTCCTCAGCTTCTTGAATTTGTAGGTCTATATTTGTTGTCAAATTTTAGAAAATTTAGCAATTATTTTTTCCAACATTTTTGTAGTCCCCTCTCTTTCTTCTCTTGTTATGGTTCTCTAGAATCACAAATATTACATTTTTTGTTATATGCCTAAGGCTATCTTAGATGCCTAAAGCTATATTCCTTTTTTTCATCTATTTTTTCTCTGTAGTTTGAATTGGGTAATTCTGTTGTTCTAATTTCTGATTCATTAATATTCTTCTCTGTACTCTTCATCTGCCATTGAGCCCATCTGCTGCATTCACTGCATTTTTAATTTTAGTTATTGTACTTTAAATGCTAAGATTTCCATTTGACTCTTCTTTATATCTTCTTTCTTTACTAAGACTTTCTATATCCTTGTGTCAGCTTTCTATTTTTAAAAATATTGTTTCAATTGTGTTTGTAATTGCTCCTTGAAGCACTTTTATCATGGCTACTATAAAGTCTTTGTCAGATAATTGTAACATCTCTTTATTACAATGTTGGCATCTATTGGTTGTCTTTTTAAATTTAACTTGAAATCTTCTTCGTTCTTGATATGATGACTGAGTTTTTTTTTTAATTGAAACTTGTACTGTTGGGGAATTATGTTTTCAGAGCCTAGATCTTAATTAAACCTTCTGTTTTAGTTGTTTTATTGTATGACTCTGACAGGGGAGCTGACATCAATCAGAAAGGTCAATAGGTTTTGCAGAGCAATGGTCTTTAAGTCCTCAGGGAAGATAGGAGGAGTTGCTCCCAAGAATTGACTGACCCCCACCTCAAGTCTGTAGAGAGAATGTGGTGATTGTCTGAGGTGGCAGGAGGTACAGAGTATAAAGAATGCCTGCTGCCTCCTGCCACCCTCAGGTACTGCAGACAAGAGGTAGCACTGCTGTTGGAAGATGAACAAGCAATAGCCAACACATGGGTCCACACATGGCTCAATCTCAGGGTTAGTAGTGGACTTTTTATGGACCAAAGACCTGAACTCATTCTGTGTGCAGTGTGAATGAAAGTTACCCAAATCCTTATGCCAGGACCACTCTATCTGCTTGCTCTCCCATTATGCTACAAAAGAAGAAGCATGCTGGCCAATGAGAGCAATCTCTCAACAGACTTCCTCACTGGAACCTAATGTGGGCCCAGTACAACACCACAGTCTCAAGTGCCGGAGCTCCTCAGGGCTTCTGCCTAACCCCATATGTAGGTTAGAGTCTTGGAAAAGAGAAAGAGTGATGGAGCCCAGGTGGTTGCCAGTCCAGGGTTATATACGCTTTCCGGGGAGCACAATTGATCAGTCCCAGACACTAGAGGAGACTTAGAACATTTTGAAGAAGGCACTCCAAAGAGTGGGGGCCACCTGAGGTATTTGCCTACAACTATGGGCAGAACAGATCCTAGGTTTTAGTCCTACTTCACTCCTGACAAGCTACCTGCTTTGGATAAGTCATTTAATATCTCTGGGTCTCCATTTTATCATCTGTAAGGTAAAGTGACTCAATGATCAGTCATATAGTAAATTAATTTGAAAAATCTCAACCTTCTTGGTATATAGTAATCAAATTGAGTCTCACTTGAATTAGTTAGTTTTGATCTTCAGCTGCTCACCCCTGGGCTGGGTTAAAGTGAGGGCAAGGTTGTCATGAGAATAAGCACTCCAGGTACTGGTTTCAGGAGATTTCTTCCCTCCACAGACAAGGTTGTACACAGACAGGGCTTACTTTGGACATATTATGCCCAAAACCTTCTTGCTGAATTTTAAGGTCAAAGAGAAGGCCCTGGATTTACTTGAAATTCACCTAAAGTAGAGAATAAAAACTTTAGCCTTAAATTATAAAGCCCCTAGAGAGAGAATGAAATTTAAGTATTCTTGTTTCCATAGGAAACATCATCCCTACGGTGAGGTGGATAATTTGGACTGCATTAGTCTACTGCCTTAAGTTCATATAACACACCTTATTTGGACTCCAAGTTCAGAAGCAACTTTCTGATTAGGATTTGGTCTCCTCTGTAGATCTGCCCTGAGGGCAGACTCTGTGACAGCATATTTCTCATTGTAATTTAACAAATTGGCTTTCTGGTTCTATGCTTTGATCTCAGAGAACTTGGTTAATGTGTGGCAGCCCCTGAGGGACAGTATTACATGAGGAATGCTGACAGATTCTCCTTACAAACCTATTAACCTAAAGCTCCATGCACTATGCCTGAATCATAGTAAATTCATCAAGTTTACATACACCAACAAATGCAGCCTCTCAGAACCAGCTTGCCAGCCTGGTCCAGCAAGCAGTTACCTTCTCTGCATTGCTAGAGGATCCAGCTGTTCTATTTTTGTGCTAATTTACATACTGGCCAGCTACATTTTGATGCTACTAACCTTAGCTCCCAAATATGTAACTCTCGAGTAAGACATTTCCAAGAAAGGTGTAAAAGAGTAAATATCAAAAGAGAAACATCAAATGTTTCTAACCCGTACAACTTTGTGATCCTAGACTCAGAAGCACTAACAATGGAGAGGAGGCATTGCAAGACTCAGGCTGCTGAGAATCTGGTTTTCTTTTTCATGAGGAGAAAGCAGGGCCTATGAGCTCTGGCCTATGAATCTTGAGATCTGTTTTTGCCATTTAGCTAATGATTCCATCTTGGAGAAATAACTTTTCTTCTAGGTCTCATTTTCCTCACTTGTAAAATAAAGAGATGAGGGCAAATGGTCTTATCAGGTATTTATACCAGTAAGTTTCTATTACTCTCCATTAAACTCATTAACAGAAGGAAGAAAAAAGGAAATGCACATGCTTATATTTCTAGGGGATTATTATTATTGGTATTGATACAGTCTTGGACAAAAGAAGCAGTTGCATTGTATCTTTAAATTTTGTTTTTTTATTTGCTTCTAGTGTATGCCTTCTTATTCCCAGTTATGTGCATAAGTTTTAGACAGTCTGAGAGTCTCTTTATTTTTTATACAAAGTTTTGAGTGTATGTATGCTGCTTTCTCTGAAGAGTGCTGGTTCTTTTTATCAGTACAGTAGTCCCCCCTTATCCACAGGGAATATGTTTCAAGACCCCCAGTGGATGCCTGAAACCACAGATAGTACTGAATCCTATATATACCACATTTTTTTCCTAGACATACATACTTATGATAAAGTTTAATTTACAAATTAAGCATAGTAAGATATTAAAAACAACAACTAATAAAATAAGACAATTATAATAATATGCCAGCATCATTACTCATGTGCTTTGGAGCCATTTTTAAGTAAAATAAGAGTGACTTGAACACAAGCACTGTGATATCACAACAGTCAATCTGATAACTGAGATGGCTCTAAAGTGACTAATGGGTAGGTAGCATGCACAGAGTGGACATGCTAGACAAAGGGACAATTCATGTCCTAGGCAGAATGAGGCAGAACACCACAAGATTTTATCATGCTATTCAGAATAGCATGCAATTTAAAATATAAATTGTTTATTTCTGGAATTTTCTATAAAATATTTTTGGATCATGGTTCACTAAGGGTAAGTGAAATGAGACCATGGATAAGGGGGACTACTGTAATTTATCAAAGGGACCTGCAGACTTCAAAAGGCTTAAAGCCACTGATCTCGGTTCATTTGTGCTGTGATAACAAAATAACACAGACTGGGTAATTTATAAAAAAACAGAAATTTATTTCTCACCGTTCTAAAGGCTGACAAGTTCAAGGTCAAGGCACTGGCGTTCTGTGTCTGGTGAGGGCCTTCTTGCTGCATCCTCTCATGGTAGAAAGTGGAAGGATAAAAAAAAGGCTAGTTAGTTCCCTCCAGCCCTTTCATGAGGCACTAATTCCATCCATGAGAGTGGAGCCCTTATGGCCTAATCATCTTCTGAAGGGCCCACCTCTTAATACTTTTACATTAGAAATTAAATTTCAACATGAATTTTGAAAGAGACACAAGCATTCAAACCATAGGACCCTGCATATCCAAAGCTTATTAAAGGTATGATAGAAACTAATTCCCTGGATTGAATTCCATCAACTTGACATTCCCATTAATTTTTAAATCTTTAGACACAAATAATTCCAATTAGGAGGCAGCAGTTGTATGCCTAAGTGAATCATCTTCCCATCTAGGCCTGGAAGAAAACAACTGTCATGATAAGTCTGATATAATAACATTATCATTAATAACTGTTAAGCCATTATTAAGCTAATTTTCCATTTCATTAAAAGTCTATATAAAGAAAGCTGTCAAACAGAAAGTCATTTAATGTGAGTTTATAATATTTGTTTTTGAATAGTGAGAAATAAAAATAACTTAATGAAAGAATTTTCTTTGCAAAAATATTACATTTCACAAAATAATTTCTAAGCAGATGAATTTAAATCAGCTGAGATGTGCAGAACAAAGGAACACAAATCTAAAGAAAAGAAATGATTACAACATAATTAATTAATCACCCAGTTATTCACTTCCCATAAGACATTTTGCTTCATATGATGAAAATATCTATTATTTGAAACAAACTTTAGCATAACAGATGACAAATTTTAAAATATCAATTTTATTTCAAGAGATATGAACTATATCTGTAGTTAAGAAATGAAAAATTGATTAGGAGTAATTCTGTGTCAATGTAAGATCACAATGTATTGAATCTGAGTTTCAGAGAAGAATTGTCCATCAAGCATGAATTAATGGAACATTAAATTAAAACAATTAATTTTCTAGTCCACTATTATTTTGGGGCCAAGCTAAGGCACCATTGCTAAGGATTCAGATTATTGAACTTGCTATTCATATCATATTCATATAAAGGCAGGACATTTCTTTACAATAACTTTAGCCAAGCAACAGATCTTAACAGCACTAATGTCATCAATATAATAAAAAAAGTCTAAAATCTATTGTACTAATTGACAAAACATACTTTTAATCAGAGGTTTAATAATTAGATAATATACTTGAAGTAATTGCCTCTGGTGTATGGCCTTTTCAATATATGTTAGCTGACCTCCCTTTGTTACCCATGCTTTCATGACTTAGCTGAATTTCTGCCCTGCCTTAACTCTGCTTCTCTGCTTGTCTTGTTGTGCCCTGAGTTCCGAGACCCCCCTCAAAGACAACCACCAGAAACCGAAGTCAAAGCCAAGTGGCCGGGATCACTTTATTGCAGGTTCGAACCTGGACCTCTCTCCATACAGGCGTAGTCAGGAGGGCAAGAGAGAGGTCCCGAGCACAGCTCAAGCCTACTTTTTATAGTAAGGCACAAACAGGTTACAGAAAATTAGAGCATTTTTGCAGTTACAAGATTGGGATTGGTTGACATTTTGAAGTTTGAACATTCGGCAGTTTCTGATTGACTCCCGCCCTTTTTTAAACTACAAACATCTAGGGTTTTTTTTTTTTTTTTAGGCAAACTGCTTGCTTAACCATGGGTGGGAGGGGGGTGGTTTCGATTGAGCGAGCAGGGGGTACGTGACTGGGGGCTGCAAGCACCAGAATCAGAACAGGACAGGGACTTTCACAACGCTTGTCCATACAACGTCTGGAATCTATAGATAACATAACCGGTTAGGTCAGGAGTTGATCTTTAACCAGGCCCAGGGTGCCGCCCGGGCTGTCTGCCTGTGGATTTCATTTCTGCCTTTTAGTCTTTTCATTCCTCCCTGTCTCTGGTACCTTTAAGAGCCAATCTTGAGTCTTATACTGATTCTGTTGTCATGACGGGCTGGTATTGGGCTCTAAGGACCATTAGTTGGACTGTGTTGATTCTATCTTTAATAAAGTTTATAATTTTGGATATTATGCAGGGCCCTATGGTAAGGAGGAGTAGGCTAAGTAGTGGCCCCATGAGGGGCATTAGGAGGGAGTACATGGAGGATGCCCACCAACTATCAGCTGCAGAGGTAAATTTTTGTTGTGGTAATTCTATGCTGAGTTTGTGTAGCTGTTGGACCCGTGTCTCTACTAAAAAACAACATTCTTCTTTGAGAAAGAGACAAGTTCCCCCTTTTTCAGCTGTTAGTAGGTCTAGGGCGCGTCGGTTTTGTAAGGTAACCTGGGCGAGGGAAGTTAGTTGTCTTTGTAAGGAGGCTAGGGATTCGGCAGAGGCTTCCATAGCTATGGAGAATTGTTGGGAGAGTTTAGCAGTTGTGAGTAGAGAATGGTCTAGGGCCCCTCCCGCCAGTCCTGCTGTGACTAGGGATGTGGCGAGTGAGACGCCGGCCACCAGGGGAAGAAATATAGCCCGTTTTATTCTGGGGGATGGTATGCTGTCCCATATGTTGTCCCATCCCAGATATTCTGCAGGGGTTCGTAAGGTTAATTGGGGAACCAGTGTGACAGGGAGGCATAAGAGGGTCTTAGTGGCCTGGGTGGAAAGATTTTTATGTAGGGTTCCATTGCACCAGAAGAAAGAACCATGAGGGGTGAACAGAGTTGTGTTAGGAGAAGAGGTTGTATTGCAGAGGGAGGTGCTAGCATTTGAGTAGCAGAATGAGACCTGTGTTTGCCCGGGGCTCAAGAATAGGGGGACACCAGAGAGGAGGAAGGGTCCTGAGCTGTGTGTAGGAGAATTATTGAAGGGGCCCGTGAGTGGGACGGCCGCCAGGGGTGGTCGCCCTAGGGCAGCACAGAAGAAGCATGCGGAGAGATTGCCTAGACCGGTGGCGTTTGCAAGCAGTAATCCCTCTCTTAGTAGAGATAACCAAGAGAAGGGGCGGGGGGAAGTTAAGGCTGAGAGTTGTATGTTTAGTTCTTTTTCCTGTTTCTGGATTGTAGCATGGAGGGTGGTTTGGATCTGAACAAGAGAGCGCCAAAGGTAAAGGCGGCTGCTGGGCCACGTTTTTGGGGTCAAGTACATGGCCCCTTTCTGTCGGGTGGTCCAGCGGGAGTCCCATGGATCCCAGACAACCCATGTATATCCTAAGTTGGTTTTGAAAAAATTATGAGAGTTATAGCATTGTCCGGAGAGGGTCTCAGAAGCTGTGAGAGTTTTGGCAGTGTGGATTTTACAGGACCCATAAGGACAACCGACATTCTGTTAGACCGAAGAATCTTTACAATAGGTGATTTGTTGGTCAAAAAGAAAACAGATAGCGGGGGTGACCTTTCCCGGTTGTGCGGCAAAATCAGAGAAATTTAGATAGATGGCCGTTTGACACCCTGCAGGGTGGCAGTCAGCCGTTGCCAAGACCTGGCTCTCTTTTTGTGTCTGGGCATGGTCGGTCCAATTCTCAGTTAAGTAAAAATGCCAAGCAAACGGGGATGAGGCCCCCTGTGATTGGGTCTCCCAGATAAAGGCCTCTACAAGCAAAAGCGTTGTGAGGGAAAGGGATATCATATTTACAGTTTAGGTTGTTGACTGCCCAAGGTGAGTTTTAAAGGATTGTCTTTAGTCCGGTCGATTGTCCAAGCCGCTGGCGGTCCGATGAGGTCTGAGACTGGATCCACTGGTTTGGCGTGTGTGTAATGGATCCAGGTGGCGATTCCTTCCACCTTGAGTGTGGTTGGTGTTGTCAAGATTATCTGGAACGGTCCTTTCCACCTTGGCTCTAAGGTCTCTTGCTGATGGCGTTTAATGAGAACCCAATCTCCTGGCTGGAACTGATGTGGTTCGGGTGGAGGTCCTGTTTTGTACAGCTCTCTTAGGTTAGGCCAGACCTCCTCATGAACTTTCTGTAGAGTTTGTAGGGAGAATAAGAGTTTAAGACTATCATCGGCTTCGGTTTTAATGAGCTTGTCTTTCAGGTCAGGGATGATAGGGGGAGGCCGGCCATACATAATTTCATAAGGGGTAAGTCCTAATTTGTAAGGGGAGTTACGCACTCTGAACAGAGAGTAGGGGAGAAGGAATACCCAGTTAGCACCAGTCTCCATGGTCAATTTAGTTAGGGTCTCTTTTAATGTTCTATTCATTCTTTCTACCTGCCCTGAGCTCTGGGGGTGGTATGCACAATGTAATTTCCAATCAGCCCTGAGAATGGAAGCCAGCCCCTGACTTACCTTAGCGATGAAGGCAGGCCCATTGTCTGATCCTATCATAATTGGGAATCCATACCTGGGCAAGATTTCTTCTAGGATTTTTTTCGCCACAACCTGAGCAGTCTCTCTCTTTGTGGGGAAAGCTTCCGTCCATCCTGAAAAGGTATCTACAAAGACTAGCAAGTATTTATATCCATATTTTCCTGGTTTTATTTCTGTGAAGTCAACTTCCCAATAGGCCCCAGGTCTGTCTCCTCTCTGCCTTTTTCCACTGCTTTGGGGTTGGTTACCTGCCTTATTGAGTTGGCAAACTGCACAGTTTTTGACTACTTGATCAGCCTTTCTGGAGGCGTCTTTAATTTTTAGTTTAGAGTGTCTTATTAAGTCCAGTATTCGCCGTGAGCCTAAATGGGTGCTCCAATGGATTTGTTCTAACACTCGTTATCCTAATTTTTCTGGGAATATGATGTTATTTTCAGAGTCTTTCCACCAATTATTAAGGATTTGGGCCATGGGAAGTTTGTCTATCCACTGAAGGTCACTCTCTGAGTATTCTGGATTTTGGGGTAACTCTTTGGGCCCCGGGTCAGGTAGTTGTAGCGCTAGTAGTTGTGTGAGAGTTTTAGCCACATTTTTAGCAGTCTGATCGGCCAAGTTATTTCCTCAGGAGACTGAGTCAGCCTTTTGGTGTCCTGGGCAGTGGACTATTGCTAGCTTTCTGGGTCCCCAAAGGGCTGCTAGTAAGGCTAGGATTTCTTCCTTATTTTTGATATTTTTCCCTTCTGCCGTGAGGAGCCCCCTTTCTCTGTATATTGCCCCATGTATGTGGGCGGTAGCAAAAGCATACCGACTGTCAGTATATATTGTCAGTTTGTGGTCTCTTCCCATTTGTAGGGCTTGGGTTAAAGCCACTAATTCAGCTTTTTGAGCTGATGTCCCCGGGGGCAAAGGCTCTGCCCAAAGTTTTTCAGTTTCTGAAGTTACTGCCGCCCCTGCGTACCTTTGTCCTTGGTAGACGAAACTGCTCCCATCGGTGAACCAGATGAGGTCGGCGTCGGGCAGTGGGCGGTCTTGCAGGTCTTCCCTGACTCCGTGCACCTGGGCCAATATCTCGGAGCAGTCATGGAACGGGGTTTCTAAGTCCAGATTTGGCTGTAGTGACGTAGGGTTCAGGGTCGTTGGGGGCAGGAAGGTTATCCTGAGGGGGTTTAGCAGTAGCCCCTGGTAGTGGTTGAGCCGGGCATTGCTAATCCATCGATCAGGCGGCTGTCTGAGAACGCCTTCGATGGCATGTGGAGCAGTAACCCGTAGTTCCTGGCCCATGATAAACTGATCATCAAAGCGGTTGCTGCGATTATTCGGAGGCAGGGAGGCCATCCTGTGGCTACTGGGTCCAATTTTTTTGACAGATAGGCAACTGGCCTCTGCCAGGGGCCTAAATACTGAGTTAATACCGCTTTGGCAATGCCCCTGCTTTCGTCCACGTATAAGTGGAAGGGCTTGGAGACATCAGGGAGTCCCAGCGCGGGGGCTGATAACAGAGCGGTTTTGATCTGTTGGAAGGCCAACTCAGCCTCTTCCGTCCAATTGAAGGGCTGCTGTTCCTTTGTTGCCTGGCATAGGGGCTTGGCTAACTCTGCAAACCCAGGTATCCATAACCTACAGAACCCCGCCGACCCCAGGAATTCTCTTACTTGTTGCGTTGATTGGGGTCTAGGGATACGTAGGACTGTCTCTTTCCGGGCACCGGTTAACCAATGTTGCCCCCCTTTTAACAGGTATCCCAGATAGGTTACCTCTGATTTGCAGATTTGAGCCTTTTTTGCTGAGGCCCGGTAGCCTAGCTTCCCCAAAGTCTTTAGGAGGTCTTCGGTTCCTTGAATACAGGCTTCCGGGGATTTGGCTGCTACTAAAAGATCATCAACATACTGCAAAATAGTTATTTCAGGGTGTTGCCATCGGTACTCACCCAGATCTTCATGGAGGGCTTCGTCAAACAGGGTTGGCAAGTTCTTGAATCCCTGTGGCAATCTGGTCCATGTTAGCTGGCCGTTTATACCCCTCTTGGGGTCTGTCCATTCAAATGCAAAAAGCTCTTGACTTTTGGGAGCCAAGGGTAGGCTGAAAAAAGCATCTTTTAAATCAAGGACAGTATACCACTGTTTTTCAGGGTTCAAAGTACTTAAGAGGGTATATGGGTTGGGTATGGTGGGGTGTATGTCCATGACTCTTTTGTTGACTTCTCTCAAATCTTGCACCGGCCTATAGTCTTTACTATTAGGTTTACGAACAGGTAACAACGGAGTGTTCCACGGCGAGTGGCAGGCGCGTAGAACTCCTTGGTCTAGAAGCCGGCGGATGTGGGGCGTAATCCCCTCTTTGGCCTCTAGGGGCATTGGGTACTGCCGAACCCGAACCGGGTCTGTCCCAGGCTTAACTTCAACAAATATGGCGGGGCGGTGTTTTGCCAGTCCTAAGCCCCTGGTTTCTGCCCATGCTTCCGGGAAACGCTGGAGCCAGGAGTTGATATCTTGATCAGGAGGCACTTGCTCCTGATGGAGTCTATATTCATCCTCCAAGGTGATAGTGAGGATGGATATTGGCTTGTTTTGAGAGTCAGTCACTTTCGGACCCCCTGATTAGAAGTGAATTTGGGCCCCCATTTTTGTTAACAGATCTCTCCCCAACAAGGGGCAAGGGCTCTCGGGAATAACTAGGAAGGAGTGGGACACCTTTCCTGTTCCCAAGTCTACAGTCCTCTGAGTTGTCCAAGGATATTTTTTAATTCCTGTGGCTCCTTGTACCCAAGATGAATTATCAGACAATTTTCCATAAGGCTTGACCAAGACTGAATGTTGTGCCCCGGTATCGACTAGGAACTGAACCGGGGACCCCTCCACTTGCAGAGTTACCCTAGGTTCAGGGAGGGGGTCCAAACCCCATCCCCCCTAATCCATATCTTGGGTCACAAGTATAGGTGTGGGTTTAGGCTGCCACTGCCCTTGTCCTGACTGGCGCTGTTTCTTTTTGGGACAATCTTTTATCCAGTGGCCTGTCTCTTTGCAGTATGCGCATTGATCTTTTCCCAGGGGCTCGCTTGGACTGGGTTTCTCCTGATTGTAACTGCTCTTTTTGAACAACTGCAGCCAGGACTTTGGTCATTTTCTCAGTGGCCTTAATTTGCCTCTCCTCCGGAGCATCTCTGTTATTATAAACTTTTTGTGCTATCCAAAGAAGGTCTTGGACTTGTTTCCCTTCTAAATCTTCTAATTTTTGGAGTTTTTTCTTAATGTCTGGGGTGGCCTGATTTACAAAGGACATAACGACAGCCGCCTGGTTCTCAGGAGTTTCTGGGTCCATAGGGGTAACTGCCTAAAGGCTTCCATTAACCTTTCTAAATAGACAGTTGGGCTTTCTGTTTTTCCCTGCAATACAGAGTATACCTTGGCCAAATTAGTGGGCTTGCGAGCGGCAGCCCGGAGACCCGCCATTAGAGTCTGGCAATAAATGAGTAGCCTTCCCCTACCTTCTGCTGTGTTGTAATCCCATCTAGGTCTGGTCAGAGGGAAAGCTGCATTGATGAGGTCAGGATTGGCAGTCGGCTGGCCGCCATCTCCGGGAACCAGTTTTCTGGCCTCAACCTGTATTCTTTCTCGCTCCTCCGTCGTGAACAGAATCTGGAGGAGCGGCTGACAGTCATCCCAGGTGGGTTGGTGGGTGAACATAACACTGTCTAGAAGGGCCGTTAGGTCTTTGGGGTTATCTGAGAACTGGGCATTCTGGGTTTTCCAGTTGTATAAGTCACTGGTGGGAAATGGCCAGTACTGGAGCCTAGGGTTGCCCATATCTTCAGGGGTCCTATTTCCCTCAGGGAGAGTGCCACAGTGGAATTGGGGGGCCATGAGATCGTCTCACGTTGGGCGCGTCCACGCGTTTGTCTCGCTGGCCCCCCAGAATTACTTTTGTTCTCGATTGCCACTGGTGCGGCTGCTGCCTCTCATTCCTCGTGCCCTCCCGGGAGAGCAGCCGGCGAGGCCTGAAGTTGAGGATCGGGGTGAGGGAGATAAGGTGGGGGTTCAAAGACAGAGGGTCCTGACTGTTGGGCAACACAGGGATGGGGTGGGGGGCGGATGGAGTTTTTGGTTTGTGAGAGTTTTCCACTGGTCGTGCGACCAGTGCTTTACATGGTTCTGGGGCCAGTACGAAAGGAGTTAGCCAGGGTGGCAGGTTTTCCACAAGGTCTTGCCATACCAAGATGTAGGGGATCTGATCAGGATGCCCCGAACGTCCTGGTAGGAAAATTTTAGTTTTTACCTTAGTGATAATAGGGAGGCAAAATGTTCCCTCGGGAGGCCACCCTATGCCGAAAGTGGGCCACTCTGAGCGGCAGAAGGTTATCAATTTTCCTTTCTTTAGCTCTATGCTAAGGTCATAGCCCCTAGTTTTGACATCTTTAAAGTCATTTACAAGGAGAGAGAGTGGCGTACTCTGGGCACCGCCCATTCCAGGAACCCCTGGAGGTAGAGAAAGGGATACAGAGAAATATCAGTAACAGGATTTGAAGTAACTTTTGTCTCGTCCAGTGGCTCCTGAAAAGTGAAAGTGAGTTCTAAACAAGTAACAGTCTACAACAGCAACAACAGACAACAGTTCCGCAAGCGCATTTCGGGTTTAGTTCCCGATCAGAGTCAGACGGGCCAACAGAATACAGAGGCCCCAGATGGGCACCAGAGGACGTCTCCTACCAGTCCCTGGTGGCTGTCTTATAGCGCGTCCGCCAAGACTATGCCAACCTCAGTACAGATCCCGCGGGATTCCTCAGAGAGACAAAGACGAACAGAGACAAAGCCGGCTTACTTACTGATTAGTGATGACCCGTTGACCTGGAGTCTGGTGGGCTCGGGGAGGGGAGGGAATATCCCGGGAGAGCCCCCAAATGTTGTGCCCTGAGTTCCGAGACCCCCCTCAAAGACGACCACCAGAAACCGAAGTCAAAGCCAAGCGGCCGGGGAAACAGGTGGCCTGTGATCAGAAGATCCCCCTCATGATTAAACCAGCTGAAGCTCATGGGGGAATCCAAGATGGCAGCTCATTTGACCTTTGAAGAACTTCAAAATTAATTATAATCTAATTTCCATGTCAAATGACACTCTCCCCAGTGCCATGACAGTTGACAATTGCCATGACAATGATTGGAAGAAACCATAAAGGGACAAAAAGGACGGTGGCACACCAGTTCTGAGAAGTTCTCCATTCATTCCAAGAAAAGATATGAATATTACTCCCCTTGCTTTCAATGCCCAATTCTTTTATTAAATATGACCTATATCTGTGACTTTCCAGCTCTTACAAGTTGAATGATTGATTTGTGAACCACATTCCCACTTCTCAATTCTATGGCCATCAAATAAAAGCCTACACTCCTTGACACTCACTTTCAGTTTTGCCTATGAGCGTTGTGGCAAAGAACAGAAAAGAACCGATCTTCTGGGTGAACAGATTTGTCAGTAACATCCTCAGAGACTATGCCTGACTGGGGCAACTAAACACCAGTCCTTGGGGAAAGCTGCCATTGGAACTGCGGAAAGACCACAGGGAGAAGGGAACTTACAGCTGAACTTTGTAACAATTTCCACCAAACGCAAAGTATCCTATGCAGAATCTGGGGGAGGGGCAAACAGAGAGTGCAGATTTTGGCACAGAAGCCACAGCAGGTGGGGAGGCACAAATTCTGAAAGTCCTGCTTGCTTTCTCAGTGGGGAGGCTTGTAGCCTGGGGCAAGTTCTCAGCCCTGCTCATCTACTGCCTGGAAATAAACTCGGTGCTGTTGCAGGGGCATGATGGGAGTGAGACTGGCCTTTCAGGCTGCCTGGGAGCTGAGCGAGGCCTGTCACTGCTGGCTTTCCCCCACTTCCCTGGTGACCTGTATGATGCCTCTGATCTCAGTTCATTTGTGCTGTGATAACAAAATAACACAGACTGGGTAATTTATATAGAACAGAAATAAAGAACATAATTCCAACATCCTGAGAACCACACCCCCATCTCCCACAGCAACTGCAGCAAGCCCCACCCAAGGAGAGTCTGAGCTCAGACATGCCTAACCCTGCCCCTCCTGATAGCCTTTCACTACGCACCTTGGTAGCCAAAGACAAAGGATGTATCTCTTGGGAGTTCTAAATTCCTGCCCACTCCTTGAGAAACCCAAATACTTATCCAGGCAACCCTAGGGCAAGCTTGTATCCTCCCTATACTACCACAGCTGATGTTCTCTTGAAAGTGCCACCTCCTGGCTAGAGGCCAACCAACAAAAAAACCAGTGCACTAACAAAATTACAACCAAAGACCCTCACAGAGTCCAATCCCCTGCTACCTCCATCAGAGCAGGTGCTGGTATTCATGGCTGAGAGACCTGAAGTTAGATCACATCACAGGACTCTCTGAAGACACTCCCCAGTACCATCCTAGAGCCTGGTAACTCCACTGGGTGGCTAGACCCAGAACAGAAATATCAATCACTGCAATCTGTCTCTCAGGAAGTCCCATACCTAGGGGCAGGTGAAGAGCACTACATCAAAGGAGCACCCCACCGGATTAAAAAATCTGAACAACAGCCCTTGAGCCCTAGATCTTTCCTCTACCATAGTCTACCCAAATGAGAAGAAACCAGAAAAACAATTTTGGTAATATAGAGGTGAAGCTGACTGGGCTTCTGGGTCAGGTGGGGACTTAGAGAACTTTTCTGTCTAGCTAAAGGATTGTAAACACACCAATCAGCGCTCTGTGTCTAGTTAAAGCTTAGTAAACACACCAATCAGCACTCTGTAAAAATGGACCAATCAGCACTACGTAAAATGGACCAATCAGTGCTCTGTAAAACGGACCAATCAGCATGCTATGGGTGGGGCCAAATAAAGGAATAAAAGCTGACCACCTGAGCCAGCAGTGGTAATCCACTGGGGTCCCCTTCCATGCTGTAGAACCTTTGTTCTTTTGCTCTTCACAATAAATCTTGCTGCTGCTTGTTCTTTGGGTCCACACTACCTTTATGAGCTGTAACACTCACCATGAAGGTCTGCAGCTTCACTCTTGAAGTCAGCAAGACCACAAACCCACTGGGAGGAATGAACAATTCCAGACATGCCACCTTTAAGAACTATAACATTCACTGCGAAGGTCTGCGGGGTCACTCCTGAAGTCAGCAAGACCACAAACCCACCAGAAGGAAGAAACTCTGGACACATCTGAACATCTGAAGGAACAAACTCTGGACACACCATCTTTAAGAACTGTAACACTCACTGCGAGGATCTGCAGCTTCATTCTTGAAGTCAGCAAGACCAAGAACCCACCGGAAGTAACCAATTCCAGACACAATATGACAAAACATGGTTCTTTACCACTCCCCCAAAATCACACTAGCTCACCAGTAATAGACCCAAACCATGAAGAAATCTTGGAATTGCTGGAAAAAGAATACAAAAGGTCGATTATTAAGCTACTCAAGGAGGCACGAGAGAAAGATGAGTAACAAATTTTAAAAAAAGATACAGAATACAGATGGAAAAAAATCTCCAGAGACATAGCATAAATAAAAAAAAAATCACAACTTCTAAAAATGAAGGACACACTTAGAGAAATGAAAAATACACTGGAAAATCTTAGCAATAGAATCAAACAAGTAGAAGAAAGAACTTCAGAGCTAGAAGACAAGCTTTTGAATTAACCCAATCTGACAAGGACAAACAAACAAACAAAAAGAATAAAAAAAATGAACAAAGCCTTCAAAAAGTTTGGGATTATGTTAAACAATGAAACCTAATAATTGGTATTCTGGAGGAATAAGAGAAATCTAAAAGTTTGGAAAACATATTTGAGGGAGTAATTGAGAAAAACTTCCCTGGCCTTGCTAGAGATCTAGACATTCAAATACAAGAAGCTCAAAGAACACCTGGGAAATTCATTGCAAAAAATATCTTTGCCTAGGCACATAGTCATCAGGTTATCTAAAATCAAGACTAAGGAAAGAATCTTAAGAGCTGTGAGGCAAAAGCATCAGACAATCTATCAAGGAAAACCTATCAGATTAACAATAGATTTATCAGCAGAAACCCTACAAGCTAAAAGGAATTGTGGTCCTATTTTTAACCTCCTTAAACAAAGCCATTGTTAGCCAAGAATTTTGTATCCAGTGAAACTAAGCATCATAAAGGAAGGAAAGGTACAGCCTTTTTCAGACAAACAAATGCTGACATAATTTGCCACTACCAAGCCAGCACTACAAAAACTGATAAAAGGAGCTCTAAGTCTTGAAAGAAACACTTAAAATACACAAAAATAGAACCTCCTTAAAGCATAAATTTCACAGAACTATAAAACAACACAATGAAAAACAACAACAACAGGTTTTCAGGCAACAAAGAGCATGATGAATAGAATAGTACCTCACATCTCAATACTAACGTTGAATGTAAATGGCCTGAATGCTGCAGGTAAAAGATACAGGATGGCAGAATAAGAAATTGTGTCTGGATTTGGTTCCTTCTGGTGGGGTCTTGGTCTTGCTGACTTCAAGAATGAAGCTGCAGACCCTCGTGGTGAGTGTTACAGTTCTTAAAGATGGTGTGTCCAGAGTTTGTTCCTTCAGATGTTCAGATGTGTCCGGAGTTGCTTGTTCCTCCCAGTGGGTTTGTGGTCTCGCTGACTTCAGTAGTGAAGCTGCAGACCTTCATGGTCAGTGTTACAGCTCATAAAGGTAGTGTGGACCCAAAGAGTGAGCAGCAGCAAGATTTATTGCAGAGTGAAAGAACAAAGCTTCCACAGTGTGGAAGGGGACCCGAGCAGGTTGCCACCGCTGGCTTGGGTGGCTACCTTTTATTCCGCTATTTAGCCCCACCCATATCCTGCTGATTGGTCCATTTTACAGAGCACTGATTGGTCCATTTTACAGAGAGCTGACTGGTGCATTTTCACAGAGTGCTGACTGGTGCGTTTACAAAGCTTTAACTAGACTCAGAGCGCTGACTGGTGCGTTTTTACAGAGTGCTGATTGGTGTGTTTACAAACCTTTAGCTAGACACAGAGCACTGATTGGTGTGTTTACAATCCTTTAGCTAGACAGAAAAGTTCTCCAAGTCCCCACCAGACCCAGAAGCCCAGCCAGCTTTATCTCTTAATCACCAAACAAGTACCTGCCACCTTCAAGAGACTCACCTAACACAGAAGGACTCACATAAACTTAAGGTAAAGGGATAGAAAAAGATATTCCATGCAAAGGGACACTAAAAGCAAGAAGGAGTAGCTATTCTTCTATCAGACAAAACAAACTTTAAAGCAACAGCAGTTAAAAGAGATAAAGAGGGACATGATATAATGATAAAAGAACTGGTCCAACAGGAACATATCGCCATCCTAAATATATACGCACCTAACACTGAAGCTCCCAAATTTATAAAACAATTACTAATAGACCTAAGAAATCAGATAGACAGCAACACAATAATAGTGGGGGACTTCAATACTCCGCTGACAGCACTAGATAGGTCATCAATAATCAATATCGTGAAAATGGCCATACTGCCCAAGGTTATTTATAGATTCAATGCCATCCCCATCAAGCTACCAAGGAGTTTCTTCACAGAATTGGAAAAAACTGCTTTAAAGTTCATATGGAACCAAAAAAGAGCCCGCATTGCCAAGACAATCCTAAGTCAAAAGGACAAAGCCGGAGGCGTCACGCTACCTGACTTCAAACTATACTACAAGGCTACAGTAACCAAAACAGCATGGTACTGGTACCAAAACAGAGATATAGACCAATGGAACAGAACAGAGTCCTCAGAAATAATACCACACATCTACAGCCATCTGATCTTTGACAAACCTGAGAGAAACAAGAAATGGGGAAAGGATCC